>NC_133389.1:144913805-145225472 GCF_047511655.1 Castor canadensis
ACAGGATATTCATATTTAGTATGTAATCCACCCATACATATACTTAATGAAAACACTCTGGGTGTGTGTGTGACTTAGTTATATTGATAAGAAAATATATCTATGTTTTATATATATGTTATATACATTTGTACATACACACATATATACACACACATACATATATAATCATTAGATTGCATTTTTTTTAGAAAACTGTAAATTATACTGGGTATATAATTTTTAAACTGATGTTTGGTTTTGGAAATCTATGCTTATTCATAAAGATCCATCTGAATGTTTTTGATGTAAAAATACCACAATATTTTTCCATGTTATTCAACATCCACTCATTTAATTTTATTTGTTTATTAACAGAGATTTTTACTGCATTTTCATTCTTCAACTTTGCAAATATTTCAGTTCCTTGCATATGCATCCTGAAATAAAAAGCAGGTCTTTCTATTGAGTGGTCTTCAGTTTTCTCCATATATTTCATAAATGATTCAATAAAGTGCAAATCTACCATGTCCATTTTGATAATCCTGAATTTTTGCCATCAGGTTCCTAGAATGTTGCCAGGCATCAGCCATGGCTCTGGAAACTTAAACACTTTTTAAAGTGAATTTAAAGGCAGTTTTCCCCAGTTCTCTCTGTGGTTGGGGTGTATGTGTTGGAGAAGGTAAAGAAGCTAGTCTTAAGATGATGACTAAGAGAAATGCTTTTTATTGCCTTAATGAAAGTATCTTTTAACAAGATCACATTTCGTTGGCCTATTTTTAATGGACATTCCAGTGTAACAGTCAAAGAAATAGATCAGTGAGTGCTTGGAATTTTTGCTCCTTTATGTTCAAAGGCTCTGTTACTAGCATTCCCCAGATAAACAGTATGCATACAGATATAGAGAAAAAGTGAACGAGTGAGTGTGTTTGTGAAGTGTGTGCATGTGTATGTGTGAGAGAGAGAGAGAAATTTTAATGAAGTTACTAATGATTATTGGTGCTGGTAAGTCCCAGATCCATAGGATGGTATAATTCCAACTGCATAGTCCAGAGAGAATCTGTTAGGATTTGAATATGAAACAACCCCCAGGCTCATGTGTTGAATGCTTGGTCCCCAGCTATTTTTGCAAGGTCTGGACTTTTAGAAAGTGGGGCCTAGTTAGAGGAAGCAAGTCACTGGGGTCATGACTCTGAAGGTAATATATGGTCCCCAGTCTCTCTCTGCTTCATCGTAATGTGAACAACCTCCTCACCACCCACTCCAACTGCCATGATGATCTGCCTCATGATGGGCCCACAATCAACACCGCCAAGGACTGAAACCTCTGAGGTCATAAGCAAAATAATTTTTCTTTTATGTTGTTCTCTCAGGAATTTTAGTCACAGGTAAGCAAAAGTAACTAATACATATAGATCCCACATATAATAGGATTTATTCCCTAAAACATTACCAGGTTCTAAACATGCGGCATTTTCCATTGCTGCTGTCAAGGTTTTTTCTACTTTTATTCTTAAATTCTTCTGAGAGTAAAACTCTAGGTTCAAAAATATGAAATTCTCCTGATCACTTTTGTTGTTGCCTTTTCAATAGTATTATTACCAAAACTACTGTCACTTAATTGCTGTTCCTTTGTAAGCAATCTTCCCACCTGTGTACCTTTCTAGAATGACTTCAAGAAAGTTATTTGTGGGATAGTGAAATAAAAACATTTTTTAAAAGAATAAATAAATACCATACACACATAAACACACACACACACCTACACCAAACTCATTTATGGTATGTTAAGTTTCTTAGCCTAAAACCTTGTAGGTTATCCATGGACCCCAACAAAGTAAAATACTGTATGTAGAAGCTGTTGGTAAACACACACACACACACACACACACACACACACACACACAGACAAACAAATACACATATGTATTATTATCATTAATTATAAATAGATTATCTTCAAATTACATATATATAGTCTAGTTGATAGAACAATAAATTGCATATATAATACTTAATGTATATATGTTCACATATATACGTACATAAGTGTGTTCATATATACATACACATACATATGTACAGGTAAGTGTGTATACATATATACATATATATATATATATATATACATCTCAAATGAGATTAGAACATTATTTGTCATGTCCTGCTGTAGTTGTCAGAAAATTTCCAAAGATGAGAACTGAATTTCACCTTTTTCTCATTCAGTTTTTACACACTTAATATCTAAATGATATTTGATAGGCAAACATGTAGTCCATGAGACATTTTTTTCAGGTTTGTATGTCTTGTCCGTTCAATTAGCAAATATTCAGAGTAAGGACTTTATTTTTAATTCTATGTTCTCCACACCATTTAAATAGTTTTAAATGATATTTGTTATGGAATAAAAGACTGCATGGTCAAACAATAAGTACTAGTTACTATTATCATTATGAGGAGTGATTCAGAATATTTATTTAGGTAAATCAATGTAAGTGTCAAGTATAATGCAAGCTTTTTATTTAAGAGCTCTAGCCTTATCTGTAGACCACATACATGTTACATAGTTCCACCAAACACAGGTAATATTCATAATCTTAAACTTCTGGCTGTGCTATGTCACAAATAGTTATAATTTTATGTTCATAAGTTTCTAACTTATTCAGTTGTCTTAATTTTAAAAAAAATGAGTACAAGCATATGCTGAATTGCTTCATGATAATTGTCCTTGGACCATAAATTTTAGAAATGCAGTTTTGAGAAGATAGGCGATAAAGTCACAGTAAAACATGCTTTTCTGGTAATATATATTTGCTATCTTAAAAGTTTTATGAAAATACTAAAGATTTTGTGTTGGTTTATCTAATGAGAACATTCAACTTAGCTATTTCTATAATTACATAAATTTTATATGCAAAGAGAATTGTCTTTGCTCCTTATATATTCACATGTATTTATATGAATGTGTACCCTTAAATTTATATATTTTAGAGATTTTTTTTTCAAACAAATTTATAATTAAATATTACTATACTGAGCTTTGGCTTTAGGAGAGAATTGTTTTCCCTAGGTCACATAAATAAGCTATCTTGAATTTCATTATCGGTATTTTTATAAAGTAAAAACTATTTCTGAAAGTTATATATATTAAAAACTAAAGCATAGCTGCTATGACTATTAACCATACTCTATTATTATACCACAGAAAATGTTTTTTTTTCTCTCTGGAGTTATTCCTATAATTTACTGTCCTAAGGTTTGAGAGTCATAATAAATCAATGCCTTCATGCAGGGTTATTCTCTAGGGACTAATAAACAAGATGTAGTTATTGAATACTTGCACAGCTATCTGTGTGGACAAGAGAAAAAAAATAAACCATTGTTTTCTTCTATCGGAAATTGCTTTGAGTTGAGTGGAATAATTGCTTTATATCATGTCACTTAATAGAGATAATATAATGACTGATAAACATTCAGAATTATATGTATTATAGAAGCAAATTGAGCTTAAATGAGTTTTCTACTATAATTTTCCAATTTTTATTCATTGGAGAAAAATGATGGAGAATATTTGCATATAAAATTGGGGGATTGAAATAAATAATATTGATAGATCATTCCCTGACAGGTCTTCATTAACTGCTACCTATTATTTACATTGCATAATTCTTTCAATAAATTGGTGATATTTGCAACAAGAAATTAAGCTCATTGTGTATTCTACTTTTTAAATATTCAATGTTTATTCAAAACATCCCTAAACTTACATATATAAATATATCTATATGTATATATACATATAGTTATACATGTATAACTCAGTGTGCAATATTCAATTTAATAGATGAAACATAATATAAAGAAGTGATATAAACAAATGAAATTGTCATGGAATAAGTGGTAGCATTTAGTAAAAATGGAAGCCATTGAAGCCTAATGCAAAAAAATCTATGCTATAAAAGAATTAAGGCAAATAGAATCAACAGAATGAGGGATGAAAAAAATGAATGAAATTTCTGAAACCATAAAAATCACAATTATTTGGACTCGACACTAATGCCAGGGGTGTGTGTTTGTGTGTGTGTGTGCAATAAGAAAAAGAAAAGTCTTGAGTAAAACATTACAGTAATCTACTAGACCTCTTACTTTTCTAAACTCAGGCACCCACTATAAATTATATTTCTTTTCAATGTAATTTAGTTCTTATTTTTGCTATCTACAACTTTTCCAGTAATGATTGTGTATGATTGTGTTTCAGTTTTTGGCATTATCAAATTTACCAAAACCCTTAACCAAGAGAGACCCCACGGTTCTTCTCAAATGACTAAACTTTAAATAGGACTTTCTCTTGACTACAGGCCCTTGATCCTCATTCTGGTCAAGGAACCTATTATTTATATGGCATAAATCTCTCATCGGTAAAATAATTTTCTTTAGAGAACTTTCTTGTTCTTTCTTAACTTCTTTAAAATGTAAACGTCCCAGGCTCTTGCTAGTTTTACAAACTGGAACAGTCTTTCTTAGGGACTTGGGAGCCAGACCTTAAAATGGAATCATAAAGAAAGATAATGCCCCTATGTCTTAATCCTTGACAGAGAATGGGAGTTTTACTTCAATAAGTAACAGTAGCAATCAGATACTGACTACCCCTAATATCTTCCATTACTTTCCTTACCTCATTTCAGTGTCAAAATCCTCTTGTCTTTCCTGTATGCAACATTTTCTAATAAACTCTTCTTGTCTGTTTAACTTTCCTCTTGCAATTTTTCTTTGATACCTACAACCACTTTGATAATTGAATATTTACCTCCTATAGAGCAACACATAATTTTTATTTAATTAAATTATTTTAAAGATTATTAATGTTGTGAATATACTTAGATTAATATAATTAATTAAGTAAAAAGAGGGAGTCATTATCCAATCATATGAGTAAGAACAATTTTATAAGGAAGAATAAAAATACATAAACTCATGTACGAAAATGGAAAAATAAGACCCGTTGAAACTATTCTAAGAAGAGGAGGAAGAGGATAAAGGAGAATGATGAAGGGTGAAGTTAACAAAGATATATTGTAAGCATGCTTGTAAATGTTGCAGTGTACCCCCAAAACAACAATAATATGATAACTAAAATAAAATTTAAAAATATATATATATATATATAAATCAAAGTTGAAAACTATCTAAATGTGTTTTACAAGCATCATATTAAAAAGGAATAAGAAAGTTGGACACAGTGGATCCTGTCTATAATTCTAGCTTCTTGGGAGGCAGAGATCAGGAGAAACATCAGAGATGTTTCTGACAAAATGTGAAACTCTATCTCAAAAGTAATGATAGCAAAAAAGGGGGGCTGAGGATGTCATGCAAGTGGTAGAGTGCCTGACTAGAAAATATGAGGTCCTGAGTTCAAACTGCAGTATCACATACACACACAAAAATAGATACAGGCAACATTTGGTTAAGCAGTTAAGAGAACAAGTCTCCATTGTGGAGACTATGATGCTTCAGAACATCAGATTGACAGTTCTCAAAGAAACTAAGTTGGCAACGTTGCTCAGAGTTGGTGAGGCCCCATTGAGTCTCTACCCATTCGTTCTACTCTGCTCTGTGCCAGCACCAATCCTCTCTAATCAATGAGCTACATAGCTGCTGAATTGTTAGTCATCAAGTGGGAACTCTAATAGACCTGTCTTCAAGAAGGAAATTCTCGAAGTAGCTTTTGGCTCTGACTTAAAGCACAGGTTAGACAAATGGCTTCATAGAGAAAATCACCATAAAAAAAGGAGTGAAGGGAAGACTAGATTGAGGGAAACAGGCAATTTATGACAGATTTACATTATATGCTCTAAGAATGAATAAAAAAAGAGATTTTTCTCAGGGGAAGAAGAGGTCTAGTAAATATATTATTAAGGAATTGTTGGAGATTGACATTCTTTTTGTTCATAAAGTATGGAGACCCCATTTTATTCTTCATAAAAATGCTACAGAAATTCACCTCTTTTTTTTTTCTTTTTCACATAGCATACTGATTATTCTGCTAGTTCTATTGAGAACTCATCAATTATAAATAATCTCTGGCCAGACCTACATCTCTAGTGATACTTTTAGCCTCAAGCTTGCTTTTGTAAGCATACTTATATTTTTTCCACAGCCCAGAACATTTGCAGATATTATTCCATGGACTGGCATGCATTTTATATATATGTAATGCTGCTCAACTTTTAAAACTTCAATCTAAGTATAAATTTAGAAGCCCAACTACAACCTCCATTCTATTGTTGTCTAATTTATAATCACACTTCTGAAATTTTTTAATAATGTATATTGAGGGATAGCTTCATCATTTTTCATACCTGATGGTAATCTTTGAGTTAGTTTGTCTTATTACTTGAATATGGTCAAGAATTTTTTTAATCTCTCAGCTTTATAAGTGTTCTGTTGTCCTTAGTGTCTATAACAATGCAAGTACTTAAAGTTATTTTTTCTAAATCCTTCTACACACAGAGCATCTCCTCACTCTCGATGCTTATGAAATACAGTATGTCTCAATTCATGCAAGAAATAAGACATTGAAAAATTATGGAGCCATGAATATTTTCTTTGGATAATAGTTATTAAATTATCTCAAATGAAAACATAAAGTTAAAAAATTCTTAATAAAGCTGGGAACTCTGTAAAGCTGGCTCACACCTGTAATCCTCTCTACTCAGGAGGCAGAGATCAGGAGGATTATGGTTTGAAGCCTGCCTGGGCCCTATCGCAAAAAAGAAAAGAAAAAAAAGACCCTTTACAAAAAAGGACAGGTGGAGTGGCTTAAGGTGTAGCCTCTGAGTTCAAGCCCCAGTACCACACACACAAAAAAAATTCTTAGTAAAGATGGAAATAAAGCTCATTGCAAATGAGCTATTATTATTATTATTTGTAAATTATTTTAGTTCATTCTATTTTTTCAGATATCTGCTTTTCAGTTTCAAAAAAGGTTTACTTTTTGTTATATTTTTTACATAGTAAATACCAACTAAAATTTAAAATATGCTCCTGACGGTATATTTGTGATGCTTTTAATTTTTATAATCTATACTAATAATTAAACATACATATAAGTGTAGAGTTTTAGAATTTATAAATAAAATAATACCTTATCACTTGATTCTCTCATTAGACCTGAAAGGTTATTAGTTTTAGTATCAGCCAATTTTACACTTAAGGATATTGAAATTTTTAAGGATTAAATATCTTTTCCACAGTTCATAAACAAACTGCCATTGTGCCTTATAATCAGTCATATGCATGAAAGCATGTTTCAAGTACTTATTCCCCAGATTAAAATATCTTTCCTTAAGGTCTTTCATATAGCAAAACATGATAACAGGGTGATATGACAAATTAGAAGAGTAGTTACCTGATAGTGAATTGTATTTTTCATCCAAAAGACATTTAACACGGAGATGATCTACTTTGGTTAGGTTTATGTTTGCCACAGTTAATAACATCTTTACAGCTCTCAAAAGTCAACAAGAGTTGCGATTAGGAAAGAGAAATCATCTCACCTTCACAGCTAGAGAAATTCTTTTAGATAATCCTTACAACAAGCTAATGCTGAAAAACCTGATGGCATG
This sequence comes from Castor canadensis, assembly GCF_047511655.1. Lineage (NCBI taxonomy): Eukaryota > Metazoa > Chordata > Mammalia > Rodentia > Castoridae > Castor > Castor canadensis. Next base: position 144,921,410 of record NC_133389.1, read on the forward strand.
AGGGCAGAGACCCATGTTGGAAAGGGAGCAAGGGTTGTTTACTAAGAGAAGAAATGCCAGGATCAGGTGCAACACTCATCTAACAGTAGGAATACTTGTTACATTAACAAGATTTACTGACAGACTCCATCTGTGTCTTCTCACCAAACAAGGTCACTCAGTCAGATACTATGGAGCCTAATGAGGAAAATGCCAAATCTCTGGAGTGATAATGGGGTTCACTCTGACTTACGCCTCAGGCACTGGCAATATTTTTAGGTTTGGAAAATAAAATAACATACAGAAAAAGGTCATAATTTTTATCAAGCTGGTCCACCTTGAAAAATAGCTGCTCATGTAAGTGAGTATCTTTAATATTTTTCCCCTTTTTCTGAGATTGAAGGTTACTTTTCTATTCTTCACAGTGGTCCTTATGGGTATTGGTATCTTACTTGAAAATTAAATTTATATATGTTTTTGGGTTAAAGGGTATGTGCCACAGTGTTTGTATTATATCTAAGTAAGGAAATATCTGTAAAGTGCTAAGGGACATATTTTTGTGTAAATAATATATTGTCGGGTCTTTTTTGCAGACTAGACCTCATATAAAGTTTTTTGGCTGTGTTTAACACCTCAATAGAGTGTTTCTTAAAACTTGGGAATTAGAAGCTTTCATTTCTGTGTTAACATCTTTTATTAAGTAGCTTTTGACATGAGCAAATAGCTTACCATTCTAACCTTCAGCGTCTTTAATGGAAATACAATGGATTTATAACTAAAAAATGGAGATCCCTTCTGATGTAAATTTCCCATGCTAACTTGCTGTATCTTGACCATAAGTTTCCTCAAGAGAATTTATCAGCATACGTCCCCAAATACTCATTTTATATAGCATTAACAGCATACGTCCCCAAATACTCATTTTATATAGCATTAATTTGATCAAGATAACTACATGGTGTTGAAATATAGCTAACTCTTTGGTCTCTTTTAACCTATTCATTCACTTCACCCAGTTGCTGCCAACTAGTTTAGTATTTCTATTATATTTTCTAAACCTTAAAGATTTTAGCTTTAGCTTCCTTTATTAATTTTAAATTTTGTTTTACGTAAAATTTTCCTAGTCTATCCACTAATTCAACTCACTTTTTCTCAAATGATCCTTCATCCTGAAAGCAAATTTAAAAAAACAGTAACATTAATGTCACAAAACACTTAATAAACTGTACTAAAGACAAAGAATACTAAATTCACATCACCTTAATTTTTTAGGGGAGGAAGGCTTTCACTAGGCTCATAATACAGATGTAATCAAAACTGATCAAACCAAACCATAACCTGTAGATTTGGAGTTTAGTTGGATGAACATCTTTCTGGAAATTTTAAATTGCTTTATTCAAATAATTTTAATAAAAAAACTACTGCCTGTCAGATGCTTTGTCAGAAAAATCAGGAAAGACAATTACTTTAGTATAACATATTTTAAATATGAGGTACACTCGATCTATGAAACACCATAGAGTTTCAGTGTTGAATGTGCCTATAAACAGAGTCCCAAGCCAAAAGCCCAGTTTGGAGAGTTCCATCATATCTGGTTAGATCAGAGAAAGTAAAAAAATGAATGGTGAAAAGTCAGGAAAGGATTTTAATCCAAATAGCCATTTAGGGAAGATAGAGATCAAACATTTCAGCCCATCTTTGGAATTAACATAAACTTTAGGTTTAAAGAGAGGAAGAATTGGGGCTGAGATGAGATGTATGCACAGTTAAGCAGTGTTGGTCAAACTGTGAACTGGGTGATCATTACCTCAGCCTACAAGGTGACTCTGGAGAAGTTCTATTGCTTGAGGAGACAATCTGGTTCCTGTGAGATAAGGAGGAGGAGGACTCAGTTTCTGTCATGGGTAATTTCTCCCACTTAAGGAATGATCTATGAAGTTTTAATTTTCTTAACATTCAAGGTGACTGCAGGAGTAGGACAATAATCAGAAACTTTCCAGTATGTTTGGGCATGGAATAGGATGCTGTGGAAGCTGAGATTGAAATACTTTAGTCACTCTTTTCTTTGTGTGTCTTTGAAAGGGGACGAGATAGGTTGGGTATTACCAGTATTTAGACACTCCTTGAATGATTAGCCTGTCTATATTCAAAATTGAGTAGGAATTGGACCCAATGTAATGGAGACACACAGACAATGAAGGCAGGAATGCCTGGTTTTATCCTGATCTTGTGCACCCAAGGGAGGAGTCTGCTTTTCAACAAAAGCAATTTCTAAGTATCTATTTTATGGGGACACTGTAGATTGACAGCTTTTAAAAATTTAAAAAAAAAATTTTATCAAGGTCCTTGACATTATGAATTTAATGATCTTGGATAGAGGTAATATACCTGAAAATAAACCAGAAGTGGTAAGAATTAACTATTTAAAATTATGAAAGAAATAAAAATGGTCAGCGATAAAGTGCATAATAGGAGGGTATTTGCATTAAGCTCTGTTGTCAGAGGTGTAAAACAGGCTTCTCCGTGGAAGTGAAACCATATTCAATAGTGAATGTTGAATAGGAGTTGGTCAGTGATGAATAAAGAGTGATCTGTATAGCAGTGTACTCGAACTTCTAGGTCAGGAAAGAGTCTGACACAGGTGATGCACTGAGAACTCTACACTGTTATCATAATTAACACAACAATAGCAAGGAATTAATTGATGTAATATGTCAGAAATAGTTCTAAGCACTTAATATTTGTTATCTTCTTAAAACTTATAGCCATTGTAAGGTACATTGTTTATAATAGCACCACTATACATGTTGAGTAAGGTTACAAAGGATTAAATAATTTATTGAAGGATGCTTAACTAGAAAATACTAGAGCCAAAATTTGAAATCCAACCATGTAATTTTAGTTTGATTAGTTTTGCTAACAATTTATTTTAAACATGCAATAAAAGTCCAGAGTATTGATTTTAGGCCATGAAAAAGAATTTGAGTATATTTCAAGAACTATATATCAAATATGTCTATGTCTATATTAGTATATGTAACAATTTCTAGATGCTTTTAAATCAGGGAATATGTAAAAATATGACTATAGCAGCTGAATGGAGAATTGAATATATGATAGTATAGTAGAAATAGAAATACACACTGAGTCACTAATTCTCATGGTAGCTTCCTCAACCCTTTAATGTCTTGAGGTCTCTTAAAAAAATGGAAAAATGACAAACTCATTGTCTGGATACAATGATTTAGCAATTTCTTTAATGTATCTAAATCTTCACTGGTTAAAAACCAAGTTTTATTACATTGCAATTAAACACTATACTTCTTATGTCCATTTAAATAATTATTCTTTCAAGATGCATGTTAAATATCAGTATTTTGGGGAAGAACATCACTGACTTCCTTTTTATCCCTATGCCTTGGGTAGAAATCCTTATTCCATTGTCAGTATCCTCCATATTTCATGATGAGGTAATGGGCTATTTCAGCAATTTTCTTCCAACATTCTCACTCTCAAATCATTCAGATAGAGACTTATATATTCTAAGCTATTATCACTCTCATGAATGACCATTTCTGGAATATCCTCTTTTAATTTTAAGTTTCCATCAGACCTTTTTTTCTGAAAACCACTTTTTAAGTTATATTTCTCTAACACTCCACCATGCTCTCTCACTTCTTGAAAGTAGGCTCAATTGTTCTTTCTTCTTAGCAAATTGACCACAAGTCCTTTGTTCACAGAGAATTTTGTCCTAATTATTTTTTCAAGAACCTCTATCAAGATGGGAGATAAAATGCGAGCAATATTGTTTATAAACTGTCTCATTCACATGTTATCCCAAAGTATTTGTTACATTCATCACCTTGTTCTAGAACATCACAAATAGTAATTAGAAAAAGTTTGTTGAGTGAATGAATTGCCAAACAATGTGAAGAAATACAGAGCATATGTCTTATTTCCTGTTTGTGTGACTTTCTGATTTGACCATAGACTCTGAAAATGAAGCCTTCAAATCCTAGATGGCTCCAAAGTCATTAATTTTTTATAGAGCTCAAGGTGAAAGAATGTCCAATCCTATGTTTTTATTATTTCTCTTTAGTCACAAACTATTTCAAATTTAATGAAGGTATTTCTTTTAAAAAATGATCCCGCACCAAGTAAAAATGGTTAATGCATAACGCACAAAAGCTCTAGCATCCACATAGAATATGACTATAAAATATTTAGGAATCACATTTAGAATTTAACATTCTCAGGTCACTTGTTAACTGTGCTACTCTGTTTCCTGAAATATGTAGCTGTCACTTCAAATATTTTTCTCTTACAAAAGTTAATTAGGACCAGATTAGAATAAAATAATAGGAACTGATATAAAACTTAAGTATGGATGACTATAACTAAATATTGTCAAAAACCCTTTTCGTGCTTACTTGATTTGCTTAATATTTTCTGTATGAGTTTAACAATGATTGAGTTTGCTTTTTCTCCTGAAAATTATGAACATTTTGAGAAATTTTGGTAATCCACTTCAACAAATATTTATTGAATAAGAAGTAGCCTAAATTGACAATATTTTCCAAAAATACTTTCTTCAAAGTGGCACATGATTCAGAAGTAAAGATAAATATTTTAGTTTTGTACTACTATTTTAGTATAGTTTTTCTTCATAGTAAAGAGTTTCTCTTCAGTAAAAAAAATCTGCTTACAGAAAGAAATCAATATGAAAAGATTCATTTTGATTTATTCATTCTAACATGTAACTACTAAATATTAACATTTTATTATATTTCTATTTATGCTCATATTTTATAGATCATAGGCTAATGCATAATTTAAAATAAACAGTTCTGAATATTATGTAATTATTTTTACTCTAAATATATTTGCCAACTGATGAAAACTGGAATACTTTAACCTTACAGGTATATGATGAAAATTTTATTTTTAAGTAATTAATATATATGTTATAATTATTTTTAAAGTTCAATTAAATTTATTTAAAACTAGTGTAATGATATCACCTTCCTTTTCTGATGCTTTGAGGAAGAACATTGTATGCATTTAGTTTGAATAGAGAAATTAATGGTATCCAAACTGATCACTAAAATCATGCTATCTACTGACCAAATTATTAAGATAAAGTTTATTTTCATATTTAATTTCTAATTTTGTCTGCTTGCCAGTTTTTTGCTCTTGTACAAGACAAAATGTGTAAGTTTTGTTATGTTATTTTGAGGATGTTGCTTCTGTTGTTAATATATTTGCAGACATCAGTAAGACATTAGCAATTCAGATATCATTTGCCTTTTAAATGAGATAGTTTTTAAGGCAGTCTTTACTTAAAAGCAAATTGGAGGCTGGGCATGGTGGCTCATGTGTGTAATCACAGCCACATGTGAGGTAGAAGATATCAGAAAGATCACTGTTTATGGCTAGCCTGAGCAAAAAGTTAGCAAGACACCTCCTTACTCAACAAACAAACCAAAAAGTGCATGCCTGTGATCCTAGCTATGTGGAAGGCAACATATAGGTGTATTGTGATCTGACCTGGGTCAAAAAGAAAAAAAAAGCATGAGAACTTACCTGAAAAATAACTAAAGGAAAAAAGGGCTGCAGGCAAGATTCAAGTAGTAGAGTTACTAACAAGGATGAATCCCTGATTTCAAACACCAAGAAAAAAATAAAAGTAAATTGGGAAGCTCGTGGTTAGACTGTACTTCTCAGAGACTCTCTAAAAATATATGGAGTGAGACTGGTGTAGACCATATTGATATTTCAGTGTGGTCCATTTATGACTATATTTTTACTTGTGTTATAATTTTCATGCTGTGACAAAATACCTGACATGAATAACTTAAAAGGAAGAAAGACCAAAGACCAGTTTGGGTTTATGGTTTCAGAAATCTCCTAGGCAATTCTCAATCCAAGCAAGTTGTCAATCAAGATTGACTATCACACTCAAATTTCTGAATATGAGAGTAAGGATATATACTGATTATTTGCACTAGTATTTATAAGATACTGAAATTGATTAAAGTCCATACCTAGGATTAGGTTCCTCTATAGTATGTTTGTTTTGTGAGAGTAGGAAAGAAGTGAGGAAAGGGAGAGACAGAGAAAGAGAGAGAGAGAGACAGAAATAGATGAAGAGAACTTTCAAAAGAAATTTTAATATAAGAAAGGTAAATACTTTTATTTATACTTATGAAATACTTGCCATCCCTTGTACTTAGACACTTACAATTTGGTTAATCTTCAAATTTTGCACTTCAGGCTGAGCTCAGCTGTTGTTTTCTGGTGGTTTTCCTCAAAATTCCTTATGTCTGCTGGTTCACAGAAACTACTTGGCTCATTGTGGTCTAGCTCTTCTTCACATGTCTCACATGGCAAGGGAATTTTTGTGACGGTTGACCAAAATGCATACCACCTCTTCCAAGTTTTCTCTCCATCAAAATATACAGTCCAGGTGGTCTGGGTCTTAGAGGCAGCAAGGAAGCTGGAAGGACCTATGTAATATTGCTCAGAAGTGGCACAACAGTACTTCTGTTGCATTCTATTAAATAAAGTAAAGCATAAAATCCATTTCCAAACAGCAAGGGAAAAAAATTTCCCTATTGGTGTGAGGAACTGTGAAGTTTTTGTGCTCATTTGTGTTCTGGTATTTATTTTTCTTGGTTAATTTGCTAAATATTCTAACATTTGTGTTCCTCATATGAGCAGAACAGGATTTAAGAAGGGATGAATAATATTTATAGGAATGATCATTTGCTTTTCAGTGCATACCTGCATTTTTCAAAAGCAATGACTAAAATCTAATGTGAATTATTATGATTTTAAGGGAAATACTCTGACATTTGAATTTTTACTTTATAAGTACATAGTTATTCTGGTCAAATAGCAATGACACTTTCAACCAATTACTAAATCAGTAAGTTTTTCAATGTAAAAGTTTTACTTAATCTAAAGTATGTTTTCTTAATTCTGTTTTTCATTTTGTTGTTTAAAAGATAGTGCCAATGCAGATAATTTAAATCTTTTTTTAAAGTTAACAAGAAAAAAAGAGCATTTCCATAGGAATGAGCATAGGAATAGAATAAGTCTTGATCTAGAACAGCATCTGGACATTTCAGCTATCACATGTTTTGTGAGCAGAACGTGGAAGATTAAATATAAATATATCCCTATCATAGATTTAAAGTTAAAAAGACATGTATTTATATCCATATCTATATCTTTATCTATATATCATCTATCTGTCTATCTATCAGGCTATTTAATTTCTGAAGTTTAAAAACTATTTTAGGTTGTGTGAATCCCTCTAAATTTAATGACAGTTATATGTGTGTCATTCAGTTACTTATAGTGTCACTTAATTATTTGGGGCTTACAATTCAAGATAATTTTTGATACTCTACACATTCTATAAGAGCACACACACATAAAAAAAACTAAAGGAGGATATTCCAAGATGGCAACTAGAGGGAGGAAGCAGAAAGCGTGCTTCCTAAAGTAAACTCTTAGAGAGACTCGAGATACACCTGGCAGGAAAAAACCATCAAGAAGAGGCAAAACTCCCACACCTCCACACACCCAGCCCACGCATAGCACGCCACATTAAACGGAGAAACCAGGAAGGCTCCCACACCGCCAGATGCCAGCTCCTAACCTGCTTGGGAGACACAGACCACCACGTGAGCAAATAAGCAGCACGCGGTACTCCCTGCAACAAATCGACATAGCCCCCTGGACAGACTGACCCCCACCCAGAGAAAAAAGAAAAAAAAACTGAAAAAAAAAAAAACTAAAGGAAAGCAGTGTTTGAGAAAGGAAGAACAAAGTAAGTAGAAAATAATATTTCTGACAAGTAGAATATATTGTGTTTGCAAATGTTCTATTTTATAAACCATGCACAACTTCACATGTGTAAATAAAATTTTTTTGATTCTCAATAAACTTTTATGAAAGTACAATCTTACTCTATACGTATTAATCATGTACATTTTGTTCATGTACAAATCATGAGGAAGCAAGTTTTGGTTCATTTCCTAAAAGGATGGCTATTCCTAAAACCAAGCAATTTTGGAAATCAAGTTGTTGATGTCTTGGTGCAAAAAGAAAAGTGACAGTTACATTTATTCTAGTATTCTATTAGGGTTAATGTAATTTTCTACCTGTGATATTGTCAATCAAATGTTTTTATAAGAAATCATCAATTGGTAACTCATCATATGGGATTCTTTGAAAATAAAACTGTTTTAAACTATTAAGTCATTGTGAGACACAGGCTCATTGTATAGGCAGGTAAATATTCTGTAAATGCAAAAATATACATGTGTGAGTGTATAAAATGTTTAATGTAATGTGTGTCTCATATGACTCAGAATGCTTATTTCCATGTGAGCTGAGCTGCTGTTTTGGGGTTGTTCTTACCACTGGGGTATCTCCCCAACAGATACACTACTTCTAAGATGCAATGGAGTTATCTGGTAGGGTACAGTACTAGACATTTTAAAGGTTTCTTAAACTAGCCATATGATGTGTGGTGGAATTCAGGAATTAAGTCACTCAGCTCCCTTTTCCTCCTTTATTCCTCATGTTTAAGTCTGACATTAAAAAAAAATTGGCTCCCATTCCAAACTTTAATTCTTGAATTGTTCACATCAGCTTTAGTATATTTGCTCTACAAGGCCAGAGTTGAGGAGTGAAGTTATTAGCAACATTCATTCATACAGTTCTGTTCTCTCAAGTCATTTACATAGCCTTTCATGCTTGATTTTCAAAGCACTCAGTATTACACCTGATAATTATATCACTAAGTACAATAAAGGTCTATGACTGGGTTAAATGTCACAATATGTAATGGTGAGGGCAGTCCATTGTCTCTAGAGTTATATTTTATTTGTAACATCAAAAATGTTACTCTTCCAATGTTCCACCATGGATCAGACATTTTATGTAATTTTCACTCAGACCTACTTATTTTCAGACTTTTTGTGTTAGTTTTCACCCAGATATATTTATTATTGTCCCAATAACCTTAGTCTTGGTCTGGATCATGTGCAGTCATGACCTCAGTGCCCTCTGTGAGTTTTCCCATAGTCATAACAATTATTTATATGAGTTATATACATGCAGTTAGTTTTTTATGACAGCCCATAATTCAATAACTCCAAAACACTATGTGAATCACTAAATAAAAATTATTTTTGGTGAAAATTTGATCAAGTATGGATTTTAGTGACTTATCTGATTATAGTTGCAATATATATTTTAAATATATTAAAATATTAAATGTATGAAGGTAGGAAAATATAATCAAATATTTTTATTTATTTCATGTAAATTTTCTTTCATAGGTTTTCAATGATTAAAATAAGGCAATATTAGTAGTACTAATAACAATGGTAGCATTTATTGAAATCTATTTTGTGCTTGGCATTATTTTAAGTTTTCTATACATTTCTTTCTTTAACTTCTAAATAATATTCTACCTAGGTATTATCTTTTTTTTTGTGGTACTGGAGTTTAAACTCAGGGCCTACACCTTGAGTCACTTCACCAGCCTCTGTGTGTGTGTGTGTGTGTGTGTGTGTGTGTGTGAGAGAGATGGGGTTTTTTGAGATTGGGTCTCGCAAACTATTTGCCAGGACCAGCTTTGAACTGTGATCCTCCTGATCTCTGCATCCTGAGTAGCAAGGATTACAGACATGAGCCACTGGTGCCCAACAATTATTAATCTTGTTTTGTAGGTAGCTAATGACCAGAATATTGAAATATATTATTACAGACTATAGAATTAATAGTCAGTATTCAAACAATATCTCTTTGACTACCAAACTTATTGTCTTTGTTCTCTGTTTAAACAGATTTTTATTGGTGATAGTATCTTAACCAATATATTATATCAAATTAATGGAATAATTCACTATATAAACTAATTTTAATATTATTCTTAAGAGTGAAAAAAGTTGGAATGGGAGACAACACAGAACACTGCTCTGGGTTGCTGAAGACTTTCGGTAAACACTGGAGGCTTAGTACACAGGCTCTAGCTAATGGGAGCAGCCTGTAGAACCTGGTAAAACTACAGAAACAGATTCTTCCCTAGGTCCTCCAAAAGAGAATGTAGACTTGATAACACCTTAATTTTAGACCAGAGACTCATTTTAGACTTCTGACCTCCAATAATATAAAAGCACTTATTTTTGTTGTTTTAAGCCACTAAATACATTGGTAGTATTTGATACAGGAAATTAATCCAGTATACTTTCCCCCCAGAACTCCAGCTTTCCAATCTTCTCATTTCCTCCAGCCCTTGGAGAGATTCAAACCACTGACCAATTTCCAAGAGCAAATCTCACTTCAGGCCACGATTCCTTCCATACCAAGAAGACAACTAAGCATATTAGGCAAATTCCTCCCCATTTACCACCACTAGCTTGGACCATTCTTGAGTTAGTTGGTAGGGAGACAACAGTCTATTGTTAACTCAAAGCATCCTATGGAGCTGAATTACATGAGCCAAATCTAGTGTTTTTTTCTTTTTCCACCAGCATGTCATAGGAAAATTTTTCATGAATTTATGGGTTGAAACTGAGTAAAAACTATCAATGCATTAGATTGCATGATACAAAAATTAATTGTTTGCATAATTTAATCTCTCTAGACATACTTAAGCCTGGAATAGGCCACTTCCTCATTTAATGGATCGTTCCTGAATGTATGACCTGACTGATTTAAAAATATTCAGTTCATATTGGTTAATTCCTGCTATTTGGGCATCTGATATCTCCTGAATAAGTACTCATAGTTTGGACCAAGTAGCCTGCCAGGAGAAATTTTTCTAATAATTCCCTGATGCTCATGGAAGTTGTGATCAACTCAATTCAATATCTTTACATAGAATTATTGGCTCAGCTTGGCTGAGAAGCAAAACAACTTATGGGAAAGTCCCAAACTGCTCTCTCTTCTGTGGATACCCCTCAAAACTGCAAGCCTCTTATGTCATCAAATAAACGTTTGAAACTGTATTTTAAAGAAAGATACATGCTGTATTACAAAGTGTGGTACATGCTAACTCCAAATTCCAAAGTGTTCCACCAAACGCTTTCCTTACTTTACCACAGAATAGACAGTGTGGCACGACAGTATAAAAAAATTTCATCAATTTGAAGACTCCTGAATCTTTCTCTGGTTTATTATCCAGATTTTGCAACTTATTTGTCCTATAAGGACATTCAAAAGTAACTTCTTTTTTTTTTTTTTGCACAACAGTTTGGATAAGTACAATGTCAATACAATGACTCAGTGTGATGTTTGCAAATGTTTGCAGAATGTCAAGTCAATCGAGGTCCCTTTGGACTACATTGTAATAAAGAGCAGAATTAACATAACCCTGGGGTAAGCTAGTTAATATGAACTGCTCCCATTCCCTTGTGAATGCCAACTATTTTGGTCATTTTTCCTGATGGGAATTGACAAAATGTATTCAGCAAATCCATAGTCACATACCAAGTTCTGGAGACTATAACTCAATGTTTCATTACAGACATTACATCAGCTCAACAACCATAGTTGCAATTGTCACTGTTATATTTTCAGAAGTCACTGTTATTCCCCATTATCCACCTAGATTTTTCAGTGATCATACTGGTGAACAGAACAGACTCATCACTCCTTGCAAGGTATTTCTGTAATCCCAAGCAATACACTGTCCTACTTCTGAATTAATTTGTTTTGTACGGTTGGAGGAAGGGGAATGTGAGTTCTTTCAACAGCTTGCTTTTGACCTTCCTACCAAAGTGACCTTTTATCTATATTACAGTGAAGTCTGTGATTGCTCTGTATATGTATCCTGATTATGCATTCAAAACCAAAAATGACCATAGTATGGTCCTTGTGTCCATGAATTATCAATGAACAGTTTTTGAACAAGAAATCAATTTAGAGTAATCTTCTCTTGTTTCTATATGGGGGGGCAGTGCTTGCATTACTTTTACCTAAGACTCTGTATCCAACACCTCTGAAAAAGTCTGGATATTCTCTTTTCCCCTGTCTTGAATTAACTCTTACAAATTTCTATAGGTCCATTTGAGGAATTAGCAAGAAATGTTTCTTACATATTTTTTGCAGTGGCATTTCAGAGCTCTTCCAGGGTAAAAGATTTCCTCTTCACTCCTTTGCTTTTAGGCTTCAGAAATGGCTCAGACCTAGAAATTAGGTGAGGGTTTCTCCATTTTGGTGGCTGATATTACTTTTCTACTCATGAACTTTTGGTACAACTCAGACATTTAAATCATGAAATAAAGTTATTTTATGCTTGTAGCTTAGCCATCATGCTGTTGTTTAAATCTGAAATGCCCCCACAAGTTCATGTGTTAAGGGCATGGTTCCCAGCTGACAACACTGTTTTAGGAGATAGGGCCTAGATAGAGGAAATAAGTCATTGAAGGCACATCTAAGAAGGACATACCTAGTTTCAGGTCCCTTTCTGTCTCTGTGCTTCCTGGTTACCATGAAGAGAAAAACTCTGTTCCACCATGCCTTCTGGTATGATGTTCTGGCCCATAACACACCCAGAAAAATGCAACCAGCTGACTGTGAACTCTGACCTCTCCAACTCTGTGCCAAAATAAATCCTTCTCCATTAAGTTGTGTTATTCAAATACTTGCTTTATAAATAAAAGTCTCACTAACACAATCATAAACTATGGATTCTTGCAGGACAATGATCCCTGGGTGATAATCTAACCTTACTGACCACTGTGTTAATTATATCACTTTCCATCTTTTTTTATTATTATGTCCATAATAACTAGCTTATATTCTGCTCCTTCATAGTGTTTCTATCTCATAATCAACTCTCTTGTGGTTATCCTTATGCTCAAAATACATATGAGTCAGGTACTATTGCTTTCTGGTCAAATAAATTGTTTCCTCTTGTAGACAGACTCAATATCTTTATTCACACTATACCTTCATGAGGAGCTTGACTCTTATTCTGGGTGAAATGTGAAGCTATTGATGCAATTTGGATGAACTGACACTTTCATTTTAAAACACCCACTAGAGATGGTAGCAACATATTTAATGGGTCACAAGGGGATTGTAGATATATAATGTAAATAGTCCCAAAAGAGTCCCAGGGCACCTAACCATTAAACATTAGGAAGATGAAAAGAATCCAGCAAATGAGACAAAAGAAGGTCACAGTGAAGGAAAAAAACTCAAGGAAGCTTGATATATTACAGCCAAAGTAAAAATTATTAAGGAAGAAGGAGTATTCATATTCTCACCGCAAAGCAGCAAACAACATAAAGTGAGGATAGAATTTGCCATTAGATTTAGCAAATGTGTAGCTCTTTTGAGATTATCTACAAAAGCAGTTTAGATGAATAAGGAATATGAAAGTCCATTTCAGATGAAGTTGGAGGAGAGAAGCTGGAATAAAGAGTATAGAAAATTATTTTATGGAAGGCACTCCACGACATCAAGCACCAAATTTAAGTATTTAAAAACTAAAATTTTTAATTTAAAATAGTTTTAATCAACAATATTTTTGTCAGTAAGCCTACTTTATACTCTGATACCAAATGGGATTCATTGTTTTCCTAAAACAGAAAACAAATTCATGTTGCTTGTCCATGAGAGACTGTGAAGACACCCCTCCATTAGTCTTTATCCACCCATCTCCAGGGTGGGTAATCAACTTGCTTCAGAATGAACATTCTTTTGATAGAGGGAAAGAGAACATTGTGATCATGAGTGAATTTATTTGAATTCTGACTGAAAAATCTAATTTATAAAATATTTGCATAATGTTTGCATATCCAATTGGGCAAGGTAAGTCACCAGACTATGACTGAATTGTCCAGGACTGAGAGATATGAATTTCCCATGGAAAAAGGCACCAGAAATTTGTGAGCACACTACTATGTGTGGCAAAAATAGTGTGCGATACACTTTCAATATTATCATATTCCCTTTTTATTATATAGCTTCATTATATACCTTTAAAATGTTTATGTCATAATGATTCAATGTATCCCAAAGTTGCAAAATCAAAAGAAACACTCTGGACCTGGTAACAACACAAACTCAAGGAGCCTTCTTCTGTACATTCTGCTCTGGAACATGATGATGTTTGTTTATGGAGCACCCCAGGAGGTTCTCATATCAGAGTAGTTAGGTCTTAAGAAAAATTGAGGAGCAAACTGAACAAAGTACGATTAAGTTCTACTTCTTGGTATAACATGCAAATTTTGTTAAATTTCAGCACACCTTACTAAACTTAATTAAATTTTATCTTATATTACAGTTAAAGAATACTTATGCCAAAATGAACTAGAAGCTAATTAAACGTTTTCTGTTACCTGAGATTTTCACAAAAGATGAATAATTTAGCTTTATGTGAAGATATGCAACTAATCATCAGAATAAATAACAGTCATCCATTGAATGCTTTCTATGCAGCTTGTTCTAGGGTAAGCAATTTATAAGTCTAATCTTATTTAGCTTTTCATGCAATACTCTGAAAATATCAGACTATCTCTTTTATGAATAAGGAAATTGGTGGTAGAGATACTTTTATAACTTGACCGGGTTCAGGAAGTCACTCAGTGACAAGTAGCGTGCAGACTTGGAGGTCTTCCAGAATTGTGTATCATGAAGAGCTTCACCTTGTTTTCCTCCAGGGATATGTGGAAGAGGAAAGGATTGGTATTGTTTGATTGAATAGATATATAACTTTGTATTCATAAATAAAAAGTAACCCAAATGCATTCTTTTGAACATCTTCTTCAGAGACTTTATTAGTTTAGATTGCACTTGACTGAATTGGCCAGTAAACTGGCTCCCTGGCTGGTGCATTAGGCCTAAGTTGTCATACTAAACATTCAAAATCAGAAATTAATGGAGCCCATTCATTACCCCCAAAGAAAAATACACCTTTATGAGTATGCCATATATCTTGTTCAGATTTCAGCATATTTCTAGTAGATACCTAAAATCTCTTTTACTGGACTTCTGTCTGACTCCATGCAGACAAGTCAGTTCCCATGCAAATGTATCCTCTTTGGGATACATCTCCAGACCATTCCATCCGAAGAGTTACTTGTCCCTAAGTGTCTCTCATATTTAGTTTTTATTTATCTAGAGTAATTATCATTAATTTAAATAATGTTGCTTATTTCTTAATTTGGTTGCATCAGTCTCCAACATTATAAGGTCAGTGACTTATCCAGTCTTCATTATTACATCTCAAGTTCCTAGTATCAGAACCTATTGCAACATGCTACTTAGAAAAGGTAATAATAAAAATGTATCTCTCTGAGGCTCAGAATCCCTGCTCTCCTAGGAGGTTGCTGTCTGTTTTTTCATAGCTTATCTAGAAGAGACAGTTCAAGATAAAAAGATTCAAATGACTTGCAGTTGAAGAGTTTGCTAATATAGCCTGATTTACACAGACTCACTTACTAAGGTTTAGGGGCAGTTAGATAAACAGAAAGTCCCCCTCAGGAACATGTCTTTAATTTCCTGGCAAGCAGGAAGGTAGAATGATTTGTCTCAATTGACAAGCTGAACTAAAAAACAAAAGTGAAACCAGAAGGGCCTCTGCCATTTTATGACCATTTATTTTTCTACAGAATCAATCAATTAGAAACAGTCTTTACTCTCTTAGCTGCTTGGCTGCTGGAGTTCTACGGAGGACATCCTTGCCTATACCTGTACTACCAGAGTATTCCCTGCTCTTTCTTGTACTAACTGCAAGGTTTCATATTTGATACTAAAGTCCTTAATCTACTTTGAGTTGACACTAGTTACAGGGTGATGGGCATCTAGTTTCAGTTTTATGTAGGCAGATAACCACTTTTCCCAACAACCTTTGTTGAAGAGACTGTCTATTCTCCACCGTATATTTTTGGTGCTTTTGTCAAAAATAAGGTGGAGATAGCTGTGTGGGTTCATATCCACGTTGTCTTTACTGTTCCACTGGTATTCATATCTGTTTTTGTGCCAGTACCATGCTGTTTTTATTGCTATGGCTCTGTAGTATAGTTTAAAGTTGGGTATTGCAATACCTCCAGTGTTGTTCTTTTTGCTCAGTACTGCTTTGGCTATTTGTGGTCTTTTGTGTTACCAAATGAACATTAGGGTAGATTTTTCTATCTCTGTGATAAATGCCATTGGGATTTTGATGGAAATTGCATTGAACATGTAGATTGTTTTTGGTTGTATACTCATTTTTACAATATTGATTCTGCCAAACCATGAGCATGGAAGATCATTCCATCTTTTTGTAGTCTTCTTCAATCTCTTTGATCAATGGTTTCTAGTTGTAGAGGTCATTTACATCCTATGTTAAGTTTATTCCTAGGTATTTGATTTTTTTGAGACTGTTTTAAATGGAATTGTTTTCCTATATTCTTTCTCAATTAGTTCATTGTTGGTGTATAGAAAGGCTACTGATTTATGTAAGTTTATTTTGTGTCCTGCTACATTGCTGAAGCTGTTTATGGTGTTTATGGTGTCTAGGAGTTTTAGGGATACATTGACTGTTTCTTTACTTGTTCATATTCCTTTTATTTCTTCTTCTTGCCTTATTGCTTTAGCTAGGAATTCCAGAACTATGTGAATAGAATTAGGGAGATTGCACACTCTTGTCTCATTCCTGAGTTTAGGGAGAATGGTTTCAATTTTCTCCCATTAAGTATGATGCTAGCTATAGGTTCGTTATATGCAGACTTTATAACATTGAGGTACATACCTTCTATTCCTAGTTTTCTTAGAGCTTTCATCACGAAGTGGTGTTGAATCTTATCAAAGGCGTTTTCTGCATCTATTGAGATGATCAAGTGTTTTTTGTCTTTGCTTCTGTTAATGTATTGTATTACATTTATTGATTTGCGGATGTTGAACCATCCCTGCATCCTTGGGATGAAACCGTCTTGGTCGTGGTGAATGATCTTTCTGACATGTTGTTGGATTTGTTTTACCATTATTTTATTGAGGATTTTTTGCATCAATGTTCATTAAGCAGAGAAGCCTGTAGTTCTCCTTTTTGGATGTGTTGTTGTTGGTTTTGGGAGGAGTGTAATACTGGCTTCATAGAATGTGTTGCACAGTGTTCCTTCTCTTTCTATTTCATGGAAAAGCTTAAGGACTGTTGGTATTAGTTCTTCTTTGAAGGTCTAGTAGAATTCAGCAGAGAATCCATCAGTCCTAGAGTTTTCTTTTTTGGGAGATTCTTTATTGCTGCTTCAATTTCAGCAACATTAATTCTGCCTGATTATTCTGAGAATATACTCCTATTTTCCATCATTAGTTGTTTCTTACAATTTTTCTTTCTTCCATAACAAGGTATCTCACATTCCATTCCTCCCTTACAATACTACCCAGATTCTTTGATCAAATCAAAACTGAGTTTAAAGATAATTCTCTTTATTTAAAGTTTCTTAACCCTGCCTATTATATTGTCATATTTACCTCAATTATTTGCTGTCCTATAAAGATGATTGTGTTCTTACCTATGACCCTTCCACTTTCAATGATTCTTATAGGGAAGTGTACTTCTCCTTATTCTCCTTGGGTTTAGCCATCTGCTTAGTAGAACTGATGTGAGGCATGTCTCAGTGGACAATTAAGGAGCTATTATATGGTTGCTTTTTGCTCTCTTTCATTCTCTTCAGTGAAAATCATATGGCAAATAGGGTGCATTACTTCATCCTTAGTCTGAATGAGAAAACTCATAAAACACGGAAGTATTAACCGCACAATCACTCACATATATTGTGTGTAAGAAATTAGTATCTGTAATTGAAAGTCATTGAAATTTTTGGATTCATTGTTAGCACAGAGAAGTTAGCTATTAAAATTTGATACAGGCACCTTTTATTTAAATTTTAGAACAATCTATGGATATGATATATAATATTTTGTGCAATTTACTTGTGTTCACTTATTTATGTCTTCAAACTGATTCTACTGGGTTATGTCTTTGAAGAATGAGAAAACACACACATCCTTTTGATAAGTCATCAGCTTATTTAATAAGGATCAAGAAATTATCATAAATGAGGCCTTACATAGCAGGTAAATGGTGATATATATCTTATGGTATGTTTGCTTGCCTCTGAATCTCCTACAGAATTTTTAAAGACATCTTCTGCAGATAAGATCTGGGCAAAGTTGATAAAAAAAAAGTCTTATTGAATTGACTTCAGTCCTAAAACTTACATCTCCATTCAGGAAAAATGTACATAAACAAAAGTTGGTATATAGAAATGTTTAATTCTTGTTTTTGGGCAGACTTCAGGATCAATATAAGTATATCATTATCTGAGGAAAACAGAAGAATCATTTTTGCCAAGGATTTTATAACAAACATGCCTTTTACTTTTAAGTGGTCCTGAAAATCTGTGTTCCCACAGACTGTTTCATAAAATGTTTTAACAGCAGAATATATACTTTTTAAAGTTTACGAATTTATAGGATCCTTGCCAAAAAATATTTTTTTAAAAAGCTTGTATTCTTCTCAGACTATTTAGTGCCCAAGAGGCCTGCAAAAGAGTGGATATTTAGGAAATATATATAACATAAATATGTGAGGTTAATTTAATATTATTTACTTTAGATGTATACTTAATATTCTGTAAATGTAGGCAAAAGTTACTCGTATATTTCAGATAACCACCTAAACAGATGGTTAAGGTATGTACCATGACTTAAAGCTGTTTGGTTACTCAAAGGGTTGGGTCTAAAATTTATGTAAGTTTGTAATGGTTTTCAGGTCATATTTATGAACTTTTGGAGAGATTTCCAATGGGGAGTCAATATGGCATCATAGCATGCAAAAATTTTGTGGGACCACATACACAGACAGACTGCAGCAAATAAACTGCTTTCTTGTAGTTAACTGTCACTGTATTTTATCACCAACATTTCTCTTCCTTAATAGGAACTACTACATGGGTCATGTTGCATTTCGTGGCCTCTATGTGCACTTGCAAGTACGTATTTTCAAGCATGAATGTCAGTACTGTAGATGACTTATTTGGATATAGGAATCATTCTATAGACATTCTATGGCAAAATTGTGCCACCCAAGTGAAAAATATTAATAAAATTCTCTAAGTGATGGCATGATAGTAAGAAAAAGGATAGTTTGCTCATCAGAAATGAAAAATGATAGACTAAACAGCTTTAAAAGTGGTAAAGGAAACTGCATCTTTTAAAACAAATGTGGTAATCTAAGGAAAGGAAAGTCAGAACATTCAGAGAGTTTGCTAATTTTTTAGTAAATGTTTACTCATACTGGCTCTACCATAGAGAACTTAATTGCATGTCCCCAAACACCTCTGTTTAAATAACAAATAAAACGGAGAAAATTGGGCACATCTCTGAAGAACCAGAATACTGTTATCAGTGAAAATTAATTCCTTGATGAAATGGATATTTGTAAGCCGTCTGAAATATTTGCTACCTGAAATTTTATTTATTCATTCATTCTTAGACTCTATAGTCTTTAATATTGAAATAATATTCTGAATTGCCAAGAATTGTGACAAATAATATTTGTCACACTGTAACAAATATTTCTTTATTTTTAAGAAACAGTAGCACTAACTTCTGTTTCATTTAGTTGTATTCTTTCTAATTTGCCTACAAAGATATTTGCCAGTAAATGATGACTAATCTAAATTGACCAAAAGCCATTTAGTATAATTTCTCAGGTAATATAAACTCTTGAATGCTATGTAGTCTTAGATTCATGTCATTATTATTAGAAAGGGAAAATATGCCTGAAAAATATCAAGTTAACTTGAGGTTAAACTGCAGTTATTATATTGCATCACTACAAAATATATCAAGAGAGCTAGATCAAAGGACAGCTAGGTATAGGTAGCTGAATAGGAAAATAAATGCAATATTAATTTCTATAAATATGTATGAGAGCTAACATATTTTTACTGGTATCTTTGCAACCATTTCACTACAGGTGTATTGTATTCTCAAAGATAATTTCCAATGTCAAAAAAAATTAATGTATGTTTAGAACTCTTTCTACAGATCAATTATTGTTTACATACTTTTATGACTATGTATTTGAATGTATGTTTAAGGGAATTAAAATTATGATAATTTTCATGAAAATCTCTCAGTGAGTGAATTTCAATCTGAGGGCAAATAGATAAATAACTGCCAGATATTTCTCCTAGATGTTAGCAATACCCAATTTGTACTTTACTGCTACTAGCAAATTAAAACATCTTACAATAGCCTGAATGATTCCATGAAATGACATTTGTCCTCTTCCAAAACTTTTGTTCCTATCTTAATCCTATCAAATAAAATGACTGTGGAAGACAAGAAAAGAAAACAATGCTATCTCCCTGTTCTGCTGGCAGAGTGTACAACTAGAATTCAGAAAAAAATCATTCTAAGTACATCTTCAAGGTAAGTACTTCTGTTATATCCTTAATGATATGTCACAACCACATTTCTTCTTGCTGTGCTGTAACACGAAAACTATTACCTCAACACTATAATTTCATCATCTTAAGCTTGTATTAAATTTAATATTCTTGCTAATGTTCTGCAAGGGAGTATCTAAAGCATTTTATTTAAAAAGATTTAAGTTCAAGTATATAGATATAGTACTTTAGAAAAATAGTTACTATCATCGGTAGTGGTTTCAAATTAAAAAAAACATGAAATCTTTATAATCTATTTTTTTAAAAAGAGAGAAAAAAAAACACAGTGATTCCATTTTGTCCTGTGAAAGTGAACAGATTAAATTGCTACTTCATTACTTCCCTCAAGTAGTTAATAAAAGTAGGATACCCACAGACTCATTATTGCAAACTAATGTTTTATTTAAATGTGAATGAACAGAAATTGAGATGTTTTGTTTTCTTGTGAGAGTCACAGAAGAGTAGCAAGATGAAACATACTTCAAATATTTAAATCTTAAGAGCCTCTGTTACACCAGATGACTAACAAAAAATAAGTCTCCAGTGCCCTTGGACACTTTACCAGTGCAAAATAGGACTGAGCTCTAGGTTTTCTTTTATTGAGATGCAGCACTCCTGGATTGTTGGAGGGGAGTGTGCATCAGGATGATATGAAAATTTGGAACATTAATGATAGCTATGTTACCACTATTCAGAGAAAAAGGTATATTTCCACTCATTTTTTAGGTAATAAGTCAATGGAAGAAGAAAGGAAATAAAGATTATGAGTTTGGAAGATTTGTCAAGATCAAGGCTGGAAAGGGTATGTCCCATTTCCCTTCACACCACTAGCTAAAAATCATGTTGTTTACATTTGTTACAAAGGAGACCAGGAAATGTAGCTGTGTGCCAAGGGAGAAAATGAAATGTGTTTGCTAATTCTAGCTACTTGGGCTGTAGAGATAGGAGGATCAGAATTCAGGGTCCGCTCAAGTGAAAAGTTAGTGAGATCTGATCCCAATAGAGAGTTGGGCGTGATGGTGTACGCTTGTAATCCCAGCTACATGGAAGGATAACCACATTCTGAGGTCAGCCTGGGAGAAAAAAGCAGAGACCCTACTTGAAAAACAACTAAACTAAAAAGGGATGGGAATGTAGCTCAAGTGGTAGAGTATCTGCTTAGCAAGTGTGAGGCCCTGACTTCAACCCCTGGTACCTGGTACCTCCCCTCCAACAACAAAAAGAAATGGGTTTTCTATACAGTTATTCTCAACCTATGAGTACTTATATTGTTTTGGTCTAGGTCCTCATAAAATTAAGAGTAAAAGTCTAATTATTAGTTACTCAATTATTTCATTAATTTTTAAGGAAACAAATTTAATGAATCGTAACATTTTTGGGGTTTCATTTCTGACTACTTAATTTTACTTTTTTGCACTACTGAGTTTTGAACTCAGGGCCTACACCTTGAGCCATGACACCATCCCTTTTTTGTGATGGGTTTTTTTTTTAGATAGGGTTTCACAAACTATTTGCCCAGGCTGGACTCCAACTGCTATCCTCCTGATTGCTGCCTGCTAAGAAGCTAAGATTGAGGCTTGATCCACCAGCACCCAGCTATTTATTTTTAATTATTATGAGTGCAATTATACTTTAAAAGGAAAATGATACCTGTTGAAACTACTCCAGGATTTGGGGGAGAGGAGTGACAAAGGAGAATGGTTGAGGAGGTGAATTCATGTATGATGTATTTGATACATTGGAAGAGCCTGTGTAAATGCTACAATGTACCTCCACCCATCACAACAATAAAGGGAAAAAAAAGAAAAAACTACCTCTATACCTCACTATGATCTTGCTTCCTTTTTTATAAGGTGAGAAATACACAATCGCTAAATACTTCCACAGAACTCAGCGTGTGCTGGACATGGTTCTAAGTGTTTTGTAGGAGTCAGCTTATTTAATCTTTGTAAGAATTTTTTGATGTTGAGACTACAATCATCTCCTTAATACAGACAAGGCAATGGCCAACAGAGAGCTTAAGTGGTGCCTATTAAATGGAACAATCTTAGATTTTGGATACAGAATGTTTTGCTCCAGACTCTGTATCTTTAACAACTTTTACGTAAGTTCAGTCAATAAACAACTTTCTTTTCTCCCCTTCCTTCCAGCATTAATAATTGCACATGAAATGTTAAGGCATATCCCCTTTTGTGAATACTTTAGACAGCACATTAGTTTCATATATTACTTCTTTTAAATATATTGCAAATTAAATGCTTAAAATTAATTTATAGTTTTCCTCATATATTTTTGGAACTAAATGCAAACTTGATCTTCGGATTGCCATTTGACATCATTGTACCACAGCATTTTGTCACATCATGGAGGATAATAACTTATCATCACCAGCTCAGTGATCTCAGAAGTTTTGGGCACAGGAGAAATTTGGATAGAACATTTACCGACTGGACAGCAAAGTGCAGCCATCAGGGGCCTTTAGCCCCAGAAACCACTTACACATCATCAGGACCTTAGTCCTATCATCTCTTCTCTTATTAGGACTTTTGGAAGAAATATTTTTTTCTCAGAAATCTCAGACAAATTTCTGTTAGGCAGCTTGTCTCATGAGAAGGAAGTACCTTTTTCAGTCTGTTTTGACTCTTCAAATAAACTGCCGTGACGTGTCCTCACATGCATTCCTGTGCTGAGTGTTCCGTGGTAGGCATGTATATGCCTTGATCTTTTCTTCTTTCTTCCATGTGCCAGCACCAAACCTGATTATTTGTGAAGTTATAAATGAAAAGATTGGCAATAGGGCTCAAGGTTTTATTAACTGAAGAGTTCATTTTAATAATTGATTTCTTAATAGTTCTTTTATACGTTGAAATTTTTTAACT
Source organism: Castor canadensis (assembly GCF_047511655.1). Classification (NCBI taxonomy): domain Eukaryota; kingdom Metazoa; phylum Chordata; class Mammalia; order Rodentia; family Castoridae; genus Castor; species Castor canadensis. The sequence goes on from NC_133389.1 coordinate 144,944,739, forward strand.
TAAAAGGTGGCATTCTGTATAAATCTAGGAGAGTGTCCACTCTTTTTTATTGTACTTCCCCATGGCCATTAATTGTCCATTAATAGCATAGACAATAATAATAAAAATCTTAATAAAAACAGTAATCATGATACTTTTCAAGTTGTTAATCAGTGTCATATGTTGAACTAAGCCAGTTAAAAAATGCAGATCCTTGATAGTTTTATGATAGCTAGCATAGTTCTGACAGAAAATAGACAGTTTTCTTTGTTTATTTTCACTTTGGACAAAGCTATAATCTAATGTCTCTGTACAAGAAAAGCTAGCCAAGAGTTAAGTTATAGTTCAGAAAATAAGATGAACTAAATATTTTAAACATAGGGAATGCTTTTCTTTTAAATAAGAAATGTGTAAAGGCTTATCTTTAGGGCTTTAAAGTGAAAATTAATGTTGCTTTGCATGGCAACTGCTTGAAAATAACTAAAAACCAATTTTCCCTTCAATATGAAAGGTAAATAATTTCCTCTGTCACGATCTGCATTTTAATTTTTGCCACCCCTTTTTGGATAGCAACCTACCTGAACATTTTTGAATGAGTTTAATTTAAAACCATGTGTGTGTGTTCTGTACATATTTCTCCTCACACGTGTAGTGCCGATCATAGTTACCAAGAGTGATCACTCTGAGTATACACAACCTTTCCATCTTCACTGCTTATTGTTTCTAACTTCACGTAAGCTAATAAACTAAGTATATTTGTTAGAATTGTGTGCAAAATTAAAGAAGGCTATGAATTAGAACACGAGAAATCGTCTTACGAGAAATCCCCTTATGACTATTTTAAATGAGCTTTACCAAACAGAATTAGATTATCTAATTTTGCTGTACAAAGAATTCAGTGTATTGCAGGTACAAGTATTTAACATGAATGAATGAAGTAACATTCAGTAAGGCAGAAGGTTTAGGTATAGTTGTAGTATAGAAAATGACAACGACAATTACACTATCTTTACAAATGCTTTTTATGGAATTGTAAAACTACCAAATACCTTTAGAAAGTTATGTGTGGTCAATAATTTGATAACTTAAAATAAATGCTTTGTTCTACTTTCATTTTGTCACTTGTATTATAGTGAATCAAATTTCCATAGACCATCAGCCACCTAATTATTTCAAAAGCTAGACCTTGAAATTGAGCTCACAGTTTTAAATCCTAAATTCAACATTTGCCTGCTATGTGACTTTGGACTCTCTTAGAATGTTATTCTGAGATTGATTAAGTAATGTTTAGTAGCTACTATAGTATACGGAACAAGTGGAGGAAGTTATTGAAAATATATCCTACTATTTATACTAATGTTCTCTTTATGCTTATCTTTTCTTTGGAATTTTTTTGATGTGACAAAGTCGATGTGTAGAAGTTTTATATTTCCAATTTATTTATTAATCAGAACATTTAAAATTTTTACGTTTGACCTTGAAGACATTAGTGTCAACAAGCACATTTTGAAAGAAAACAATAATTGTAGTTATCATAAAATGATGATTCTCCTGCACTCTTAGGCCAAGTTGAAAAAAATTCTTTTTTACAAAAGCATGGTGATATTTTTCTTGCACATGGCAATAGCCTCAATTTTGGAATGAGTTGCTTTAGTAGACTATTAGCAAATTTTTGAACATCTGTTTGCATAGTTATTCTTTCATATGCTTATTTATTCTTGACTAATTCCTTTTTGTCCCTGGACCATCTTCAATAAGCATTCCTGTATAAAAAAGCACAAAAATACAATAAGAGGAGATTCTAATCATACTAATTATTAGTTGAATAAGTAAGTATATGGCTATGTGGATGTGTTTCTGCAATTGCGAGTACCTGAGTTCACATAAGAAATTCATCCTAAGAAATTAGTCAAAGGACAGAGAAAAAGGTGGACGTTTATTTTTCACAGCAATCTATTTAGATGCAGCTTGTAATCTGACATTTTCATTTATTAATAGGAAGAAAGATACATACTCCAACTTTGAAACAAATCCTTAAGTTATTTAAAAATATGCAAAACTATTTTACTCACTGTAATTCATTGTCATTATAGGCCTAATGAAACTTACACGAATAATAGAACCAATAGTTAGGAGTGAAAATCTGAGAATGTCTCCTGGTGTGCATGGTGAATTCAAATCATTTAATTTTAGACATGAAAGAAGATATTTGTAAGAGTTAGTGGAAAAGAAAGTGCTTCAAGACCCACTCCAAACAGTACTGTCTTCATACATTTTCAGTATTTAGTTATAATAAGGCCATTTCTATGGAAATGAGAGCATCATTTAGTAGTTCTGTGAAATTGATTCATTCACAATTGTTCTTTCAGATCAATGTTCTATTTTAATGCAACTTCCCAGGAACTTCCTTTGTCATAAGAGCCAAAGGCAGTAAAGACATCTTCTATCAAAATATAATGCACCGTAGTCTGAAATCATAGTCATATGTTTAGATCATATTATTAGATTTATGAAAGAAATTTGATGAGTACTATAAGCATTAATATTAGTGGATACTTCTTGGGACTCAGCACATTTCTATTATAACTATATATGTTGTGAACTCCATATGGTCCTTAGTTCAAATTGAGAGCAATGATAGTATATAGATGGTTATCTCCAACTTTATACTAACCAAACTTTACTTGGTACATAAAATGAAGGAATAACATTTCCCCATAGGTTTGTGTATTGGATCAGAATGTGTACTTGGAAATTAAAGGAGATGAGTCCAAAAAGTGCATATCAGAATACCTAGAACTTAGGAAACACTCAGTATTATCGTTGTTAACAACCATTTTAGTAATTTAATAATAACCATAATTTAACAATTATCTATAACCATAGTTCACTAAGATGCATTCATATTCTTGTTTTCAACCCAAAAAACATTATAAAAATAAGAATATCACCAACTTGACTTGTGTTTTTTGATATGCAATAAAATTTTAGTAAAGAAAAATATCAAAATGATCCAAATTTCCTACTAATACAAAACAAATAACTTCAGGAACTATATTGGAAAACTGATTCAGCAAAATCTTGGAAAGGACTTTTTTAACCTGCAACAATATATTCTCAACATATTATTACCTATGTGCTTTAGTCACTACCTGCCTCTTAGACACAAAAAGGACTGATTCCAAGAGCCCAGGATGTAGCTCAGTGCTACAATATTTGTCTAGCATGCATGCAGCAAGGCCTTGGGTTAATTTCCCAACACCAAAAAGAAAAATAAAAAAGTCATTCCACTCACTGCATGCAGTTATTTCTCCTCTCTCTCTGCCTGTCTTTCTCTCAGAAATAAAATAAGCAATCCATTTCCTATTAATGCTCCACATCAGTTTGGTAAAGCTAGGGAGAACATTCACTAATGGCTTCTCTTCCTTTTACACTGAACTATTCATGTCGCTGCTTTGTGTCCATGTACATTTTTAACTTCTGTTACAGAATCAGGAACCATGTAAAACATTTTTTTGAATCTGGGCTTCTCAATATCAACCCTACTGACACTTTATCATTTTAAGCTACATACCTATTTGTTAAGGTGGGTTTGTCCTGTGTATTATAAAATGTGTGGCAGCATCTCTTGTTTACACCGCTAAATACCCTTTGAGTCCTTCATCCTTGGTTTGATGATCGAAACGTTATTTCCTACTTCCCTTGTGGGTTAAACTCGCCTCTACTTAAGAACCATTAGTTTAAATGAGGATTCAATAAAGCCAATACATTGCAACTGATTGCCAAGCCTCTTGTAATACATAGTTTCCTCTTCCTCCTCTCAATCCTTCTTCCTCCAATATATTTGTTACAAACAGTTTGTTTATTTCACTTTCTACTGTCTGAATCTTTGGAGATGACCTCCTTGTAAAGTACAGCTCGTCATGTTTCTTTGTTCTTTCTATTTTCCCTAAATTAATAGTTAGAACCACAGACGTTTGATAATAGTCTGGGACAATTTGTTTTTCACAAGAGTTCTTCAGAGCTTTTTGTGCATTTTCATATGGAAACACATAATGTCAGGTTATTTCTACATTTATGACAATAGATCATTGCTAAAAGTGGAATTTCATTCAAGGTTGGCAAATTTCAAAATTTTAATGTTTTAGTTTCAAAAAATATGATCTTAATTTATAATGCTCTAAAAGTACATTTTCTTTCACCAACAATTTGTTTTCCCTAATGGACAGATAATAGAAAAATGGTGAAATCATGGAATTTTAGCCTCTATTTAAACATTTAAAAAATATCTAGTATTTTTGGTTCACTAACATCTTTCACAAAAGACTTTTTTTTTTTTTTTCTTTTTGGTGGATGTGGTTTGTGTGTGTCCCCCAAGAGTTCAGTGTTGGAAGTGTGATCTTCAGGGTAGAGATGGTGGGAGGCAGTGAAATCTAAGAGGTGGAGCCAGTGTGAGGTGACTGGGTCACCTGAGGCACAGGTCTTAGAGGGGATCCATACTGGTCTTCCGAGTAAACTATTTCTTCTCCTGCAGGTAAGTGTTAGGAAAATAGTAAGACTGCCCCTTCCTTAATTTCTGGCTCCTTGTTTCACCATGTGATCTGTCCCTCTCACAGGGGATCCATTACGGTGATTTCATTTGTCAGGAGACTCTTCCCAGAGGTAACATGCCTTTAAACCCACAGAACTGTTATATAATTCAATCTCTTTTCTTCATCCAGCCTCAGATATTTTATTGCACTAACAGGACTACTAGAGTGACCAATGTTTTTTGTTTGTTTGTTTGTTTTCTTATTTTGAATTACCTTTTTTGAACTCAAGGATTTAAACGTATTTGAGTTTATGTTAATTTGTCACAGTTATTATTCATATTGATACTCAAATTTCTTATTTTAGACCAGTAGAAACATTTCCAAGCCTGTATGCACTTGATGTGAGTACTATAATTTTTAACTCTCATATTTTCTACTTTACCTGTAGGTTTATAACATACATATAAAAGATCTTCATGCTATATGTGAGGTTTTATGATATTGTTTAGATAGAATATGTTTAATAAAAATTGTATATTACAAACCCTAGAGAAATCATTAAAAGAATTCAAAGAAAAGATAAATTAATAAAGTAATAGTGAGGACAAAGAGGTATTATTAAAATAATCAAGCATAAAGCAGAAATGGGGAAATAAGCACAAAATAGGGTAACAAATAGAAAACACTAGTAATGTAATAGATTTTATTCAATCTATGTGAAATTTCTATTGAATATTAAGTCTAAATATACTTATGAAATTATTTTAGGCTAGGAAAAAGGCAGGATGCAAGTAATTAACTTAATTATAAATAACTCAGTTTTAAAATAAAAAAAGATAATATAAAAAACACTATTAAAAAGAAAAATATATATGCATATGTATGTATATAGATCATGTATGTCATATATATGTATATAGAGAGAGGCATATATATATATGTACATATCATACAAAGGAGACTTCAATACAAAAAATATTGTCAGGGATAATGAAGCAAATTATATGCAAAAAAATGAGTCAAATGTCTAAGAAGATAAAACAATCCAAAATATGACTTTATCAAACAAGATAATTTAAAAATACATGAAGCAAAAGCAAATACACTGAAAGCAGAAATTAAAAAGTCCCATAGTGTCAGTTGGTAACTCCAGCATTTCTCTTAAAAATAGATAGGATAACTAGACAGAAAATAAGAATAGAGAAGATATGAGAAGCCCTTCTTACAGAAGATTACACTCAACAGGAGCAAAATACAAATTATTTTCAAGTATACATGAAATAGTCACAAAGGCGAATAATATTCACACTCATACAACAAATTTTAATAAAATTCTAAGATACTAAATACCTACAACTTCTTTGGTCCTAATGAAATTAATCTAGACACCAAGAACAAATTATATATGGCAAATAAATAGATAGAGATTAACCTACAAATTTATAAATAGCCAATAAGTCCAAAAGGAAACCACCAAAGTAATTGGAAAATAATTGTAATGAAATGAAAAGTATAAATAAAAGCTGGAGTATAATTGGATGGAAAACTAGGGCATTAAATGCTGACATAAATAAAGAGAGGTCTAAAATCAACTAAGTTTTCCTCCTTACCAAACTAATAAAACAAGAGCATATTACACCTCAAACAAGCAAAATAAAGTGAATGACATAAAGAAAATGATTAAAGAAATTAAGAACAGAAAACTAAAAGAAAGTTGATGAAATGATTTTTAAAAGTGATGTATGAAAAACCACTTAAAAACACAACATGTTGACAGAATGAAAATACAGTCACATGATCATCTCAAATTAATGCACAAAGGGACTTGCAAAACTCCATATCTATCCATGAGAGAAACTCAACACACTGAGAAAACAGAGAAAAAGTTGATCTAGCTTAGCCTGATAAATGGTGTCTACAAAAAATGTCTCAGTGTGATATACTTCCTGGTAAAATTTGAAATGCCTTTTTTACAGTTCTAGAAAGAGACTAATTTCTATCTTGTCAAACCACTACTATTTAACTTCAAAAATGTTCACAAACTTATATAAACTTAAAACTGTAATATTTCCAAACTTGAACATGAATGAGAATCTTTCTGACCTTATTGTGGTAAAATTATGCTACTGACAGGATGATTTACAGAAAAAAAAGTTATTAATTGGACTTTATTGAACTAAAAAATTTGTGTTTTCCAGAAGATATTAATAGAATAAAAAGATAAGTTTCAAAATAGGAGGAAAAGTATTTGCAAGTCATATATCTGCCCAAACATTCTTATCAAGTATATATAAATAGCTTATGGTTCACATCTATAATCTTAGCTACTCAGGAGACAGAGATCAGGAGAGCAGTTCAAAGCCAGCCCCAGGGCAAATATTCAACAAAAAAACAGGGTTGGTAGGGTGACTTAAGTGGTGGAGCACCTACCTAGCAAGTGTGAGGCACTGAGTTCAAGCCCCAGACCACAAAAAAACCCAAAAAAACCCCCCACAATGTATCACAATGTATATAAAAAATCCTTATAATTCAAAAATAAAAGCATTCACAGTCCAGGGAAAATAGGTCCAAAATTCAAAAGACACTGTACCAAATAAATTATAGACAGCAAACACATGAAAAATCTTAGCATTAGATATTCTAAAAATGAAAATTAAATACAAAGGGATATACTAAAAATTAATAGAATGGCAGAATTTTTCAAGTGACAATATTAAGTACATAACAGATACAGAGCAACTGGTCATGTTTTATACAATGATCTCCAATTTCATTATTCTGTTTTTATTTTATTGGGAAAATTAAAATTATATTCACATGAAATTATACATTGATTGATAGTATCCTTTTATGACCCTTACAAACCAGAAATAATGCTTATTCCTTGAGAACAGATAAACCAAAGGAATATTACTCAGCAATAAAAGCAGCAAACTGCAGATCCATATAACATGTCTAACTGCCATGTGTGGAAAGAGAGCGAACACCAAAGGCTACATATGAAGTATGATTTCATTTTTAAGGCAATGCGAGGGCAAAATTATGGGATCAGAAAGCAAATCAGTGGTTGTCAGAAAACAGCACAGGGATTTAGGGGGATCGTTCTTCCTCTGTTAGCAGTGCTGCGTGTGATCACCACATGTTTTCTCAAAGCTCGCAGAACTCAGCTTAAAAAGATAGATGTTATTTATGTAGACTTTGTCTAAATTATATAAGTGGAGGGAATTAGTTCTGATTATTCTTAAAAGGTAACCCAAGTAGCACAGTTCCATTTTATGATTCAAGAAATTTTATTTCAAAAAGTAGTATTATTCAAAGCTGATTGTGTTGTCTCACAGCTGTAATTTCAGCATTTGGAGCCTCAGGTAAAGGTATTGTGAGTTTCAAGCCAGCCTAGGCTGCATAATGAGCTCTTGTCTCTAAATAAATAAATGTATCTTTCATGTAGCCCCTTGTTACCTTGTTAGTAATGACAAATAAGCAAGGCGATTTGTGAAGTATTGAAAAAGATGTAAAAATGCCTGAATATTTATATTATTCTTAGACAACTTTTCCTAAAACTATGTCCTAAGACTTACACTGGTTCACTTTTCTCTCAGTTTTAACATTCAGACCCAAGACTTGAAAATTCCTCTACTAATAAGGAATATGACCACTAATCTAAATTTTAAAAACCTCGAGAGAAAGAAAACAGGACTTTAAATCTAGTTAAAAAGGTGTCAAGACCATTTATGTCATGCCTTTTCAGCTGGGATATTTTCCAGAAATTTTGCTGTCATATGAAAGAAGAAAAAAAAGAAATACTAAAGGTGTGACATAGCTTCTCCCAGGATTGACTGACGTCCCGGTGCCATATTTGTTGTGTGTGATTAGAAGAGAAAAGAGCATCCAACAGAAGAACGGTATCAGTCTCTCTGACAAAGTCACGCATTTTCATATTTCACATTAGGGAGAGACTGGGAATAAGAAGAGATACCTTAAGTGATAAGGTGAAAAACAGTGTATCAGCCCTCATCTAACAAAGATGAAAGCTCTCCTTTTTTTTGGAGTGATCTATGAAGGTAAGGATTGAGTTAGAAAAAAATTATCAGGAAGAAGGTAGGGGATAATCTTGAGGGTCTACAGGAATTTGTGGTGTTGCTTTAAAGCAACAGAGATCCTGTTAAACCGAAGTTTCCATTGGACTATCATGAAGAGGAGACTGTATATTATATATATATATATATATGAGAGAGTTGTGTATAAAGTTTTACAATATTGAAATAAAATTAATGAATTATATTTCAAGACACATTTTAACAAGTGTCTATGCTATGCTAGATGGATCCTTTCCATCTTTCATTAGCCTGACATTTTTCTCAGCCAGCTGATGTGTATGAACAGCATGAATAGATTCATATAAGCTTTGGTATCCAATACTTTCTGGCAAAATAGATGTTCTTAGCTGAAAGTTGGAAGGTGGTAAGAGAAAAATCATTAACTACTCTCTTTTCTCCCCCCTGCTGAATGGACTGTCTGTTCTACCCACTTAATAATACAATCACTATTATCTTATTTATAGTTATTTTATTTGGCATATGGCAACCACTCCCTCTTCTTTCCTTGCCTACATTTGGAAACAGATTTCTCATTAAATATCTCTAGCTATTTTGAGTAAATTATTATAATCAGGATATCAGATAATTAAGGAAAAGATTTTGAGAATTTGTTGCTGGAGGAGGGCTGATAGATAAACTCAGAAATAGAGAAATCTAAGTAGAAAAATTATAAATTAAACAGGTAAGATAAACCATAATTTTAAAAGGAACACACAAGATATAATAGGAGAAAATAAATTAACTATGAAAGAAAATAATTTTTAAAAAAGAAGAATATAAATGAAAGGAAGAAGTAATGATTACCCATGAACATAATAAAATGAAGTAAGCAAAAAAATGATGCAAATATTTTTAACAGTTAATGTAACCTTGATATGAAATAAATAACAAAATTTTAACTATCATATAGGTTTAGATATTTTTTCTCTGAAATAAGGAAAAGAAGAAGGCCAAATTAGTATTTCATGGTGGTGACTTACAGAATAAAAAATGTAAGGAAGAAAAGTGAATTAATTAAAGGAGATCTAAAATGAATAAATGGAGAAAAGAAAAAACTAAACAGGAATTTTTCAACAAGTAGGCCAAGTCAAAGGTTTTTAGATATAAATGTTGACCATAAAATTGCTAGGTAAAAAAAACTAGCATGAAAAGTCTGCATATTATATGATTCTGTTAAAATGACATTCTGGAAATGACAAAATTATAGGAATGGTAATCAGATTAGTGGTTGCAAGACTTTAGGATGGGGAAAGTTTGAATAAATGAAGAACAAAGGGTTTTTAAGAGCAGTGAATTATTCTGTATGCTACTATAATTGTAGATACATAACACTCTACATTTGTCAAAAATCATAAGACTTTACAGTATAAAGAGTGAACCATAATGTATGTAAATTTTAAAAATCATTTAAGATGTCAAGACATACCAGAATGGAAAGTAGACTATGTCAAACTAATCTAATTGTATTACAAATGTAATAGTCTTATGGAATGTAGTTAAGGGAAAAATTTGCTGACCTGAATAACTGTGGAACTCATGGAGACAGTAAGACTAAAGGGAAAAGGAACTAAACATGAGTAACATATTTCAGCTGGTAAAGTTCACAACCATATAGGTGTGGTATGGTAGTCTAAATGCTTTATTCTCATATGCTTCCATTCAAGAATTCAGTAAATGTGTGGTGGATACTAGGAGACAAGTTTCTCACTGTAAGTGATTGATCACAGGGTAGTCAATTGTAGAAAAGCAAAGGAGAAAATCTAGAATAAATGATCCTTATAATAGTAGATTAGACTTGTAACTGCAAATGTGAAGTCATTGTTAGTTTACTACAGTTACAGATAGATGCATATGAATATATGGACAGATTAAGTGATTTTACCCAGATGCATACACTTATCTCCTTCCTCTGTCTGTTGAAAGAGCTTAGACAGAGACACTGCAGTAACTGAGCACACTCATCAGTTGGATCTTGATTTCTAAAAAATATAAAAACTATTAAAATATATTGTAGGCCAAATGCTATATAAATTATGTCCCCATTCCTACTTGCAAGATATATTTGTTTTCCGAATTTCTACATGAGGAAACTAAATTTTAGATAAAAGTTCAACATCATACAGTCACTGTTTGCCTCAGCAGGATTCAAAACCAATTATCTACAAATATACTATCTGGTCTGTTTTCACTGGTGTGCTACAAATGAGCTTGTGCCTGTGGAGATATCTCTTATTTAAACAGAGTTTATGTCCACAGTAGCAGTAAATATTCGTAATGACAGGTGGAACTCTTAAAATCAGATTGTGAGATCATATAGTAAGGGAAATAATAACATTAGGAATCATAAATTAGTGAGTAAGATAAATATGCCAAAATTACCTATCTTGTTTTTATGGGATTATAATAGTTTATGGATAAAAATGGCAAGTCTGAGAAAGTTATGAGTCTCCTACCAGTACTCACAATGTCATCAGCACTGAGGTAACTGCAATTTGCTTATGCTTATATATAAGACTATCTGATTTATTCACTTTGGTAGTGTGAATGAAATTTTCTTGCATGTTTAAATTGTTATTTGAAAATTTTTTAATGTTTCCAACATCTGAAGCCTTATATCAGCATGTTATTTTATACTTGATTACCTTTACATGAAAAAATATAATTAAAGAAGTAATGATGGAACAACCTCAATTCACTTAAAAACATGGTTAAATTTAAATGCATGCCTTTTGCTTTGACTTTTTAAAGAAAGTAATAAATTGATTAATGGTGGTTGAAATTTCTTTTCTCTTTATATTAATCTAATTCCTGAAAGTTATAGCAGGTCAGAAAACAACTGAATGATTTGTTCAAGAGCCAATTACTTTTGTGAATACATTAAGAAAGGTGAAAGTTCAATATATCATAAAAATTTAGGGGGAGACTGAAGTGAGTCTTTCAAATGCTTCCTTCTCAAATTACCCCAGAGAAGCAAATACTATAAGTATTTGTATTTATGGTGACATGTTCTGAAATTTCAAGATATATTTTTGAAACTATTCTCTCCTAAGCAATTTATATGGCATATATATATGTGTTTCAGTAAACCATACTAGACATTAACGAAACGGAGTTTTACCCTCATATAAGCTTGAAATTATAAGTGATGTTTTATAAACTTATCACTATTAGTTCTTCACTAAACTGTTAGTCTGAAAATTTGCTAATATTAGTAGTATTATAGTCAATAATATTAACAGATAATAAAACAAAACTCAAGGAGAGAAAAGAGTTCAAAGTTAAGGAATTTAAAATAGTGCGGCTTTTTAGATTGCCACCAATTGAATTTAGCCAAGGAGTGTGAATGTTGGAAAATTCTAATGATGTTCATAAGCATAAGACATATAACATGCATTTACAAAGTCTTCAGGTAAAACAGCCAAGAAAGTCATGTCTTTTTCTGAGGCTAATTCATTAGTACTTCGCCTATGACAGTCACTGGCATTAACTTTCAAATGTACTTTCCTTACTGCTAAAAATAGCTGAACAATTTTATTCTCGGAATGATTTTGCATGTTGAGTATTCATTTAAATATCCATAATAACACACTAGTGGTACACATAGATATCAACTTCATAACTAACTCTATATGTGTCCAACTACATTCAGAGTTACAACTTAAAGATTCTGAATAGAAAAACCATATTCTAGTAGCAGAGGTTTTCTTACAGGAATGCAATTTCTTAAAACAATGCTGCTAATTAACATGAAATTCCCTTTAACCAACTGTCATGTCACTTAAGCCATCCATTCATTGTGACTTGTTTCTCAACATGATGATGTTCACATAGTATTCTCCATTTATTATATATGAGATCAACATGTTTCATTTTATAACAATACAAATAGCTTTTATCTAATGAATGCTTCATAGGATTAAATATCAAAGACATATTTACCTATAAGAAAATTGTACAAGGGCAAAGTATTTTCATTGTATTATCTTTCATTTCATTTCTGAATTTTGGGATATATTTTTGAAACAAGTATCTTCTAAGCAATTTATTTAGCATAAGTGTATGTACATTAAACTGTACCAGATGTCAATAAATTTGAGTTTGAACCTCACATAAGCTTAACTTATAAGAAAAGCTTTTCAAACCTTTGAAATGATTAAGGTTTGCCAAACTGTTTTACATAGAATAATGCATTTAAAAATATGAGACAAATTTATTTTTACAAAGCCAAGGAATCGTAAGTATGCATCTGGTGACAGAATGCCCCAGCATTAAAGAACTAGCTGATAAGCAAGTTGTGTTTCTATTTTAAAAAATCAAACAAATCATGAGAGCATTTGGAGAAAAAAAAAGTAGCAGTGTTTTACAAGTTGTATAAAGACAGCTCTGTTAATAAGGAAATATATATAGAACAGTATTAAAATGTTGGAACTGGATATTCTGTAGAAGAAATCCTATTTAAATTAATCTAATGAATATGGATTTTAAAGGTTTAACTTCTTGGTCTCAGTTTTCTGAAATTTCCTTTACTCTCCTGTTGTATACTAATACTTTGAAGTGAGTACTGTGTTGGACCTTGTCCACAAAGAGTACAAGGATAGCATCTGGAAATGGTAAATATAGCAAGTTAGGATTCTTTACTGTTGAGTTACAAATGAAGTTAGCATTATTAGATTCTTACTCTGTGAGAAGTTCTGTGGGTTAAAGTGGTCCTCTGTTCTGTGCTATTGGACAGTGGTTATACTTCAAAACTACCAAACTTTCAATTTTGTCATGTAGTGAGAGAAGCTAGTCATAATCAATAAAACTAACTAATGGAAAAAGCAATGCATTTGTCACTTGGCATTAACAAAATCTTTTCTTGAAGATTATGGGATCTGGACTATAATAGATTTTTACTTAATCCTGCTATTACTGATTTTATAGTGCTAATATCTTCAGTTTCTTAATAACATAATATTATGTACTTTTTATTCTAATATTCTTTGTGATTTCTAAGACTAATAATTGACTTTAGAGTATAGAAATTGAATTAAGTCATCTTTGTCAGTTCATTGCTAGAACTGTTACCCTATCAGTCAGAGAGACTGAAAGTAGGGGTAAAACAAAGAAGATTAAACAGAACTTATTACTTGTTAGCATTTGCTGTTACTCATTTAATATTCTTTTTGAATCCTGAAAACCAAGCATATGATTTAAAATCATAAATGCAAATTTATATTTGAAGCGAGTTTTTTCTTGCTCCAGCGTTAATACTGAACCTAACTGGGCCTAACTGGGTGGTGATGAGAGATGCAGAAAGGACACAGGATAGACAGACAGACAGAAAGTTGGGGCCAGGTGTGCTGGGTGCTTCTTTTCTCTATTATTCTGTTCATTTACTTTGCTTCTTTTCTCTGTCTTTATTCTTTAAGACCTTACTCCTTTATAGTTCTTTAAAACTTCACTTCTAAAGTCTTTTCTTAAAACCCTGCTTCACTGTTCTTTAAAATCTCTTTCCTTAGACTCACACCGTCCCATGTTTTCTCTTAGCTCTTCTTTAGCATAATCTCTCTTAAAGTCTTTGCCCTTAGACTTGCGGAACAAACAACAGCTACAGCATCTAAAAACTACATTAGCATAATTCTTAAAGCTTCAGTGTTCACACTTGCACTGTCCCATGTTTTATGTAGCTTTTTTTAAGCTTAGCTTTTCTAAAGCCTATGTATAAAGTTCTAGGTGCGGACGTGCACTGTCCCATGTTCTCTTTAGCTTTCTTAAAATCTCGGCCCTCAGACTTGCTAGCAATTCCCGTTTAACAATTCTCCTTCAGCAATTCTCCTTCAGCAATTCTTTTCCCTTCAGCAATTTCCCTTCAGCAATCTTCCTCCAGCACTTTCCTTTCAGCAATTCATTTTCCCCTTCAGCAATCTCCCTCCAGCAATCTTCCCTTCCAAAAGCCTCCCACATCCAAAAGACCAAAAAGCCTCATGTCCTCTTTCAGTGAGTCTTTTGTATCCAGAGGTAAACAGGGTGGAACAGAAGTTCTCTGGGAGGGGTGTGACTTTGTAACAAGAGGAACCTGCTAAACAACTTAGGAAAAGCAGCTGAACTGCCACTCATCTTCTTGCTCTCTTCTGTGGCTGGGGCTGTGCCAAATCTCAGCCTACAGAATATTTGACATAAACATCTTAGGAAAAGAAGCTTTTCTGCATCTTATTCTAACCCTATTCTGTGGCTGGGGCTGCCTCAAACTCAGCCTGCAGAACATTGGGCACAGCTGTGCTAATGTCCTCATGGGCTTCTGCTACTCTGCTCTCCACATGAATTGTTATTATCTTAATCTGTGCATTCATCATAGGTAACTATTTTATAAGTGTGTTCCAACATTTGTACAGCTCTTGTGAACAATTTGACATGTGCTCACATTTTCATTGATTCTAGGTTATACATATTCCAGGGAGTAATTATTTACAAAAGAAACCTTTGCCACAGTAATCAGATACAATGAAAACAAGTGTTGGTGGTATAGTGGTGATGATAGGTGCCTTTGAATGGAAACAGGAAAACAGTTGTAAGCTCTCCATTGTCACAGCCAGTGAAGGAATTCATCCTCTTCATTACTAAACTACAGACATATGTGGTAAGCTTTTTATTTTTCCACTCTTTCAGTTATAGGTTTATTTTAGGAAATATTGTCTTGACTTTTCCATCTATCTCTTTTTACTAGCATGTATTAAATTTTATATGTTAAAGGATTTCATCATGGCATTTTCATGTATGTGTATAGTTTGCTTTGATTGTACTTACATCCTTTGTTATCATCTATCCCTTATTTAGAAGAAAACCACATTTTCTAATGCTTAAAATGGTAAGTACTTTGTATACATGTATAAAAATAGAACAATGAAATAATTAAAATTGTCCTGAGAAGGGGGGAGAGAGGAGTGGGAGAGTGATGGAGGGGTGAAATCGATTAAGATATAATGTAAGCACATATGTAAATGTCATAATGAACTGTGCTCTTCAACTATTATACACTAATAAACGTGAGTAAAGGAAATCTTTGAATATGCTGGCAGTGACACAAATTTAACTTTAAATGTTTCTGAATTTAAATATAAAAATATCAACTATAGACAGCAAGTATGATAAACTTGATTATTAGGCATCTTTTTTGAAACACAAAGTATGAACAAAGGGGAAAAATATCATTGCCAGTTTGAACATCAGAACAGGAAGAAATAACAAGAATTAACAGGACACATGAACAGAAGAACTTCAAAATGACCAAAGAACCTGCACTGGAACTGAGATATAATCACAGGTCTTGCTCTCAAATGGATAAGGGCATCTCTGTATCACAATGTGGGAATAAGAATTAAACTTTCTTTACATTGAGGGAGATCAAAATAGATTACCCCAAAATATCCATCTTCAGCATATTTCCAAAGGTTATTCAGAATGCACAAACACAAGAATGGTTCAGAAAAGCTGTCCCTTTTAAGAAGAAATTAACATCTGATCAAAAGTGATGCAGGCAGAGGTATTATCATCTGATGCCACCCCAGTTCACTGGAAAAGACTTTTCACAGGAAGAAGAAAGCAAAAGTCCCACACCTGGCCAGACAGAAATGACCACAGGTAAACTTCTGATGACTGTTACCTTCCAGGCTTTATTTGCATAATAGAACACCTTTGCTTGGTTCCTCTTTTGTCAGCTGTCACCACCTCCCCCAAGGACATTCAAATTTCTTTTTTGCTTTTCCTTTATTGTTGTGCTGGGTGAGGGTATATTTTAGCATTTACAAAGGTTCTTACAATGTATCAAATATATCATACTTGAATACACCCTCTCCATCACTCTCTTTTATCCCCCCTCCCTCAATTCTTGGAATAGTTTCAACAGGTATCATTTTTGCATTTGCATACATATGTATGCATTTTTTGTACTGTATTCACCCTCCTATCTCCCTTCCCTGCCACCTCCCCTCTCTCACTGGTACCACATCTTCCCCACCACAGGATCTGTTCCTCCCTCCTGTTCTCCAATTTTGTAGAGGAAAAAAGAGAAAATATAAAAAGAAAAATGATATTTTACTTGTTTGAGATAACCTTCCACTACCCATAGCCCTTCTTTGAGTCTCACACCTTGTGTGTGGCTCCCACCTTTCTACAAGCTAATAAATTTGTATGTTTTCATCTCTGTCAATCTATCTCTTGCCAGTTTGTTTCACAGACTAAAATTGTCAAACTTTGAAATAGAAGAGAAAATTTACAAATCTACTATAAGATTCAGTTATATACAAGTTCTGTTTTCTGATGCTCCTAAGTCACCTAATAAGAGACTCTACTATTTATGATTTATGGTTTATTCTTAAAAATTCCTCAGTGGACATTTTTCTGTTTACATCTTTGTACATTTTCACTATCTTTTTCTTTAGAGAAAGTTCTTAGCTGCTGTTTTCTAAATAAAGATAATAAAACTTTGGATACACTATTTGATCAATTTTAAACTATTTTATACCCAGTAATGTGTCAAATTTAAATTTCTAGAACAATTCAAAGAGTATTCAATACATATTTGTTGACTAAATATATAGATAGGTGATAACATATAGATATAGCTAGGTGATACGTAATAGATGATACATAAATACATAGACAAAGTTACTTTGAAATTAGAATCTCTGGGAATTACTTAAGTCATAAAAGCATAAACAGTTTATTCTAGAAATAATGCCAACATAACTATTTTTTCTTTTCTTATTAATCATTGGACATGAGAAATTTGAAGTTTTATACATCTTTGCACAATTTTCTGCCTTTCACTGTTTATTATATTGAAGTGTTGATTTTGATGTTTCAATCTAAACAAAATTATTGCTATTTAATAAGCACATATATCTGGGATCAGATTTCTTGAAATTAAAACTGATTTTGCCTGCAATCTCAACTATTTGGGAGCAGAGTTTGGGAGAATCATAATTCTAGATTGACTCAGGCAAAAAGTTAGTGAAGTCACCACCTGAACCAATAAGTTGGGGACAGTGAACTATAACTATAATCTCAACTATCCAGGAGGTGGAGAGAGGAAGATTATAATCAAGGCTAGCTCCAGGCGTTACAAGACTGTATCTGAAAAATAACTCAAGCAAAGCAAAGCTGGAGTGTGGCTCAAGTCACATAACAGCTGCCTAACAAATTTGAAGCCTTCAGTTCAACCCAAGACTGCTTTTATTTCTAATACCAAATGAGTTCCTTAATTAATTTTTGCTTAAGATTTGGTAAGTACTACCAGTAGGAGAATTTGAGAAAATGGTTCTAAGGAATCAGAATTCACAGATTCAGATTTTAAAATATCCTGAGTAGATTTGTTAAAATAATATTTCTAAAGACCCTCAAACAAGTCAATACATGTTAGAGAACATTTATAAAAATATTTCATGGCTTCAATACAATTGATTTCATGTCTTTCTAGTCTCCTTAGATAACTGTTAAGCTACCACAGTAAAATCATAATTTCAGAGAGCATCATGTAGATGTTCTTACTGTTGATGAATGAATGTCACAAAACGCTTTCTATAATAAATATCATTGGTAATTTATAAAATTCATACTGCCAAATATTTCTTTGCAGATTATTACTATTTATCAATGTTTAAAATGATACCTTTCATGTAATTCATAAAGTAGAATTATTCTATTTTCAATTTAAATAATGCATTCTGCTTGACATGATATATACTAGACTAATTTATTTAATTTTACTAGGTTTTAGTACTGGTCACAAGACAGTGTTAAAATGTTATTCCTAGGTGCCTTTTCTGAAAAATCACCCAATCAATTCCTCTATTCCTTCAGTGGAACAGAAACTTCCCACCATCATTCCTTTTGACATATGGTGGGTCAATTTTTTCAAAATGAATTGTAGCCAAGTGTCAAACTGGGAGATCAGAATATTTAAATTAGAATTTCATTAAACTGAAGATGGCTGGTGCCCAGGTCTTATACTACTGACTGACTGAATTGTCTGGGATAAAGGAAGAAGTCAAGTTAGTAGGAAGCCAAATGGTATTTGCTGGTCAGCCAAATTAGGGAACCACAGCTCTAAAGGAGTGTAAAATAACACCTGTTCAGCAGGTAGCATTTTGCTTAACAGGAAAACAAGATGGCTGTTGTTGATATTTTTTCTGAGATCTAGAAAAAAGGAAGTGAATTTCTTCCTTAAAGGATATTCTTAGTGTGTAGATTTGAGAGAAAACAAAACAGTTTGAGGTTAGCTCTGAGTAACACCCTGCATCTGGGTTAAAAAAAAAAAGAAAGATAAAATCTTTACCCCAGAAATTAAAGCATTGAGTATTCAAGTTGAAAAGACTTTTATGCATAGAAAGCACTAAAATGATTGTGGTACCTCTAAACTATATAATTCAAAATAAAGTACTAATCATTATAAATGTAACAGCATTTAAATAAGTTATAATCTCTATGGTGACTTTATGAATATTTCCTAAAATGGAAATCAAAATTATTTTACAATTATTATAGAGATTCTAATAAATATTGTTGGTTACGGTTTCTTCAAATATCTTCCTGTTTCTTTAATTGACTCTAACTCTACCTATGTTTGAGTCATTGATGTCTTAAAATTTTCTCTATTGTGTTATATTTTTAGTCAGTTTTCATTTTACGTTTCATTTTTGAAAGTTTCTGTTACTTTGTCTTCAAGCTCACTGATCTTTTCCTCTGCAGGGCCACATCTGTCATAAAATTTCCCCAAACCATGAAATTTTTGCCATGGCCATTGTCCTTTTCACCCCTAGAAATGTGATCTGTGTTTTGCCTTCTACATATCTGTAAAATGCCTTCAATCTTTTGAACTGAAAGAATCCTCTTAGGATTCTGATTTAATGTTCTTGTCTTTTTACCCTTATTTTCATCTATCTGGTTTAGTTTAGATTCTGATAGTTTTCTTTTTTACCTGTTAGATAATCTGGATAGGAGGTCAGACATTGTGAACTTTACTTTGACAGGTGCTGAATATTCATGTCTCCTTGTACATATTATTGAGCTTTCTTCTGGGATGCATTTCAATTATGTGGAAGCACTAACATCATTGTTTTTAAGATTTTTTTTAGGCTGAACTGAAGTGGTACTTGTGTAAAGTTTATTAATCTTAACTACTGGCCAAAACCTTTCTGAATATTGTACCTATGTTTGTGAATTATGAGCTTTTCTGGTTGGAATTATGGGAGTGTGGTTTATTCCTGATGATGTGGGAGTCCCATGTATTTTTCTCTTTCAGCCTTTCACTGGATCCAAATAATGTTCTCACACTCCTGCTCTAACCAACACTCTACTGGTTATCCTAAGAAGGGCATATGCAGGTTTCCAGAGCTCTTGCTCACACAACTCTCTCTCTGATATTGTCTGAGAACTTGGTGCTTGAGTTCTCCTCTCCTGTCCTATGCCTTGAAGACTCCCTCATGATAATAAGCTTCAGCAGTTGTGAGGTTCTTCTGATGAATTTCCCATCTTTCAGATATCGCTGCCCTTCCCTGACTAATGACATCATTTACAATCATTGTTTCATAGATTTTTGGAGGTTTTCAACCGAAGGCAAATCTTTTCCTTGTACACCTGAGCTCTGAATATAATTTGTGATAAATATTCAAAATAAAATAAAGAAAATAAGAATGGAAAACACTGTGGGTTAATATTAACACTATTTATTGATAGTACAAAAATTAATGTGTTGTAAAGTTTGAAATACACAGAAAAATTTTAAATATAGTAAAATAACATGCATATCAAAAATGTTCCATAAATACAAGTAGAAATATTTAAAAGTCCTCTTATTATTTGGGGACATATAAATGTACCACTAATATTACGTTTTCACGAGTCAGTGGTGCATGCTCTTATCTAGTTTAGCGTAACATTGGAAGAATCATAAATCCATGCATAAATTTCAAGCTAACAGAGAAAAAGCATGATATAAAAAGAAATGTCTAGCCAATGCAAAAGAAGGCTAAACTGTGAGGGAAAAAAATAGCAGATTTAGATCAATAAAAGCACTAATAAGTAGATTTAAAATTAGACATTAGTTACATGAACTATATCTGTATTAAGTCTTGCAATAAAAACATTAACCTGCCTGATTGGATTATAAAGGTGAAAAAAAAAGCATGATTCTACTATTCATCTAAGATCTGATTGCTAAATGGATGGAAAAGAAAGTCCAGAGTAAAGCTATAATTTAAATTATTAACCAAAGAAGATGATACGATATCAACCAAAGGACTTAATACCAAAATAAGCATTCAGACAAAAGTATATTTGGGGAAAAGAGCTACATTTCATCATAATAAAATTCAAGAAGCAGAAAAAAAGAATTCTCAACTGTTATGCATCTTTTAGTAACATGGTCTTCAAAAATAAGAAGTGAACATTCAAAAGTTTACTAGAAAATAACAGATAAAAATGCCAGGACATTTCAACATAGTCCCCAGAACTTAAAAGTGGACAAAAATATATAAGTACATAGCACTTAGAAAGCATCGGTAGCAAATTTTTTTCAGTGTCAATATAGAGACCTCTCACCAGTTGAAGGTGTTTTTCTTTTCAAGCACGTCAAATGATTTCAAGAAATTCTTTACCTGCTCTGCCACAAACATGTTTCAACACTTTTCAAAGACTAACATCTCGTTGGACAAGCTAGAAAGAAAAACTTTAAAAAGAGACAACTTGAAAAGTCCCTATGCTGCAATTTAAAATATATTTCTAAAAACACACAAGTTAAAAACTACAATGTAATTATTAAATAATGCGAGCCAAATGAAAAGATATCTTATGGATACAAATTTGTGGAATGTGAAAGTACAGCCTCATTAAATAGAAAAGTAGTGTTTAAAGGCAACATTAAAAGAAATGTTTAAAATTTTAGAATGCTAAATGATCAAGTATGACATGACTTTTAAAAGGACACAAGCTTTTAACATTTTTATAAATTAATTAATCAATTGCTAACATCAATAGAATTTTTAAAACCTTACATCATTGTCTCCCTATGTGTACTAAAATAAGCATGCCATAAAATTCAAGTGATTTTCATGATTAAAAACAAAAGTTAGCAAACTAGAAACAACTACTATGTCCTCAGTCAGATAAAGTTCATGCAGAGACAAACCAACACGCTCAGTGAAAACCTGATAATCACACATGGCATTGAATGGTAAAAGTGCAAAAATATTTTATACATGATTTTGGCAAAAAAATAATTGTTCATGTTCTCTATACATGAATCCAAGACAAGCATTTGGATTAGTGAGGCTAGGAGATTTTTTTATGTCTTTCCACTTCCAAAACAAGTCTCAAAATTCTGTTCACAATTATATTTTTTATTGCAATTGAGAGAACTGCAGGCAACCTTTTGTATTCAAATATATTACATTTCACCCATATTTTGTGATCCTGGTTGTGACTTTATAATTTTTATGTAAATCTGTTTGTTATTGATTATAAAAGCATGTGAATTATAATTTATGAAATATAAAAACTACTTGCAAAGGTACAACACTATTTTACATCATGTTTATTATAATTTTTTATCAAATTGTAATTTTTCATTTTAATTTTTGCTGTATGTTATTTATTAAGAATGATTATAATTATATAATTTTGTCTTTTCTCATTGTGTTTCAGTGTTTTAAGATTGTGGTTATGCTTCTAAAATGTTTCTAACACTGAATGCATGCTCACTAATAAGTATCTCATTTATTTTTCTAGGGCAGCATTTTGGTATACATTGTTAGGTATGAGATATAAATGATTTGTTTTTCTTATATTCTAAAAGTTAATTTGCATAACCTCACAAGTTTTCTCCCTTGCCTAGCCTCCTTTACATTCAACATTTTAATCCACACTAAAATATATTCATATATTTCTATACTAAGTACTATTTTTAGTATTTGAAATGCTAGAAAATTTGTCTCTTGACAGCTAGACAGTTTGGGATAATAAATTTTAATACAGTAGCATCTTGTAATAATTAAGTAGTGTATTATTACAGATAGTGTCTTTCTCATTTTTGCACACCTTTTAAATAAGAGTACACCTGCAAATATGGTTCTATTTTTTGAGTTTTTCTGTGTGTGTGTGTGTAGAGTTTGAACTCAGGGTCTTGTGCTCCCTAATCAAGTTCTCTACAACTTGACCCATATCTTTAGCCCTTTTTACTTCTGTTATTTTCCAAATAGGAGACAGGGAACCACATTTTTGTCTGCTGGAATCTTTGGATAGCAAGTTTTCTCTCTCTGCCTTTCAGGAAGAGTAGCTGGGATTACAGAAGTGATCTACCATATTTGGCTTATTCTTTGAGTTAAGGTATCATTAACTTTTTGGTCAGGCTGGTCTTGAATGGCAATTCTCTTACCTCTGCCTCCCAAGTAACTATAATAACAAGCATGAGCTATTACACCTGACTTTCTGGTTATATTTCATAGTAGTCATTCCTGTTTTGGAAGACATCCCAAAAAAGTTTGGGTTCCATTTTACAATTAAATTTTTAGTTAATAGAGGATTAAACAAAGCTTCCAAAAACAACATAATTCTCTTCTTGCAAATTTCTTACATTTTCCAGTACATTTCTTTTTCCTTTTCTTTAAAAGTTTCATTATTAGTAAGTTTGCTGCCTACCTGAACAGTCAAGTCAGATTAACAAGTGAAAGAAGGCTAAGTGGCCCAGTGTCTTTTATTTTGTCTACAAGGAGTATTAAATAATTGAAGTATGGATTATTTCTAAGCCTATTTTTGACAAATGTTTTCCTGAATAGTCTTGTAAATTTTCTATAATCTTTTTTTCAGGCATTGTTCATTTCTCCATTGACTCCAGATCACCTCTACTATAAAATCAACTTTATCAAAAACTTTTCATTATTCAAAATGCAAGGACTTGTCTCCAATATCCTTTGAATGACAAATTTGGGGGCAAGACACCTTCCTTGTCCTTCTGCACATGCTACTTACCCTTTTTCTTCCCTGATCTGATCCTCAGCTCTGAGCAGTGATGTGATCTAACAACCCAACCAGCAACAACTTCATAATTTTGCTAACATTTAAACTTATCTCAGAACTGTTTGGTGCAATGATGCAGAATTTGCAAAGTTGTAAGGAATAATAGAATGACAAGTTGTGATCATTACTGAACAATATTAACAAATGTTGATAATGGTGAGGTTATTCCTTCTGTTCTTGAACTTCTTCAATGCTAATTTCAATTTCAGGATATTTATATGAGTAGCTGTCCCTGGATAAATTGAGATAAATAATGCAAATTCTAAACTTCTGGCATTGTATCTTCTTTGAAAAAAATCTACTGTCTCTCTACTGTTCTTACTTTGCATTTTACTACTTGAAATTATTTTGCTACCCTTTGGAAATGTATTAGAAAATTCATAAATATTTGTATTTCTTATGTATAGGGAAGGCTTTGTAAAGTCACTTACTCATATTTTATTTTCTTCCAAACCTAGAAACTTATGACTATGCCTTCAATATACTACATTACCATTATACTACATTAAATTGACCCATCTATCAAATTAAGTAGTAACTTTTTTATGAAAGAGTTTTATGGAGCTATGAGGTTGAACTTTACAGAAAACCATATAAAATAAGTGGAACAAAAAATAATGATGATTGATACAAAGTTAAACTTTACTTGTGACTAAATAGAATAGATGAACACCTTTTATATCATTGAGAAATCAGATTATATCCCCTGATAAATTAACAATGATCAAACTTTTTCCACAACTGGAAAATGGTAAAATTTTACCTTTTATGAAAGATTATCAAAACTATTATTACCACCCAGAAGATAGAATATATTTTACATATCTATGAAAAGATTTCTACAACAATTGAAAATTTAAAAAGAACAATGGTGTCACCATAGCACATTGTCCAAAATAGCGCAATCCTTTGAGATATATTTAAAATACATTACTACCATGGAACTTATTTCAAAATGCTAATAATTGTATAATCACTAAATGACTAATAAAAGAGCACATTTGCTCTAAAGAAGTAATTTTGAGTAAATATTAAGTATCATAATTTGGCTACTCTGCATACAGAAGCCTTCCAACAGTGGATACACTATTTCAGGATATAGCCTGTTAATTGTAATGGCTTTCCTAATTACCGGCCCCAAATTCCAGAATGCTGTCATTTGACATAAGTTTGAAATGTAAATGAAAAGTGACAATTACCTCATAAAATTTATTAGGAAATTGTCCGATGATAAATAATTGGAAACGTTAATCACAGCATCTTATCATTTTATTGTGTCTATTTAGAATTTAATCAAAATCATGTGTTGATCTGTCTGTGTGGTCAGAATATTTATTTAAGAAATACTAAAAGCATCGCTTGGAACAAGGCACTGTTTTAAGTGTGAAAATGAAAGAGAAAAGGACTGGTTGCCTTTACGGAGCTTACAAACCTAGAAGTGCACATCATACAATGTAGTTATGAATAGACAGATAGTGTGACCGATGGCACAGAGCCCACAATCATCTTAAAGATATTGATATGACTAGTCCTACTCAGAAAATCAGGGAAGATTTTGAGATAACATACATCTGTAATAATCAAAACTGACAATTTGGAAAAATTAGGAAAAGATAAACCTAAGACAGAAACAGAATTAAGAAATGAGCTCTTCCTAGAAAATGTCTTCATAGATGTATGCGTAATAATAAAAGGGAAGAAAGATAATTTGTTGTTAAAACTGTGTTAGATCTTGGAAGCTTGGATTCTCTCTCAAAGTATTCTCCAGTAGAGAGAAAAATGATGGCTTTATATCTAATTTTTAAAATTAGTTTTGTTTTATCCTCATATCATTTAGCCTCACTATAACGTATACTCAGGAGCTAATTATTTACAGTTTATTTGCAAGTTGATTTCTTCCTATAGTTCTTGAATCTGCCAAGGCCAAGAAAGGTGTAGTGTTTCCAAGCCTTATGCTCTTCAGGGAATATTGAAATACATTTTTATACAATTTACAAAGACCCATAGAGAGTTTCTACTTTCTGCTTTCAAAAACTTCATATTAAAAAGCCAAAGTTTTGATATGAGTTAAAAGTTTAATCCTTTACTGTGGGTTTTTAAGCCAATGGAGAGATCCAAGAGCAACTTTGGATTACATTTTTATTAATACCTTTTTAAACTTGACTACTGTAACAAGTAATTTTTAAGCTTACAATACTTTTCAGAACTACCTCCAGGTTTTTACATTTCCAATCAACTTTTCCTCTGAACTATCTCTAATTTCTCTTCAGCTTTTGAAACTTTCCACATTTTGCCCAGGTGATGCTTTAAGGAAATATTTATTCCTTTTCTGCTTTAGGTTTATTCAATATGAGCTCGTGAGAAGTAACTTGAATTTTAAGATTCTGATTCTCCATATAAAACATGGAAATTGTTGCATTTATGGGAAGTATTGGTTGGAAATAGTCTTACAGTTGTACAATGAGGAATCAGAAGGTAGGATTGCTTATATGAACTCCACCTATTTTCTATTAATGCAGACTTTTTCAACTTTCTCACATTTCATTCTTCTATTTCATATTTCAAACCACATAACAAATTCAGGAGAAGTAAAACTTCTCAATAACACTCTACCTAAATGCAATCCTTTCTCTTCATAAGCACCACAAATATCTCTATTCTTACCACTCTAAAACAGAACTTTGGCCTAGCTCCTTTACTATATAAAGTATGGGAGAAGGGGGAAAAATGTCATGAAAAGAATGCTCCACACTTGTGAGAACAACCCACATTGCTAACATGGATAGAATTGAAATTCAGGGAACAGCTTTCCCACATAATGAATCTCTCAAAAGTTACTGAGAAGCAAAAGGTTTACACACAGAGTCTGAGTGTGTGCCATTCAGACATAAATAGCCCACTTATTGTGGACTGATGACTCCTTACGATTTTAAAATTAATAGGTCAATGAGAAATTTTAATGCTACTTTTAAAAGTTGTTTGATTTATAGAAAAGAAGAACTACTTTGATTTAGCTTAGTATTTATCAGTTTTTTGGGAGGACTTTCAGAAGAGGTACTGACTGTAAATGTTGCTGATTTATAACTCTTTAAGTCTTGGTATCAATGATTTAAAGAAAATAAATGCAAGATTAAAAGTATCAACATCAGTAGATTCATATATATGAATTGATAGGTTAATGTCTATTTGTTTGTAGTCATGGGAATTTCATAGTGAACAAAACAAAGTCCCAGCAATCTTAAAGCAGTTTTGAGTCTTGTAAAGTACATTGAATTCAAGATAGATTAAGAAGGATGTTATTTAATCACATCATGATGATCTGCTTACTTCTTTAGCTAGAATGGTTATAAACTCTCTCTATTAAATGTGTCTTCTATTTTGTATGGATTTTACTCTACACACAGCACTTCCAGTGAATATTTTTCTGATAATTGCTTCCATTAAACCAATTTAGAAACCATATATTTTATATATGTATAAGAAAGGAGGAAAATTAGATTCAAATACATACTGTGTTGTGTTCTGTGGCTAGATATGGAAATTAAAAATTATTGAGAAATGCTACTTTATTTTAGATGCCATTGTCACTTGCATGGTTTTGCTAACAAAACAACAGCAGGGAAGATATGTTCACATCCTGTAAAATAGCAACACAGCCATCCTTTATTGACCAAAATGTCAGGAACAGCTTACAATATAAATATTTTCTGAAACCATAATTCATTTTCTTTCTCCAAAAGATATTCATAGTTTTCCTTAAAAGTCAGATTATACCATTAGAAAATAAAGTTCAAAGTTTGTAATGTGAAGGGAAGTAAGACAGTAAAACACTGGTTAAATTGTTTAACTCTTTAAAAACCAAATTTATATTGAGTTCAGTAATTCTGTAATTATTTCATTTTCTGCTACCCTTTGCTTTGGCATTAATTATCCTTCTTTCCATTATTACTTAAAAATGTGTTTTAGAATGTTATGTGTTTAATTTCAAAAATGTGTTTTATAAAATGCCATAGACTAAATTTAAAGAAAAGATGTTATTTCATGTAAATTTTAGGTCTTATCTGAGGTGATGTTTTCCCTCATTTACAAAGTACACATGAAAGGTGAGGGAGAGTCACACTAATGTTGAGGGAAGCTTAGGGAACAAAGGAGAGAGTATCTTAATGTTGTATGAGTCCCTTTGTCTGACTCTACCTAATGTCTACAACTATTTTGCCTTTCCCGTGATTTTACCATTGATTCCTTCATTAGATTCTATGACCTAATTATTTTTTATTGTTGTGCTGAGTGGGAGTATATTGTGGCATTTACAAAAGTTCTTACAAAATATAAAATACATTTTACCTGAATTCACACCCTTCACTATTCTCCTTCATCCCCCTCCCTTCCCATTCTTGGAATAGTTTCAACAGATATCATTTTTCCACGTACATACATGTGTGTCAATATTTGTACTGTATTTACCCTACTTTACCATTTTTCCACATCCCCCTCCGTACCCTCCCCCCCCCAACTCATACCAACACCCCAGGCAGGACCATTTCTGCTGTCCTGTTCTCTTATTTCGTATAAGAAAAAAGAAGAACAAAAATGACATTTGTCTTGTTTAAGATAGCTACATAGGGAGTTTCCTTGTGGCACTTACATGTATATATGATTGCCCAATTTGGTTCATCTCCTTTATTTTTCTTCTTTCTATCTTTGTCCCTTTCTTATGGTTGTTTCAGCCACTTTAAAAATTCTATACTCATTCTTATATAGACAGTACATCAATCACATTTACTCTTTTACTTTCTCCCTCTCATATGTGATCTTTTGTTAGCATAGCCTGTTTTTCTTTTTTTGTTTTCCCTTTATTGTTGTGCTGAGTGGGCACAACATTACATTGTGGCATTTACAAAGGTTCTTACAATGTATCAAATGTATCATAATTGAATTTTTCCCCTCCATCTCTCTCCTTTATTCCCCCTTCCCTGATTCCTGATAGTTTCAAAGGTATCATTTTTTTCATTTACAAAAATGTGCACACATTTTTTGCATCGTATTCAGACTCCTACCCCCCTTTTGCCTACCACTTCCTTCCTCCCAGTAGTACCAACCCCACCTAATCCTGGGCAGGACATGTTCTACCCTCCTGTTCTCTGATTTTGTAGAAGAGAAAAATTAAAAAGAAAAACATGACATTTTTGCTTGTTTGAAATAAAGGTACCTACACAGAGATTCCTTGAAAATTTTCCATATATATATAATAACCCTAATTGGTGACTTGTTTTTCATAGCATTGCTATATTTATATTATCTGTGACCTAATTTTTTTTGATGAAAGTAATTTGAGCTGAGTTTTATAACTTTTAACAAAGAATCTTAAGGGACAGACCAAACTGTTTACATTTTGTGTCAAAGACAAAATATTTGCTAGTAAAGCATTTTATTCAGGAGAATACCATGATAAATTTCAAATTGTGGTAAGATCTATCATCCTAAAAGATTTTTAAAGTGCACAATAAAATATTATCAGCTATAGTCACTATGTATTGGCCAGATATCTTGATTTTATTCATTTTGCATAACTGATATTTTACACATATTGGATAACAACTCTCCATTTACCTCTCCCCTGAACCCTTGGCAACCACCATTCTACTGTTCTCTTAAATGAGTTTGCCTATTTTAGAGTTTTCATAAACATGGAATAACACAGCATCTTTCCTTTAGTGATTAACATATTTCACTTAGCATAATGTCATCAAGGTCCATCCATGTTGACTCTAATAGATCTTTAAAAAAAAGAAGTCCATCATGATAAATATTTACCTTAAAAAGTTACCTGAGGCTGGGTGCCAGTGACTCAGGCATGTAATCATAGCAACATGGAAAGCTGAGATTGGGAGGATCACATTTTAAGACCAGCCTTGGCAAATAGTTCACGAGATCCCATCTCCAAAATAACTAGAACAAAATGGACTGGAGTTATGGCTCAAGATTACAGCACTTGCTTTGAAAGCATAAAGCCTTAGTTCAAACTCCAGTCCTACCAAAAAAGAGAAGTTAGCTGGGCATAGAGTGAAGTGTACTTTGAAGAAGGCATAAAGAGCAATAGGACATGTTAAATTTGATGAAATAGTTCAGTAAAGAAAAGCAGAGGGACAAAGAAGGACAGTGGTGATGAAGAGGAGAAGGCAGGCTTGGAAACATGTAAGTAATAGAGTCCATGTAAGATGATGACAAATTCACTGTACTGAAGCAGAGAATAGAAGTGACAGAGGAATGACACTTTCCACTTTTTCAGGCATTGGCATGAAATAAAATAACAATATTAAGTATCAAATCTCAGATTGAAGAAAAAAATGACTATTGTGGAGAGTAGATAAATAATTTTGTTTTGTTTAGGATTGTAGGTGGTTATTTGGTTATGGATTATGAAAGAAACCACCTTGGAATTTAAATTTTGAAACATGGTAGTAGATGGATTTGAAGTATATGTGGAAAACCAAGAATAGGATCTTGACTAACAGGCACATGTAAGGGATAAGCATAATGTCTTCCTGTTCTATCCATTATGCTAAGAGAAATTATCCAGACACAGGAAGACAAATACTATATGAGGTTACTTACATGTAGAATCTAAAATTGTCAAACTCAGAAGCAGAGAGTTGAATGATGATTTTCAAGAGCTGGTCAAAGGAGGAATGAGGAAGATAACTGTCAAAAGGTAAAAACTTTCAGTTATAATGAAAATAAATACTGGGGATTCAATGCACAGCAAGGTGACTATTGCTAACAACATCTATTGCACACTTAAAATTTGATAAGAAGACCGATCTTATGTTTTCTTACCACAAATAATAATGATAATAATAATTAGAGACAGAATGATAATTTGGGAGGTGACGGAATATCTCTATGGCCTTGATGTTGTTGGTAGTTTCATGGGAGTAAATTTATCCCCAAAACATTGAATTGTAGGCATTATGTACAGATTTTTACATGTCAGTAATACCTTAATAAACTAGTTAAGGACTTAGGATATACCTCAATGGTAGAGTGCTTGCCTAGAATGTACAAAGCCAGGTTTGATCCCAGTACCACAAATAAAAAGTAAATTTTTAAAAATTAATTTTTAAGAGAAGCAAGACTAAAAAAAAAAAAAAACCAGAAAGGTCAGAATAGAACACTAGTAATGGTATTTTGGAAATGAGAGTAGTTTTGCCAAGAAGATGAGTGACTGTAAAGACCTATAAATCCAAAAGTGATACCCATGCTATTCTAAAAATGGTTAAAAATTCATAGTCAAGGTAAGAAGAACCGAAGTACCAGTAGCACAGCCCCTGGATGGAGAAGCAAAAGACCTCACTTTGCATGAGGTCTTCTGTAAATAGTGGTAGGATGTCTAATAAAGTTGTTTTCTCTAATATTTGGTTGACAACAAAGCAAGAATGACTAAGTTTTATTTCAATTTTAAATCCCTGTGGTTCTTCAGTACTTCTTCAATTTTAACCACACTGCAGAATGGCTACATTTATTTTGAATATTAAGTTTTTGTAGCCCATGCTAATGGTTAACTTCTTACTAATTCATTCAACAATAATTTTCTTTGTTTGTTATGAGTTAGTCCATTTCCAGATTAAGGGAATATACCAAACAGAAAAGAAAGAAACTTTCTTTGACCGTGCTGGGGATTGAACACAGAGCTTTAAGCAGGCAAGGTAAGTGCTCTACCACTGAGCCATATCCTCAAACGATGAAGGCTTTTAAAACCAGGAATAATGTGATCTGATTTGTACTTTTAAGAACTTACTATGATTACTGTAATAAGGAAGGTAAGAGTGAATGTTGAAAGAAGTGCTACCACTCTATTGATACAGAAGAAATGGCAAATGATCCCGGCTAGAGGTGGTGTGAGAGCTGTAGCAGGGAGAGAAGATTGCTTAAGACAGAGAAGAATTAAGAAAAAGTAAAAATACATAACAAAACAAAACACTGGAGTCTGGAAGTGCAGCTCAGTGACAGAGTATTTAACATGTGCAAGGCCCTGAGTTCAATTCCCAGAAAAATCAATATGTCAATCAACCAATCAATACAAGAGAGTACCAGGATATGGTGATAAATTGGGATGTGGACTGTGTGTGTGAGAGAAGTGTAAACAATGACACCTGAACTTCTATGCTGAACTGCCTGAAAAATGAAAATGTCATTTACTGTCAATGAGAGCTTAAAAGGCAAAGATTGTGAGCTTTTTTTGAATATATTAAATTTGAGATGCTACTTTGACCTTGTAAATTATTGTTGCTTTTCTTGTGTTCTGAAATATATTACATTGCAGTTAACAGTTGTTGCATTTCATTATTTTCGTGTTTTTTTAATTTATTCAATATGTAAACTTTGGAAAATTAACTTTATCCAACCTGAAATTCAATATCCATCCTCTTCAACTACACCAGCTTTCTCTTAATGTCACAGATCAAAAGCATGCACATGGAAACACAGTTTTCACAAATTAGCTATACTCTGAACGCAGAGATTCTAGATGATGCACACATTAACCGTTCTTAATGTATGGACATTTTGATTTGCATAAATCCAAGAACATGATTGATGCCCTAAAAGCATTAATGTTTAAGATACTGTTTTTTGCTTACATTATTAAAAAGAATACTGACAGCTTTATCGCCAAATATTATTTCAAAATAATTTCATGCAATTCCGTCTAAACACTGCTAAAGTAATTTTTTAAAAGCATCCTCCCAATTCATAATATTTACTAGTGAGTCAAAAATCTGCACGTTAATATGGACACACTCTTGATTTACCCACAAATAAAAATATCTTAATCTTCCTACTTGTCAAGTGTTTGTTTAGCTTAAGATTTTTAAGTTTGCTGTTTTTCTTTAAATACTATCATAATCCACATTTACACAGAATTTGTTTTGTATTTTTGCTTTATTTTCTCCATCAGGCAAGAGCTGTTCACTCAATATTATATTGCAAGTTGCTGCTTTGTGGAGCACATTGGATACTGCCATGTACCAGCCTTAGGGTTTGTTTTGATTTCAACACTTGGTCTCTTGGTTGAAAGTCAAATAAAAATAAAATTAGATTTTTTTATTATTGCTGAGCTTTCTCAATCTTCTCTTCCCAAGCCCCATCCTGCCCTGTCTATGTGTGAATTTGTATCAGCTTAAAGCCAGAAGCTAAATTTAAAGAAGAAATAAAAATTTAATTGCTTTATTGTGTCTGTCTGTTTCAATTATCTTGATTTCTACTGTGTGTTGCTAGTTGAAACAAGGAGCTATCACTTTTTCTGTTCTTTTTCTCACCTCTGTACCTCACATGAATGTCAAGATGGAAACAAAGAGCAACTTAAAAGCTCAGCTAATATATATTCTGGAACATATGGTGCATCTTGTCTTAGTCAAGAAAATTACTAAAGCACAACAGTGCTATGCTGGTACAGGAAAAGTGAAGGTGCAGAGGGAAAACAGCACAGTAGAGAAAAGGCAGGAAAGAAAGGAGGATCGAAATGGAGAATGCCAAGCAAAACAGTATGGTACACGGTTGATTTTATTGGAAACAGAAATATATGAATGTGAAGCCAATTAGAAGTTAATAATATGAAGGAAATTATATCATTCAGATAATCTAACCTGCATAGACAACAAATTCATCAAAGGTATTTTTCATTGTATTTAATTGATGACCTGATATGTAGATAAGTAAAAATGAATTCCTTTTAAATACAGAAAAAATTAAAATCTAGATATCCATTTTATCAATAATTTAATTGGTAAATAGCACTTTGAACTGGGCATGGTGGCTCATGCCTGTAATTCCCACACTTAGGAGGCATAAGCCAGAGGATCAAAATTTAAGGGTAGCCTGAGTTACATAATGAGAATCTGCCTCAAAAAAAGTACCTTTGCTTTTATTTTTCAATATATACATATACATATATATAATCAGCTAACTTTTCTGTTTATTCTTCTTCATATAATAAAATAAAATGTCTTCTTTGGATTCAACAAATACAGAGGATACAGCACAGAAGTGTAGTGAATGTTTAGCATTTGCAAGGCTCTTGCTCCATACCCCAAACAAAAAAAGAGTATTAAAGACTTGGCAAAAATGGACTTTTTTTTTGTTACACTGTGGGAGATTGCACTAGTTTAGAGTTAATGCACCATGAAAATTATTTTATTGTAGACAATCTGTTTTGATTCCAGTGTTCTATATTACTTCTCTCTATGATTTGGGAGATAGACTAAGGTTATCCTCCCAGGGAAAGGCACAAGTGCCACAAGGTCAGCCTTAGTAGGAGACGTCCTTGCATGAGTCCCTTTATTTGAGTGCAAGTCATTCCATCTAATAGAATATGGAAAGATAACGAGATTACACTGCCTTGACTTGGTTACATTGTATGGGAAATATAATGGTGTTAGGTTCATCTATCTGTTGATCTATCTATCTATCTATCTATAACTCATTATAGATACAGATGCTCTCCTCTGACTGTGAAAATGCAAATTACCATCTCATAAATTGACTAGTTGACTAAGGAGAGAGTCCTTAGACTACACCCCCCCCACCCCAAGAAAAAAGAGTCACAAGTCAGGGAAATAACTACAGGAGGCTTCTGGGGCCTGAGAGTGGTTTTCAGCCAACAGACACCAAGAAGGCAGATCCTCTGTTATACAACTACAAGCAAATGAATTTTGGAAGTGAATTTTCTCCAGTACATCCTCTTAAGGATAAGTTGGTCTGACTGACTCCATGATTTCATCTTCTGAGTGCCTGAGAAGAAGGTATTTCTAAAAATAATGAAGTTCATAAAAGTACAGCATATAATTGCAATTACAAAAGGCTGAAGGAATTGGTGAACTGTTAATTAATTTCATTATGCAGGTTCTAGAGATCTGCCATGCAATATAATACTTATAGATAATAATTCTGTATTAAACACTTAAAAATCTCTTAAGAAGGTAAATCTTATGGTAAGTGATTTTATCACACACAAAAATACTTTCCTAAAACCTAATAACTCTGACTGAAATTCTTAGTACAGAAACTGTCATATAATCTTTTAAGCTGCTAAATTTGTGATGCTTTGTTACAAAACAATAAAAACTAATTCAAAAATTGAGAGTATGTAAGAAAACTAACATATCTTTTATAAGTAAATATAAGCTTTAAAAACTGTTGATATGTTGCAGATTTTTTTGTAAATCTTTAATCACTCAGAAGATACTGTTTTGTGGTGTCATGTATCACAATTTGCTTCCTAGCACGAAATCATAAGGAAATAAAAAGTATGCTTTCTTAATTAAAATGGACCCTGAATTTATATTACTTTTGAAATTTTTCATTTCATTTGTAATCCACTAAAATAAAATATCAAAGTACAGTAAATGACAAATATTTTGAAGCCCTTTCAAGCTAAGCATTGTACTACCTGCTAACAATGTAGAGGTGAACATAAACTGTCTACTGCCCCACAGCAAGCTAACCTACATGTGTGGCTTAATAAATAGCTGAATGATGAATGTAAAAACAGAGGCAAACCAAGTAGTTTTTCAAGTATATAAGAAAAATGTTAATTTGGTGGAATCTGTAAAATGCAAGTGCCTTTTGACTTGTTTATTTGTTATTGTTTTGTTCTTAGAAACAGGGTCTTCTATGAAGCTCGGATTTACCTCAAACTTGAGGTCCTCCTGACTCAGCCTCGTAAATGTCTTGCACTATTGGATTTTGTCTTAAAGTCCTAATAGTCATTTGTAGATACATGAGGAAAGGAAAGGCAAGTGGCAGATTAGCATCCAATGAGGCTATGTAATTAGCTGGTCTAGTAAATTGGAATCCAAAACCTTGGGAAAGGTACACTGATGCTCAAAATGAAAGCATTTAAAGACTACACATCCTAGAAATAGAGATAACAGGACTGTGGTTCAAAGCTAGCCTGGGAAAAAAGTTAAGGAGAACTTATCTCAAAAACAAGCTGGACATGGTGACACATGCCTGGATTCCCAACTACTCAGGAGATGGTCATAGTAGGATTGTGGCCCAAGACCTACTGTAGGCAAATGCAGGGGATCCTATATCAAAAATAAACTAAAGCAAAAACAAACAAACAAAAAAAACTGGCTCAAGTAAAGTACTTGCCTAGCAACCAAGAGGTCTTGAGTTGAAACTCCAATACTACCAAAAAAGGGAGGAGAGAATCTATTAATAAATACCTACTTAATGAAAGAAACAGATTTGGTGTACAGAGCTAACTCAAGCTCAGTTACTCCAGATCAGAAGCGATGACTGATTATACATCTTCTCAGGTCCAAGTTCTGTATCATCACATTGGTAGCTTGAAAGTGGTTACGTGAAAGGTATTTATCCTGCAAATCAGGCAGTGCTACAAATCAGAACTTTTTATTTCAAGACAGCCAATTACTAAACACTTAGCAAAGCAACAATCAAGGTGACAGATTGTGAAGATTTTGTGACAATGCATTTCAATTCCAGAAAGTAGCAAGTGCATAGACTCTAACCATGAACATTTTTCTTGCTAGAAGAACAATACAACTAAAATGCAATGAAGTGGTAAGATCAATAGAAACTGAGGACTTAGGCTAGGGAGGGAAGCAATTTATCACTCAAAATTTAGCTTTATAGGCTAAACATCTATACATCCATTAATTTATTCATTTGGTATGTATTAGACATAAGATATTCTATAGGTTGGTTAAGATGAGAAAATGTGTTTGACATGCAGTCTTTTGTAAGAAATCCATAGTCTTATGAAAGGCATGAACAAAGTAACACTGAGTGCACTAGCCTTGGGGTGCTCAACTTTTGTTTCTTCACAGAACCCCCACACCATCTCCACCACAAGTTTTTGTAGTTTCTCTAGCTGAATGTTCAAAACCTATTATAAGTGCTAGTAAAATTAAATTATATTAATATTTTTACTAATTATTTTCAAATTCTACTTTAGAAAGATTAACCCTAAGAAGTTTCTAAGAAACAATGTAAGTTGAAACTGATGACCAGCAAATCTGGTCAACTTTAAAAAGAAAACACTGCATTAATAAATTAGGTTTTACTAAAATTCACATGTGAATTGTAGCAAGGTACGTTTGTCTGTCTTTTTTCCTGTGCTAATGCCACCCTAAAAACATTTAGTTAATGGAGTCAAAGACATTTGTTTCCCAAGGCAACGTCAAAAATGTGACCTTACTAATCTGTTATGAAAATGGTCTGTGGTATTACAGAAAAAATAAGGGAGAAACATCAAAAGAAACTACTTTCTAGGGTTGTAAAACTGTCTGGCTAGGAAGGGCAAATAAAGTCTAGTCCCAAAAGTACAGTCGAGAAGAAACAAAGACAGGGAAATGCCTAAATGCTCTCACTGGAGGAAATATTTTGGAGAATGCTTGCCTAAATTTCTAGGAGGAGGAGGATCCAGTAAGATGATGGATAGGAAAAAAAAACAGTGGCTCAACTCCCTCCTGAAAGAGAAGAGGTAATCCTTACTTCTTACTAACTTGTTTAAAGCCAAAAGCATGTTGTATTCTGTCTTTTCCAGCTGCAATGGAATTCCACTGACTGGGCAACTTATACACAGCAGACACTTATTTGGCTCTCAGTCTGAAGGCTTAGAAGTTCAAGAACATGGCACGCATAAATGGTGACGGTCTTCATTCTGTATCTTCCTTCTGATGGCATCACACTGCAAGAGAATATGCCAGAAAGGAGTAAGAAAACAAGAGAGGGCTAAGCCTGTTTTATAATTAACTCACTCCCGCAATAATGGCACTACACACTCATGAGGGCTCTACCTTGTGACCTATGAAAGAGTGTGTGTGTGTGTGTGTGTGTGTTTATGTGTATGTGTGTGTGTGGTGTGGTGATGTGTGTGTTTATGTGTGTGTGTGTGATGTGAAATAGCTCTTCCACATCGCTTCATTAACTTCAGTAACAATTTAAGGAAAAGTTAACTAATATTATATGCAATTGCGTGAAGTCTCAAGCATGTAAATAGTAGATTGGCAAAATCTATGTTAAATTTTTGGAACCTTATTTCAAACCTTATTATTTATAGCAAATTGCAAAGCTTCGTTGTTTGCCCCTTTATTGTAGCATTCATTGAAAGAAGTAAAACATTTAGTGTTTATGAATGTTTGTATCTTTAGTAGTTATTGGAGAACCATTTTCTATAAACACTACAAAAATTTTAGTGTATTCCTGTAAAATGTGAGGACATAATTTCTTGTAATTAAAAAAAAGATTCCGAGCCAGAAAAAAACTGGAGCAGTTAAGGAGAAAAACCTGGGCAAAACTGGCAGACTTCTAGACATCTGCTTAGCATTATGAAGTTTTCCATTATTTTAAGTACCATGTACACTTTGAATAAAGGTTTCATCCCAGAGGTAAGGCAGGATACCTACATTATGAAAGAATAAAACCTACGTGCAACCAGGTACTAAAAACTAACATGAGAGGGGTCCTAGTATTCCTGGGAATATAATATCAAATTTAGACGGAATTTGTAGAGTATTCTGAAATTCACAGTATAGATTTCATGGGGTACAGTGTTTTCAGTAGTATATTTAACAGGGAAAGTCAATAATATGTGAGATTACTGGAATAAATGTGTCTAAGCAATTTCTTGGTACAGTAGCATTCTGGAAAATGTTATTCATCTTTGCCTTAGGGGTGTACAGTTTCTTAAGAAGTTAGGTTATTTCCTTGAAGGAGGATGGGAGGTTCCTAACACATATCCTTTGGCATGTACTATGCCCTTAGCAATGATTTTAGAATATGGGCTATAGTCCAAGTAAATGAGAATCACCAGGGATGGGTTTAAAAATTGCATGCTCCTCTGCCCACTCCAGGCCTGAGGATGTAACTTCTTAATAATATTTCTACATGAAAATTTAAGAAATGGGACCATGCTGTGGAGTTACTCTTCAGCAAGCTTTGGAAAACCAATAAATGTTATTTTCATCATAAACTAAAGAGATTTACAGTTATTGCGGTGTTAAGAATACTAAAGAAAATTTAAATTGTGGTTAGAAAATGCCCCTAATTTTAATGGGGACAATACAACTATTTAAAAGTTGCCTCTGTGCAGAATGCCCCTAAAGAAAATACTGTTGGCTCCTCTCTAACCTAAGCTTTGAGACAGCACAGGAGTCAAAGGGCAGGGAATGGACCCCAGGGCCAAGCAGTATCTGTACAACCTCTGCAGAGCCAACAACAACAACAAAACCCTGGAAACCCTCAGGAAGACAGACTAAGACAAGATCCTCTCATATGTGATGTAAATAATAGCCTAATAAGGAGGTAGAACAGATATCACAAATATTAGAGCTTTCTAGCTGTTCTCCCAACCTTACCCCACTTTGCACTGGGGCATTGTGACCTGGTCTACAGCTACCAGATAAAGCTTCTGACTTTTAAGGCTTCACATCAGCAGAGATGGGAGTGATTGTGTGGAGAAGTATTAGAACAGATGCAATTTAGCTTGCCAGACCCTGACACTTACCCTTTTTCCCAATAGGATAGATTTGCTTAGGAGGAAGCAGTAATAGGTGGGAAAGTTCGGTGACTATAGGTAATACCAGGTTTCCTGAGATCAAAGGAGATGAACCTCTTTACCTTATATCATGAATCCATGACACCATGAAATTTTATCTGACCTTAAGGGCTCCACTCTACTCAATTTACCAGGTGTATCAAAAGCCCCCATCTCAACACAGTGTCTAATAATTCTCAAAAAATATATGCTAAAGGGAAATCTTATGAAATCACTGAGGAATGCAAGGATTATAAGAAAAAAAGTTCACAACAAACTAAATTATGTAATATAGAGGAATAAGGAGAAAAAAAATCACCCAGAATAAGAACTCAAAATGTGTATAGTAAGCATCCTTAGAGAAGGCTGAGGAAATAAGGAGCAATACCAGAAACTGAATTAAAGAGAAACCATTATTCATAAAACAAATGAAAATATTGGGCATAAAAAGTACAAATGGTGAAACACAAAACTTGATGTATGTCTTGAAAAACTGAATGGCAAAGTACAAAGAATGTATTACAGCATTAAAAGATCAGCATGTTATATTTCAAAATCTACCCCAAAATCATGAAGAAATGGAAGGCATAAAACGTAAGATGGATAGAGTGTGAAAGCAGTGTTTAATACCTATATAATTTGAGCTCCAAGTGAAAAGGAATAATTAAGTGGGAAGGAATTAACAATGACTGGATGTCACCTAGAATTAAAGGTGTAAATTATCAGACTGATGAATTGCATAGTCAAGAAAGCACACATCAGTGAGAAAACAACAAACAGAATCACACAGTTAGGGAAGGTATACACAAAGGTAAAAATATTAGAAACAAAGAAAAACATGTGAAAGAGGACAAGGTCAAACACAAAAGGGGATTTAACAGAAAGATTACATTAAAAAAAAAAAAAAACACCAGAAGCATATTCTCAAAATGTTTACTAATGTTTTAAAAATTCCTTAAACTTAAGTAAATATTATCAACAATAAGAAACATTTAAATTTGCCACACATACTATCTCTTTAATTGCCATCTTGAACTCTGCTAAGATTTTATTTTATTTCTTTTTTGGTGTGGGGGGAAGATTAAAAGAAATCAATGGAATATGCAAAGAAAAGTCAGTAAAAAAGCTCGTAAATCAGGTACTCTAACATAAATGTTGGATTTACATCATGGAAATCCCATTCTATTCTTTAATTCTTCTTTACCCCTCACTAGTAATATTTTTCTCAACGTGACTTTACAGTTTCACCCAACAGGCCAGTCCTGCACCTCTTATGGACTGGTGTCCTGACTTTCCCTCAACAATGAAATACTGCGAAAGTTGCAGTGGACCGGACGGTCAGGAACTGCTACTTGCTCTCTTAGAATATTGACATTGGCCTGGTCTAAGGGATATTGAAAGGCATATGACCCAACCTTGAATAACTTCCTTCTTGTCAACTGATCTAATATTTTCTTTGTATATTTGATCACCTTTACAAATAGGTAACACAATAGAGGGCTTCAATTTCCTTGAGACATCTAAGGCACAATGTCTGCCATCCTTTATTTTCAACCACTCCTCAAGTTCAAGTTTTATACAAAACTTTGTATACCCTAGGAATAGGAAGGGAATTTAAGATCATTATTCTGTCTAAACTTCCAGATGCTTCTGTTAATTTAACCTATCATTCTGTCTGATAGATTATTATATTGCTTACTGTGTAGAACTCTTTCTTTACATCAATCTATCTTTTATTTGGAAGCTTTTCTAACACATACACACACACATACAGGTACACACACACATACAGGTACACACACACATACATATACACTATACACACATACACACAGCACACACACAAAGATACACATACACACACACTGGTTTTTCATTTTCCTAATATAAATTACATCAAATTCTTTGAGTGCTCTTAAATAATGCTTTCAGTGAAATGACCTCAGATTCACAGAAATGAAAAAATGATTGTCTTGCGGGTGGGGCAGTTCTGGGGTTTGAACTCTAGACTTCACATTTGCTAGGTAGGGTCTCTTATCTCCTGAGCTATACCCATACCCTATTTTTCTTTAGTTATTTTCAGATAGGGCTTCATTTTCTTTTGCCAGGGTTGGCCTGGTCTAAGACCTTCCTATCTATGGCCTTCTGTGTAGCTGGGATTTCAGATATGCAGCAGTGTGTCCAGCTTATTGGTTGAGATGGGATCACACTAAATTTTCCTGGTTTGGCCAGAAACAAAGAGCCTCACAATCTTTACCTCCTTCTTAACAGGGATGAGAGGTACATGCTACCACACTGGGGCAAAATGATTGTCTCTTTATGGTGCCCTAGAGAAATAATAGGTAATTACTTTGAGATGTCCACTTGTCTCATAATTTGGTGTTCATATAAATGTTTATGTTCAAAACCAGAAAAGTACTATAAATTTGCCTACACAGCAAAAGTAAAACATGTTGGCTTGTAAACCCAACCACCAGGAAGAACAAGGATCAAAAGAGCTGGTTACCACTTTCTAAATAACAGATTCACTCTTTTTCCTTCACTCAAAAATTTATTTGTTGTTTCAGAAATGACAATCCACTGTGGCTACAACTACATTAAAACTTCCATAAATCAACCTAGTAAGATAGATTCACATGATGGAATTAGGAGAAAGAAAGCTGTACACTTCCTGGGAATTCTACTTGTAGAATCCTAGAGAAGGTCATCCCATTGTAAGGGGCTAACAAGGGTCTACTTTGGATATCCTTTCCTCAAACAAAGGAAAGAACTTCAATGCACTGGATCTTTTATTATGGTCTGTGAGTGCCTTTAAAATAAACACTAGATCCCTAAAACCACTGTTATTTGTGGCTGTAAGTGAACTGAACCTACTGGTAAAAACAAATCTGACATGATAAGTGTGACAGATTGGAGAATTTACACAGGAAAGGGACATTTTAAATTAATACAGATCAAAAATCTTTATAATGTTTCTATTTTTTTAAGCCTGAGCACTTCCAATATTTAAGTATAAATTGATTTGTTAGTCCTAAGTGTTGATGGCAGAAAATCCAATGCAAGTTACCTATATTTGCTTTAAACATAAATTTTCACAGGAACAAATAGGACATTTCTTCATTTGACAGGAAGATAAAAGGAAGGAAAGTAGGTAAAATTAAATCCTATTGAATAAGATTGTCATTAATTTTCTGCTTATCATGGAAGACTTTTACTGCTCCATCTATTTGGAATGATAGCTTTGCTGGGTAGAGTATCCTGGGGTTGAAGTTATTTTCATTCAGTGCCCGGAAGATCTCACCCCATGCTCTTCTTGCTTTTAATGTTTCTGTTGAGAAGTCTGCTGTGATTTTGATGGGCTTACCTTTGTATGTTACTTGTTTTTTCTCTCTTACAGCCTTCAATATTCTTTCCTTAGTTTCTGAACTTGTTATTTTAGTGATGATATGTCGTGGAGTAGTTCTATTTTGATCTGGTCTGTTTGGTGTCCTGGAGGCCTCTTGCATTTGTATGGGAATATCTTTCTCTAGATTTGGGAAATTTTCCGTTATTATTTTGTTGAATATATTACGCATTCCCTTCGCTTGCACCTCTTCTACTTCTTCGATGCCCATGATTCTCAAGTTTGGTCTTTTGATGGAGTCAGTGAGTTCTTGCATTTTCTTTTCACAGGTCTTGAGTTGTTTAATTAATAGTTCTTCGGTTTTTCCTTTAAATTACCATTTCATCTTCAAGTTCTGAGATTCTGTCTTCTGTTTGTTCTATTCTGCTGGATTGGCCTTCCGTTTTGTTTTGCTGTTCTGTTTCATTCTTTTTTCTGAGGTTTTCCATATCCTGGAAGTTTTCTTCTTTATTGTTGTCTATTTTTGTCCTGAGTTCATTTATCCATTTATTCATTGTGTCCTCTCTTTCACTTTGGTGTTTATACAGTGCTTCTATGGTTTCCTTTATTTCTTCTTTTGCTTTTTCAAATTCTCTATTTTTATTGTCTTGGAATTTCTTGAGTGTCTCCTGTACATTTTGGTTGACCCTATCCAGTATCATCTCTATAAAATTCTCATTGAGTACTTGTAGTATGTCTTCTTTTAAATTATTCTTGTGGGCTTCATTGGGTCCTTTGGCATAGTTTATCTTCATTTTGTTGGAGTCTGGATCTGAGTTTCTGTTCTCTTCATTCCCCTCTGGTTCCTGTACTAATTTTTTGCTGTGGGGAAACTGGTTTCCCTGTTTTTTCTGTCCTCCCATCATTGTCCTTGGTGTTGTTACTGTCCCTGTACTGTGTGTAATTAAGTATTTTCAAGCTTGTAATAATACCAATGGTAATATTTAGAATGGAAGAGTGAGCTGAGATGGAAAGCAAGAAGTTAAAGAAAAGGGGAAAACAAATATACAGACAAGAGGGAGAAAGCAGAACAAGGTATCAGACAAGAGAGTTTCAAAGGTATAAACCGGGAGTGTTAGTGTACTAATCCACAGTAAGCTGGTCTGCGTCTTCCCAAGCCGTATGGGCACCATTCAAAATAGATGGAGCAGTAAAAGTCTTCCATGATAAGCAGAAACTAAAACAATATGTGACCAAAAAGCCACCATTACAAAAGATTCTGCAAGGGATCCTGCACACAGAAAGTGACACCCAACTTAACCATGAAAAGGCAGGCAGCACCAAACCACAGGATAAGAAAAAGCAAGACAGTAGAGAGTAACATCAAGTTAGGTACACACAATCAAACCTTCAAACAACTAAGACAACTAAATGGCAGGAATCACCACATACCTATCAGTACTAACGCTTAATGTTAATGGACTTAATTCACCCATCAAAAGACACCGTCTGACAAAATGGATT
Source organism: Castor canadensis (assembly GCF_047511655.1). NCBI lineage: Eukaryota > Metazoa > Chordata > Mammalia > Rodentia > Castoridae > Castor > Castor canadensis. The sequence continues at coordinate 144,988,806 of NC_133389.1, forward strand.
AAAAAAGAAGATCCAACAATTTGTTGCTTACAGGAGACTCATCTCACTGACAGAAATAAGCATATGCTTAGGATGAAAGGCTGGAAGAAGATTTACCAAGCCAATGGCCCCCGAAAACAGGCAGGAGTAGCAATACTTATCTCTGACAAAGTAGACTTCAAACCTACATTGATCAAACAAGATAAAGAAGGACATTCCATACTAATAAAAGGGGAAATAGACCAAAAGGAAATAATAATCATCAATCTGTACGCACCCAATGTCAACGCACCCAATTTCATCAAACATACCCTGAAAGACCTAAAAGCATATATAAACGCCAAGATCTCCAAGATCTAAAATATGCAATAGATCAAGTGGACCTAGTAGGTGTCTACAGAACATTTCATCCAACTTCTACACAATATACATTCTTCTCAGCAGCCCATGGAACCTTCTCCAAAATAGATCATATCCTAGGGCACAAAGCAAGCCTCAGCAAATATAAGAAAATAGAAATAATACCATGCATACTATCTGACCACAATGCAGTAAAAGTAGAACTCAACAACAAAAGTAAAGACAAAAAACATTCAAACAGCTGGAAACTAAATAAATCATTACTTAATGAAGAATGGATCATCGATGCAATAAAAGAGGAAATTAAAAAGTTCCTGGAAGTCAATGAAAATGAAAACACAACCTACAGGAACCTATGGGAAACAGCTAAGGCAGTCTTGAGAGGAAAGTTTATAGCCATGAGTGCATATATTAAAATGATTGAAAGATCCCAAATCAATGACCTAATAATACAACTCAAACTCCTAGAAAAACAAGAACAAGCAAATCCCAAAACAAATAGGAGAGAAATAATAAAAATAAGAGCTGAAATCAACAAAATAGAAACCAAAAAAACCATACAAAGAATTAATGAAACAAAAAGTTGGTTCTTTGAAAAAATAAACAAGATCAATAGACCCCTGGCAAACCTGACTAAAATGAGGAGAGAAAAAACCCAAATTAGTAGAATTAGGAATGCAAAAGGGGAGTTAACAACAAACACCATGGAAGTCCAGGAAATCATCAGAGACTACTTTGAAAACCTATATTCAAATAAATTTGAAAATCTAAAAGAAATGGACAGATTTCTAGATACATATGATCATCCAAAACTGAACCAAGAGGAAATTAATCACCTGAATAGACCTATAACACAAAATGAAATTGAAGCAGCAATCAAGAGTCTCCCCAAAAAGAAAAGTCCAGGACCTGATGGATTCTCTGCTGAATTCTATCAGACCTTTAAAGAAGAACTGATACCAACCCTCCTTAAACTGTTCCACGAAATAGAAAGGGAAGGAAAACTGCCAAACACATTTTATGAAGCCAGTATTACACTTATCCCAAAACCAGGCAAAGACACCTCGAAAAAGGAGAACTATAGGCCAATCTCCTTAATGAACATTGATGCAAAAATCCTCAACAAAATAATGGCAAAACAAATTCAGCAACACATCAAAAAGATTATTCACCACGACCAAGTAGGCTTCATCCCAGGGATGCAGGGGTGGTTCAACATATGAAAATCAATAAACGTAATAAACCACATTAACAGAAGCAAAGACAAAAACCACTTGATCATCTCAATAGATGCAGAAAAAGCCTTTGATAAGATCCAACATCATTTCATGATAAAAGCTCTAAGAAAACTAGGAATAGAAGGAAAGTTCCTCAACATTATAAAAGCTATATATGACAAACTTACAGCCAGCATTATACTTAGCAGAGAAAAATTAAAACCATTCCCTCTAAAATTAGGAACCAGACAAGGATGCCCACTATCTCCACTCCTATTCAACATAGTACTGGAATTCCTAGCCAGAGCAATTAGGCAAGAAGAAGGAATAAAAGGAATACAAACAGGTAAAGAAACTGTCAAAATATCCCTATTTGCAGACGACATGATCCTTTACCTTAAAGACCCAAAAAACTCTACTCAGAAGCTTCTAGACATCATCAATAGCTATAGCAAGGTAGCAGGATATAGAATCAACATAGAAAAATCATTAGCATTTCTATACACTAACAACGAGCAAACGGAAAAAGAATGTATGAAAACAATTCCATTTACAATAGCCTCAAAAAAAATCAAATACCTAGGTGTAAACCTAACAAAAGATGTGAAAGACCTCTACAAGGAAAACTATACACTTCTGAAGAAAGAGATTGAGGAAGACTATAGAAAGTGGAGAGATCTCCCATGCTCATGGATTGGTAGAATCAACATAGTAAAAATGTCGATACTCCCAAAAGTAATCTACATGTTTAATGCAATTCCCATCAAAATTCCAATGACATTCATTAAAGAGATTGAAAAATCTACCATTAAATTTATATGGAAACACAAGAGGCCACGAATAGCCAAGGCAATACTCAGTCAAAAGAACAATGCAGGAGGTATCACAATACCTGACTTCAAACTATATTACAAAGCAATAACATTAAAAACAGCATGGTACTGGCACAAAAACAGACATGAAGACAAGTGGAACAGAATAGAGGATCCAGATATGAAGCCACACAACTATAAGCAACTTATCTTTGACAAAGGAGCTAAAAATATACAATGGAGAAATAGCAGCCTCTTCAACAAAAACTGCTGGGAAAACTGGTTAGCAGTCTGCAAAAAACTGAAACTAGATCCATGTATATCACCCTATACCAAGATTAACTCAAAATGGATCAAGGATCTTAATATCAGACCCCAAACTCTTAAGTTGATACAAGAAAGAGTAGGAAATACTCTGGAGTTAGTAGGTATAGGTAAGAACTTTCTCAATGAAACCCCAGCAGCACAGCAACTAAGAGATAGCATAGATAAATGGGACCTCATAAAACTAAAAAGCTTCCATTCATCAAAAGAAATGGTCTCTAAACTGAAGAGAACACCCACAGAGTGGGAGAAAATATTTGCCAACTATACATCAGACAAAGGACTGATAACCAGAATATACAGGGAACTTAAAAAACTAAATTCTCCCAAAACTAATGAACCAATAAAGAAATGGGCATGTGAACTAAACAGAACTTTCTCAAAAGAAGAAATTCAAATGGCCAGAAAACACATGAAAAAATGCTCATCATCTCTAGCAATAAAGGAAATGCAAATTAAAACCACACTAAGATTCCACCTCACCCCCTGTTAGAATAGCCATCATCAGCAACACCACCAACAACAGGTGTTGGCGAGGATGTGGGGAAAAAGGAACCCTCTTACACTGTTGGTGGGAATGTAGACTAGTACAACCACTCTGGAAAAAAATTTGGAGGCTACTTAAAAAGCTGGACATTGATCTACCATTTGATCCAGCAATACCACTCTTGGGGATATACCCAAAAGACTCTTACTCCAGAGGCAGCTGCACATCCATGTTTATTGCAGCACTATTCACAATAGCCAAGTTATGGAAACAGCCAAGATGCCCCAGCACTGACGAATGGATTAAGAAAATGTGGTATCTATACACAGTGGAATTTTATGCAGCCATGAAGAAGAACGAAATGTTATCATTCGCTGGTAAATGGATGGAATTGGAGAACATCATTCTGAGTGAGGTTAGCCTGGCTCAAAAAACCAAAAATCGTATGTTCTCCCTCATATGTGGACATTAGATCAAAGGCAAACAAAACAAGGGGATTGGACTATGAGTACATGATAAAAGCGAGAGCACACAAGGAAGGGGTGAGGATAGGTAAGACACCTAAAAAACTAGCTAGCATTTGTTGCCCTTAACGCAGAGAAACTAAAGCAGATACCTTAAAAGCAACTGAGGCCAATAGGAAAAGGGGAACAGGTACTAGAGAAAAGGTTAGATCAAAAAGAATTAACCTAGAAGGTAACACACATGCACAGGAAATCAATGTGAGTCAATGCCCTGTATAGCTATCCTTATCTCAACCAGCAAAAACCCTTGTTCCTTCCTATTATTGCTTATACTCTCTCTACAACAAAATTAGAGATAAGGGCAAAATAGTTTCTGCTGGGTATTGAGGGGCGGGGAGAGGGAGGTGTTGGAGTGGGTGGTAAGGGAGGGGGTGGGGGCAGGGGGAGAAATGAACCAAGCCTTGTATGCACATATGAATAATAAAAGAAAAAAAAAAGATTGTCATTAATATAAAAACACAATGCTAAGTTTGACAACAGAGCCATATTGTGATATAAAATTAATGGATATTATTCCTAGATCATTTTATGAACCCCACATTTTGAAGAAGACTTTCAATTATTTTTTAAATTATTTATTTACCAAATTAATCAATTTAGACATATTGTAAATTACACTGGCTTTAATGACTTCAATTTTGAACACAAAGATAGGGGATAAGACAAAATATTTAGATTCTTTTTTTTTTTTTGTCAGGACTGCCGATTGAAATCAGGACCTCCTCATGCTCACCAGGCAAGCACTCTAAGTCACAGTTTTGTCCAGGGCAATCTTCCTGCCCTGTTGGTTAAGATGGAGTTTTTCTAACTCCTTGCATAGATTAGCCTCAAACCTCGATCTTCCTGATCTCTGCCTTGCAAGTAAACTGGGATTATAGATGTATGCCTATATTTTTTTAAAATAAGGAGCAAATGGTCAGGTAATCTTGGTCCAGTAGTCTCATCTGACTGTTAAACTCTTTAAAAGCAATGTCATTATCTAATAAAAGTTCTCATGACTTAATTTTGTTAGATTATTCTAAGGGCAAGTAAATGAAAATGTTAAGCATGCATAAGAAACTCATCACATAAGCCTATATTAGTGATGAGAAACTTTCTTTGAGTTATAAATTGCTATATATATTTGTGGTTAAAAACTTACCAGGTTTCAAAAATATGTGTATGGAATAATGGAAGAATCCTGACTTCACTCAGTGAAATTTACAAAAGCATTTTTTTGTATTTTATTTTTCATAAACTTTTTATCTATTAAATGCTTCAGTAAATAATGTATCTCTGTGACCTTGTCTTCCAATGAAGCCAATGAGAAATTTAATATTTCCCTTTGACAAAAAAATTCCATTTTTATATCTGTGCATATTTTTTTTCATTTCCTTTAAAGAAATCTGCTTAGGGAAGTTTTTCATTGTGTATATATGTATATGTATGTATTGTGATACATGTATTTCTTGCTATATAAAGAAATTGCATGTTTCCCTCTATTTTGAAAAATGTGTGTCTATTCTTCCAAAGAACTTTGAAAATGATCAATTATTATTAGGAGAAGGTATTTAATAATAGATTCTAAAATATCTCAAACATCTCAAAAAGCTTCATGCCCTTTGCTTTTGACAGATGAAACTCATCAGGAAAGAATACAAAATTCACATTCAACTGGAAGAAATACTGTATTTCTGCTGCCACTTTCATCTCTGGCTTACAGAAATGGCCTGTTACCTTTGTCCACTTCTATCTTTGTCTGATGGTCTATTCTCAAATTAATATCAAGCATAATTCTTAAAAATCCCCAAAATTCTCTATATATTTTCTGAGTCATTGATCTACACACCTTTAAATGTTTTAGTAAACCTCAGTACTGGGAAGGATCTGATTCATGTGAGTCTGATCTGTAAACAGGATCCCATGTGTTAGGATAAGCTTTGTTTCCAACTTTTGCAACTTCCTAAAAGAGGGCAAACTAAAGTGTTGGGTACTAACATTTCTGGATGCTTTTATTAAAAATTTCTAATTGATAAATATAATGGAATCTAATTGAAAGAAATTATTTAGAAAAACTAGTATATTTTAGGACAAATTAATTTATAAAATACTGTCAAAGATTTAACTATTTAAAAATCCAATTGATAAAAGATAGATTTTCTTATTAAAGAGAAAACTTATGCTGAAGAAAATGTATGCATATTTAATGTCAACTTTTTATACAAAGTATTTGGAAAATCTAATTACTCTGTGTTTGTGTAAAAATATTTGTAAATTTTTGACAATTATAGGTTCAATTTAGCTTCATCAGTTTTTGTTCCTTTTTAGATGTGATTTTAAATTATGTATGTACCACAAATAATTCCTGGCATACTTCTCTGCCAAAGATTTCTTAATTTAAAAAGAAGACTGTTTTAACATGATAATCCACTCCATCAAACTTTGTAGTCATATAATAACAAAAATATAAATTTATCTTCACTATTAAATTTGTTACTAAATTTGTAGTTACATATCTGTCATATGCTTCAATTTGACATAATTTCTATAAGCTTTATTTTCATTAAACGAGTTACATAAAAAGATTATTAGAATTTTTGATTTTCTATTTGAACTATTTGATGACACTGCTTTAAAACTGCTTTTTTTGACACTAGTTTAATGATACAAGAATTTAATAGTTCACATATTATAGCAAACAGCCAAAGTGCAAAGCAAACTTGGATTAAAAAAGTGAGTTTGCTAATTTATATCCATCATTTGATCTAAATGAAAAGCTATGCTCCATTTATTGATGTAAAAGTACTCTGTTAGCATACATGTTAAATAGTTATCTTTATGTACAGTCTTAAAAATGGATTGAAAGTAACATGAGAAAAGTTAAGTCAGGATAAATATTGAACTTTATTGAACACTGATACTCATTGTACAACCTCCCATGAGAATTTATTTTGAGTGAAATAGTAACACATTAGTTATCTAGTAAACCAAGTTCTTAAATACCTTTTCTTTCTTTCTTTTTTTTTTAACATGATATCTTACTGTATTGTCCAGTCTGGCCTCAAATTTCTGGTCTTAGCCTACTGAGTACTTGAACGTAGAGGTATGCACTCCTGTGACAGTTTAAATTTTCCGTAAGCTTTTCAGTTTAATGCAATTTTTAAATGTTACAACATTGGAGCGTATTACTTGCTATGTATTTTGCTATATTTAAGATTTCCTATGAGCTAAATTCATTATTTATTTTGATCACTATGACAGCTTTAAATCTTAGAGGAAATTAAAAGGATTTGTTTCAAATTACTAGTATAAAACAATAAGGAATTAATTCAACAAAACAAAATAGGTGAAGGGAAGCCATGATAGCTCCTTCAGGTATTGTGGGTAAATCACTGGTCACCTTCCCTTTTGCAGTCTCAAAATGAAGATAATTAGGTAAAGGATAAAGAACAGTATTACTATTTTGTAAAATATGAAAACTTCTAATGTTGATCATATTTTATAGTTACACATATTTCTTGACTCATAGAAAACTTTCATATCTTACATCCAAATCAAAATTTAAATAGGATTTAAATTTTATGGCAAATCAGTTAAATTGCCATTACTTATCATTGGTTTACTGAGTAGCAATTTAAAGGAGCAAAACGTCATCTCAATATCAAAAAGTACGTGTATTTTACTGCTTTGAATTTGTTAGTAATTATACAATCAGTTACATCGATCACTGTGATTTATTCTTGCACCATTTTCCAGAGTGCTTTGACAATTCTCATTCATGAAATTTTACAGTGTTCTGATATAATGATAAAAATTTTTCTTAATTTCATTTTTTTCTTTTATTTACATGTGCATACAATGTTTGGGTCATTTCTCCCTCTTTCCCCTCACCCGCCCCTTCCCTTACCTTTCCACCCCCTCCCTCTCACTCCCGGCCCCTTGTTACCAGGCAGAAACTATTTTGCCCTTATCTCTAATTTTGTTGAAGAGAGAGTATAAGCAATAATAGGAAAGACCAAGAGTTTTTGCTAGTTGAGATAAGGATAGCTATATAGGGAGTTGACTTGCATTGCTTTCCTGTGCATGTGTGTTACCTTTCTTAATTTCATTTTATTGCTAAAAGACATTTGTCCCCTTTGTTCACTTTTATTTATTTATTTTTTCTTTTGTTCACTTTTAAGAAACAATATTCACCTTTATTGAAACTTTAAACTGACACAGTATTTTTCTCAAAACATTACAAATATTTCAAAAAAATTAAATGATAGTTTAGGTTGTTATAATCTAGCATGTTGAGATGTATAACTGTAATTTTACCAATGAACAGATGTTTTCAGCCACAGAAAATGAAATATTGGTTACTAGGTAAACTACTTAAGAGCCATGCACTTTTGTGTAGGTACATTATTAAGTAGTCAATTTTTCTGTAGGGACAGAAAGTTATTTAAATTAATAAAATTTTTGTGATGTGAGAAATTATATTTGGCAGAAAATAATTATAACTTGCTTACAAATAAGTAAAACATATTCTAGCTTTTCTTCTTCTTACTATATACCACATTTCTTTTTTTTTGGCAGAACTGGAGTTTGAACTCAAGGCCTCATGCTTGCTAGGCAGGTGCTTTTACAGCTTGAACCACTCTGCCAGTCCTTTATATACAATTTCTTAAAGCATATTTTAAGTAAGAAGTATCACAGCTGAAATAAAATAATCAGATGCACAATTCTTTAGCCAGGAACAATTTTCCCATACATCTTTTAATCCTTATTTCTATGTTTTTGAGCTATTTGTGACATATGCAGTTGTTCTAAGCACATTTATAAATTATTAGATCACTATAATTTCTTTTAAAAACTCTGGCTGTTCATTAGAAAAATGATAAAATTCCTACCTAAATATTTCTGACACAGAAACATGGATTTCTGCAGCAATATTCACTCCTTGCATATTTCATAAAGCAATTGTGAAGCAAGAAAGCAGAACAATGATTTTGTCAGCTCAGGCTTAATTCGTGCTTCAATGCAGAGGGTTTATTTGTTTGTTTGACTAAAGGAAAGCTGTGAAGCTCTTACACATCACTAGGAAAGTAATCAATGAAGCATGCTTTATTTCACCTGGCCATAGTGGCACATGCTGTAGTCCCAGATGCTCAAGACACAAAGGCAGGAGGATCAAGGTTCAAGGTCAGCCCTAGCCAAACATTAGGGAGATCTTGTCTCAAAAACAAGCCAGGAGTGGTGGGTGGCCCACGCATGTGGTCTCAGCTTCTTAGAAGGCAGAAGTAGGAGGATTGTAGTCTGGTACCAGCCAGGTGAGTAAGCATGAGACCCTATCTGAGGGGTAAGTGTGTGGCCCAGGTTGTAGAGTACCATTAGCCTTGAGTTCAATACCCAGTACCGCAATCACTCTAAAAAATGGCTTTATAAATTTGGTTTCATCAAGTAGCAAATTTGTAGGCTTTTCCAAATTTTTCTCTAAATTCCAATCAACCATGGTAACCCTAAAAGAAAAAAAACCCTCCTCTATATGTTTGGTTAACTGGAAGCATTTATGGGCTATGTTTAAGCAATATTCCCAGAGCTTATCTTTTACTAGGCTCATCCATGTGTATGTTGCAGATGAGTAGATTTGTCTCAAGTTGTTTAGCTTGGATTTCCTGGACAGTGTGAAAGAGGAAGAGAGCTTCTTCCTTCTCCCAGCAGGAGGACGTTACAACAAAACTTACCCTATAAAAGTGTGCTAAGATTTACCAACAGTTTCATTTCCCCTGGGTATTGTATGCCTTAGTATATTTAACTGATATGTACCTAAACAAAAGTGCATGGTTCTTAAGTAGTTCTCCTAGTAAATAATATTTCTCACACATCAATATAAATCAGAAGACACATGTGATAATTGAATTGTTAATTATTTGAGGATGCTTTATGCTGTTTTCCATGGTGAGTGTTCTGATATGCACTCCCACCAAGAATGTACAAAGGTTTCCCTTGCTGAACATCCTCACCAAAATTTAAATTTTGTGTTTTTGGTAACAACCTTCACAACAGCTATGAGGTGATAGCTTATTGTGGTTCTAATTTGAGTTTTCCTAAGAAGAAATGTTAACTTTTTAAAAGTATCTATTTGTAATTTATATATCTTCTTTTGAAAAATGTCTATTTAGGTCTATTGTTCATTTGTTGTGATTGGGTATTTGTTTTCTACTACTAAGTCTTTGGAACTCCTTAAATGTTACAGATATTAATCCTCTGTTATACGTTTAGTGTGGAAATGTTTTTGCTTATTCCACAGGACTTTTTTCTTCATTCTGTTAATTATTTCCTTTGCTCTGCAGAAGTTTTACAGTTTGCTATGATCCCCTTTGTCTATTTTGCTTTTCTTTCCTGCACAGCTTTTGGGATCATATGCAAAATATTCTTACCCAACCCAATTCCAAGAACTTTTTCCTGATGTTTTTCCTATAGTAATTTTATAGTTTCAGGTCTTATCTTTAATTCTTTAATATCTCTACTTATGAATATGTAAATAAAGGAACAAAAATCAGCATATTCAGGAGATGATTGTACTCTAAGCCAAAATATGCAAACATAAAGCTGGTGAGAAATTCAGAACTCTCAGGATAAATTAAGTCAAACTCTAGCCCAGATTCTAAGCCACTTAAGAACATAGCTCTAGGATGACCCCAGATCCCTAAATTAGTCTTATAGGAGGATTTGTTCTTTACTTTGGGCTAAATATCATGAATGGTAGGTGGTCCTCTGAACTTGCTCTAAAAGCTTGCAATTATAGATCCTTCCTCGGTACTTTGAGATGTAAATCTTCCATCCCAAACAGTTGATTGCAGTTCTACAGATACGTCCCTTTCAAATGCAAATGCCATGGAGATAAGTCTCCCTCACTGTGGGAACACATGGACCTCATTCTGTGGGCACCTTGCACTACCTTGCAACTTTGACTCCTGCCATAATTATGAGAAGTTGTTTCTCCTCTAATCAGCACTACTGAACAAGTCCAGTTGAACCAGTACCATGAACCACCAACTTAAATATGCCTTTGTATCTTTCTCTTAACATCCAATCTGCAACATCTCCAGCCTTTTGTTTTTGTGCAGGCAAGTTCAACCCATGCTGGATCCTGTTCCTCAATAGTCATTGAATGCAACCTTAGAGCTTGAACTTAGTGCCCAGCCTTACTAATCTTTGACTCTGGAATACTAACTTAAGAATACTTCAGGCATGTTCCACAACTCTTCTGAATGTCTTTAAGAGGAATGATCATCTTTAAATAGCAGACTAGAAACACTTGAGTATAGGTCTATCACTTTGGCTTTCCTGTTTAAGTTATTTAATGTTTCTGCTCAACATTATGTCATTAAGAACATGATTATTTCATTCACAAATTACTTTTCTAAATTTCTTAGAAAAATATTGACATAATGTAATCAATAATTATATGTTTATGTTTGTCCAAACTTGATGCTTCTCAAAGGAATCTGAACAGAATCAGAAACATCTACTCAAAGAGAAGTGTATGTGTACTGAAGTCTTGTGCATGGCCTGCATTTTTGCCCTCAGATTCAGTCTTTGTCCTCCTTATTCTGCTGTGTATCTCAGGGTAGCTGGTCCCTTACTCAGATGTCCAATAATTGCTTCCAGCAAAGACATTTGGCACAACTGATTATGGAAGTCTCAACTACTTGGGTGACTGAGGTAGGAGGATTGCTTATACACACAAGTTCAAGTTCAAGAATAACCTAAACAACAAAATGAGACCCCCATGCCAAAACCAACAAAGAAAAGGGAAAGAAAGCAAAACAAAGGAATAAAAAAAAAAGAACATTTTGTACATGGTACATAATTACAAAGAACCTAAGAAAAACCCCAGGTTGTGTTCCTTGCCCCTCTGCCTCAGTCAATCCCTGTGATTCCAGCCTCAGCAGGAGAAAGAGGCACTGGCCTTAGGGTAATGTAGCAGGAAGGAGGATCAAAAGAAAACAGACTAGGCCTGAGTCCTGAGAAAGTAGCAGGGAAGTAGGGATGGCATAGCAGAGAGATAAAACCTGAGAAATCTGAACATGAGGAAGATCATGTAGCACCAGGGAGAGGAAAGTCACATAGCACTAGAATAAAGTAGCCAATAAAATTAAATATAACCATATACAGATTAGACCTTGCTTTTTGCTTCTGTAACCTGCTTGCAAGGGTATATAAGGTGAGATCCCCTTGTTCTCAGAGCTCAGCCTTTGGACATGAGTCTGCTGAGTCTGTTGTTGGCACAATAAAACATTGCTTCCTGCTAATTGCCTCTAGAGTCCCGTATCGCAGCTAGCAAACTCCTGCAACATTTCTTGGGGACTTGTTATCCGGGATTGTAGACATGATGAGTTGTCACCTCCCTTCTCACCAGGGTGAGTCTCCCTAGGCCACCAGGATGAGATCCCACCAGGTACCAATGGATTCATCCTCCCAGCAAGTCAGGGTGAGGACCTTGGATGCACAACAGAACCCAGTGAGGTGCAGGAAACAGTGAGAAGAGGGAAGAACAGCTCATCAGACTGGTAAGAACCTGGGTTCAAATTCAGATTAGCCTCAGGATAAAGAGGAGCTTAATCACCTCCCAATGAGACACCCTAGTAACTGCCTTTTTGGGGGGTGAAACCTGGTGTCTCAAGTTCAGGAAGTGGTATGGAAGTACCATGCTGTGTGAGAGTATATAACAATGCGAGCTGAGATGCAGCCCAGCTGCGAAGTGAGTGAGGAGATCCCTCCCACTCTGTCTGTCTGGCAGTCTGGTAACAGGAGGAGATGGGTGGAAATCAGATTAAAATCACTTCCTTGGAGTGTATGATTAATAACTTTAAAAGGAGATTTAATGCAGGGTATGGAGTTAAATTAACTCCTAACAAGCTAAACATCTTTTGTAAGGTAGGTTGGCCTGCTCTTGGTATAGGATGACCCCTGGAAGGGTCACTAGATAAAACTGTGGTTAATGAAGTTTAAAGTAATTGTAAAAAACCCCTAACATCCAGGAGAATGGGAAAAGCCAAGAAGCTAACATTGGTCTTCAAAAACCAGACTCTGTTGTTTATTTAAATTCAGGTACCAATTTAATGGGCATCCTGAAGGAGGACTGAGGCTCAGCACTAACTGAGCTCTTACAAAAATTAACACATGAAGAATGGACTTGCACTGATACATAAGATCTGGTCTGACTTGCCAGAAAAGGAATGCTGCAGAAGGGTTGTGAATGTAGAGAGGGGAAAATGGAGGAATGGAAACAAAATTGGGATGATGTCTTCATGAATACATGAAGTGAAAGAGAGAGAGAAAGAGAGAGGAGAGAGAGAGGGAAAAGGGACAGACAAAAAATAAAATGTCATAAAATGTTTAGAGACAGAAAAGGATGAAAGGTTTAATATACTCCTTCAGTTGAGTTTTTATGTCTTAAAAATAAAAAGTAAATAGAAAACAATATAGGATTATTAAAATATGCCAGAAATACTGAACTTGCTGGCACCTTTACTTCTAGAGAGCATAAACAGGGAAAATGTTCTTAAAAGAGTAGAAAAAAAATTTTTAAAGGAGCAACTTTGTGCTGGTAAAAAAACTGTTCTAAAAGGTTGGTGCAGTAAACTTGGTCAGTTATTGAGACAATCATGAGATGCTTATGTTTCCCTTGCTAATGACTGGTCAGATTATGCATCCATCTAATGGTGTATTCACAGTGTTTGTGTGTATGTATGTAAACATCTTCAAAATGGTTATTAGACTGCTGCTATAAGGTTAATATGATACTCAAAGTAACAAAATGCCTGAATATTTATTTTAAAGATCTGTTATAAACTGCTTAGGCTTTTTTACACATAAATATATAAACATCTTGAGAACAGTTCTTCTTATACAGTCAATGTAAAAATTGTTCTGCTGCTACTTTTTAAGAAAACAGGTTTTCAAACTTATTTCAATCAGGTCTCACTAAGATACAAGCATTCAGGGGTTAACAATCCAGCTTGGACCAGAGGACAGAGAGAGATAAAAAAAAGAAGGAGAAGAAAAAGGGGGGAGGGGGGTCATAGCCTGCAGCAGGAATCTTGGAATTTGGGTAAAGAAATGACCTTCACATGTTTTATTCTGTCATAAATACAATCTGGAATTTACTTCTCTCTTATAATGCAGGTGTCTATTAACAAATGGGCTTTCTATAAATTGTTTTTAAACAATAAATAATTTTAAGGTTGCTTTCTTTCTTATTTTTCATACAAATGTAAGGCTCTAACTTAAAAGTTATTAAAGACTTTTAAAACTTAAAGTTTTAAAAGTTAAAGCTTTAACTTTTAAACTTTAAGTTTAAAACTTAAAGTTTAAAAGTTAAAGCTTTAACTTTTAAAACTTAAAGACTATTAAAAACTTAAAGTTATTAAAAATAACTTTATAAGTTATTTTCAACAAGTAACAAAAATATATAAAAGGTGTTAAGGCTATGGTTTAAAAAAAAAAGGTGAAAAAAATACTTTTGGATAAAGAAAGGATAAAGACAAGCTCCCCTAGAAGGTAAATACTAAGTTATCATAAAGGTATAGAGTAAGTTGTCATAAAAGATGGATCTTATAGATGCTTATGTAAGTGATTCAGTTAACAAAATCTAAAAGTTACATTAAAGGTTTTCTAAGGTCAAAATTTAATGTACAGATTAAAATTTGTACATTAAAATTTAAACTAAAACTTAATTTTCTAAGCTCATAACAACAAGGCTAGCTTTAAAATATTGTATTGTTCTTAACATTTACAAAAAAAATTGTCTTAAAAGTGGTTTTTGTTTTATCAAGATAACTGTCAAGAATTTTTGGTACAATAGGTTAACCCACAAATTTGTTAAGACAACAAGAGTTTATTAAAACACAGAGAAACAAGAAGCAAATAAGCACAGGGAATACTGCTGCACTGATGTGAGTATTAAAACAAATTTACTTATGTAAAGCCAAAGTGCACCCTCCAGCTAGGATAAATTAAAAATTTTTTAAAAGCACAAAAAGAAACACTGCATGAAAAGTCAAGACCTCCAGAGGTCTTGACTCAACAGAGTGGAGGTGTTAGTCTTACTCCTTCCACATGTTGGATGGAGGGACTTTTTGCCCTGGGATGTCCATATTAGGCCTGTTATTTTAGGGGGGCTCCATTGACTACAGGTTGGTGGGATCCTGGTGTATGTCATGAACAATGTGTTAATGTCAACAATATGGGATGTGATCCCTTATCAACATCTGAGCCATGGTTCTTGGCCACTATGTTTCCTAATTCCACACTTAGTTCCCATAAATATTTACCTGTGTTCTCTGGTGATTTTTGTCAGGGTTTTAACTACTAAGGTAAATGAATCATGTTCACTTAAGAGTTGGTTTATGTTGGAGTTAACAATGAAGACAGCCATGTTAGGACTAGACCCCCTCTTCCTTGCAGATGGCTTACCTTTATCTCCTTGGATAGATGCCAAGGACAGTTGGGCAGACAGTGACAACTTATGTTTCTTGGTTGCCCAGCAACAATATCCCTTATTGACCTTCCTGGTACTTTTCCACTAGCCCCCTATATCTAGCTCAAGCCTGTGTATGACAATGGGCTCTATTTCTCTTGCTGGGGTCCCTCTCCACAGGACTCCTGCCTAAACAGTAGACCCTGTACTGGTGTTTGAGCCATCTCTCTGCCTCTTCCATGCCTCTTATTTTCTAATAGTTTATATAAAACTTTCTAGATGATCTCATGATTAAACAACTATTGTCTTGGGAAATTCTAATACTGTTGGTACACTGTATGTGTCTGTGACTAGGTTATTTGGGGTCACTGACACTGTTCCCCCTCAAATGATGAAAAAATATAAAGGTTTAACTTCAAGAACAACTAAACTAATATGTATATATAACCTCTATGGACCTGTGATGCTGCTGCTGTTTCCTGTATATTAAATATATTTATGTTTTTCAAGTATATCAAGCCTTCTAAAATACAAAATTTAGATAAAGACGATAACAAAACTTTAGTGATATACTGTTCTGTTAGTTGCTAAATTGTCTATCAGAATTTTAACCATGGCTCTTAAGCTTTTGCTATTATAGTTCTGATCCTTCTGGGACATTTACAATCAAGTCCATAAAACAATGACTCTAATAAGTACTTATGTATCAACCAGGTTAGCTTTTTAGACATCTGCTTTTGTTAGATTTTGTTTTGTATCGTCCTTGTCTAGAAGCCCACTGCTTAAGAGCCACTCTTTCTAAGCCTTTTTTTTGCTTAAATTTGGCCAAAAGGGTCTAGCTGGCACTGACTCCCACCTGAACTGTTTGTTATTTCTCCACCTCCCACTATATAGGACCAAGACCAAACAAACAAAATCCAGGAAAGAACAAATCCTGATAATAATTTTTTAAAAATCCAATCATAAAAGATGTTCAGTCTATAACCTATACCACCCTGAATGTGCCTGATCTCATCTGATCTCGGAAGCTAAGCAGCATGGGGTGTGGTTAGTACTTGGATGGAAGAAGAGAATTCTCAGAGACAGTTTGGAGACAAGGGGAGAATGCCATCAAAGTTCAAATGGCGTCACTGGTGCCAGACCTCTCAAAAATAACCAGGGCCAAGAGGATTAAAGAAGTGGTTCTTATGCATGTGTGGCTATCTGGCATTAAAGCCCTTCCAGACAAAAACTCATATTTTTAGACAGGGTCTTCTACTAAAATAGAGACAAAATTGCTATTTTTACTGACTCTAAGCATGTCTTTTGATATTTAAAGATGACAGTTTTAACTTTTTTAAAACAATGCATTTTCTTGGGCATATATACTGATAATATATTGTTGTCATGGTAATTCTACTCTGTTAAAAAAGAAAGACATTGTCTGGGTAAAAAAACCAAAAAAACTAAACTAAAACTAAAATGTCCAACCATTAAAACCCCATTGGAGGGGCCCTTTTGTTGTTATCTTGTCTACTCCCACTGCAGTTAAAGTAGCAGTGATTGCTCCATGGATCTACCACAGTCAAGTCAAGCCAGCTTCTCTTGAGTGGGAGTGCATTTCTGATCCAGCTTCACCATGCAAGATCACCCTCCGGAACCTGAGCATGCTCTCTCAGCAGGACTCTGCTTCACAGGAAACAACAGAGGACCAAGAACAGCTGGATGACAGCCCTGTGCTAGTCACCCCAGAAGCTGACTAGTTACTCACGGCAGAAGCTTGAGGAGTCAACTCTCCAACAGGACAAACAGGTTGTTTTTCACACCAGCTATTTTACTGTAATGCACTGTCCCCCCTTGTCTGTATCTGTTGCTGTAGTTCTCACCCTAGTCTTCTCCATAGGCTTGGCAGAAACCACCCCTGCTGATTGATCTCATGGAAAAAGGCTTTTATTTGCTCTTTTGCATCTCTTTTGAGCAGGATGCATAATTACTATTTATTGTTACTGATCTGGTTTAACAAAGGACAAAATACACAGCTCTCTTTCACAAGGGAAAGCTGCCCCTAACTACACCTATGACACTAGTAACCCTGTAAATTTCACTCTACTTAAGCCATCAGATTAAACACGGGGAAAAGTAATTAGTATAAAAATAGATAAAAAGGCTCTTGACCCTGAGATTCTGATCCATCTCAAATTAGTAACTGTTTCCTATGAGAGTTCCTCATACCAAGTTTTTCACTCCTTTTATGAGGAGATGAAAAATGAATTTTCCATCTCTAACAAAGATAAAAACTTGTTCTTCTCCCTGGCTGAGTCTACAGCCCAGACACTGAATGTCACTTCGTACTCTTCGTTGGGGGGACCAACATAGGAGACCACTGGGCTTGGGAAAAGGATGACAAATGCCTTACATGTAATGATGTTATAAAAATACAAGCCCCTAAATTAAGATGATGCTCTTTGATGCTAAGTGGGTCCAAGCATCAAAGGGGGGAATAATGTAGCAGGGAGGAGGATCAAAAGAAAACAGTTTAGACCTGAGTCCTGATAAAGTAGCAGGGAGGTAGGGATGGCATAGCAGAAAGATAAAACCTGAGAAATCTGAACATGAGGAAGGTCACATAGTACCAGGGAGGGGAAAGTTACATAGCACTAGGATAAAGTAGCCAATAAAATTAAATATAACCATATATGGATTAGACCTTGCTTTTTTGCTTCTGTAACCTGCTTGCAAGGGTATATAAGGTGAGACCCCTTGTTCTCAAGGATCAACCTTTGGACATAAGTCCGCTGAGTCTATGCTGGCACAATAAAGTGTTGCTTCCTGCTAATTGCCCAAGAGTCCAGTAACTCCCACAACAAGGGAGCATGGCCTCCCCCTTGCTCTTCCCTGGAGGGAAAGTAGTAGTTTCTATTCTTCCTGATCTCACTATTGTCTTACTATCTGCTGCTTGGCCTGTAGGCTTTTCCTTGACCTCTGTACCTAGTTCTCTACATTACATTTTGTCTCTTTTAAAAATGTAAGGCTGTGTCTGTTTTCCTGGTTAAACACTGATGGATATAAACCCCAGGAGGAAAAAGGCAGTTAATGATGTGAGCAAGCAGCGGGAGAGAGTCAGAGGTGTTTTAAACTATAAAGCAAGTTCTTTTATTAAAATTGTCACTTGTATCTACCAGTTTTCCTACAGTTATGTGTTGAGTATTCCTTTATGTGCCATTTTGCTAAAATAAATAGTTTATTTTAGAAGAGAATAATACAGAATGAATCCATGTTTTTATGATCACAGTTAAGTTTATGATAAATACTGTGTCATCTAAATAGAAAGAATAATAATAACCAGGACAATATGCAGTTATTTGATCTCCATCTGGGAGTTTTAGAAGTTCAAAAACAGAAATGACAGCCATAAAATTATACATTGCCTAAACTGACATTCTTCAATCTAAATTAGCTTCTAATTCAACTTTAATTGAACCTAATTGTTTTCAATTTTCCCCCAGCACAAACATATTTATGTAACCATTATTCATTCATAAATATGGATAGTACCCAAAGCCATGTAGAGGAACCTATTTATCACTACACAACCATTTTATTAATTTGTACCTTCTAAATTGCTAAGTGTAAAATCTATTGTCTTATGAGTAATTATTTTCTTTCCTTGTATTATTTAACAATTAACCAGTCTTGTATAATAATTTAAGAAATAAAACAGAACAAAAATAAAACTAACTACATCTACTTTCTTTCCAAAACATCATTACCTATGATATATAGGTTAGTATTTCTTAAAGTATGGCTAGAGAATGACCAAAAGAAAAAGAATTGCTTGAAGTTTTTGATAAAATTACAAATTCCTGGTCTTGAACCTACCTCTGATACATGTGACTGTCTGAAAGTGGAGACTGAAATGCTACATCAATACACATTAAAATGTGGAAGCCACTGACATGAGAAATGAAATCAATTTATTTAGTTCAAGTTGTATCTCATTTTAAAACATAGGTTATAAAATGTTTGTAAAACATCAATATGCTATATCACTACAAAGAATTAACTTAGTAATGATAAGCAGTGAAGAATTTGAGGATATGACAAATACTCGGTGTTGAAATATAAAAGCTGGATGTGCCTACCTGCCAATAAAAGTTAGATGAGAAATGTTAAAGATAGAAAATGAGGTACAAATCCAGACACAGATTGGTGTAGAAAATTCTGTCCTCAAAATGAAACACAGTATGTGAATGTACATTAAATAAGCTAAAATGGGCAATAATCAGGAAGAAGATTCTAACCTAAGTGATTACATTAGCAGAGGCAGTTGGAAAATTTAGTGCTGGTTTTATTTAGTACTGCATGAAGACCGTACAAAATGAGTTTCAACAAAAATAGCTCCTGCTTTATGTCAGCTTTTCATTTTAGACTATTCCTATAAAGGATCCATCCAAACAGTGCTGCATGTTTAGTTTGACCATTTACCCATGTTCACTCCTTAGGATGTCAACATGAGAGAAAGGAAAACTTTAAATTATTGTAAAGAGGGCAACTGCAATATATTCACAAATCAAACTAAGGTTTAGCTGTTTTGCTGAGAGTTTTAAAAATGAAAGATACCTCACAACACTACCAGGAAGCTTTCTCTTTGTCTGCCACACCCATCCTTCTACTACCATACTTACTTCTAGCAGCATGGAGTTAACTAACTGCATTCTTGAAATGATGACTGTTCTTTGAAATATTCATTGCCATGGGCATTTTTTTAAGTAAAATTCTTTTCTTCTTTTCACCTGGAGTCCCCAATAATGCTTCTGTCTCCAAGATGGCTTTTCTAAGGCAAGGACCCCAACTAAATTTTTATTTGTTCCATTTGTAAAGAGGTAGGTTTTTATTTTTCATCTCTTTCATAGTTTTCTCTAGATGTTTCAGTTTGAAGATTTTTCCACATAAAGCATAGTGAACAATTTAGATTTCTTGTTACTTCATGATACACAAAGATATCCTCTGTTTTGTAATAAGTAAATAATTGGGTTTAGTATTTAAAATTTAATGAAAAATAGGATACAAACATGTTGAAATGACAATAAGAAGGACATCTTAAAATGTGCCTGTCATGACATGCAATATTTTCTGTATAAGATTTCCTGGTGAAAGTAAAATTAAAATAGTTTTTTAATTTATGTGAATGGAACATATTTGTGACACTTCATGGAGATTAATAGTTACGTGTCGGTATGGAGAAATTACGTATTAAATAATTCAGGTATGTTTACTTGGCTAAACACATATGATAAGAAAGCTAAGGTTTTTTTTGTTTGTTTGTTTGTTTGTTTGTGGTACCAAGGCTTAAACTCAGGGCCTACATCTTGAGCCACCCCACCAACCTATTTTTGTGAAGGATTTTTCAAGATAGAATCTTGCAAACTATTTGTCCAGGCTGGCTTCAAACCATGATCCTCCTGCCCTCTGCTTCCTGAGTAGCTAGGATTACAGGCATGAGCCACCGGTGTCCAGCAAGAAAGCTAATTTTATTATGAAGTCATAGCAAAAAGCATAAACTGCTGCCTTTTTGAAAGATGTAAATGAGTTATGTGTCAGTATTTTAAAATGTACAAGAAGTAGTGGTCAGATTGAATTGGGGAAGTCAATTTGTTTTTATTGACCTGGAAAATGGTACCAATGCAAAAAATAGGTAAAATTAGAGATTTTAGCATTTGCACAAATAAATTAAAAATCAATAAGGCTTTGTGGCATCTAAATTTTATTCAGAACTTTCTAGTCCACTTCCAGGCATGAAATGAACATTTGTAATTCATTTCCTTAAAAACGCCCTTAGGGGTTATTCAGATGGCAAAATTAAAATGAATCAATATTTAAGAACAAGAACTTACTATTAAAGATAAAATGTGAAGTTGTAGAAAAATGTTTTTGCCATGTTTGAGAATATTATGTCTATATTGTATATTTTTTCTCCCTGCCATTAGTCTTAGTACTAATTTTACATAGGAGTGCATAAAGAGATTATGAGCACTGACTTCACAAGACATCTGCCATATATCAGGTGAAGTTTACTTCACTGATTTTAACTGCACCAGGCAAATGTTTCCTTATAACAGATACTTTTCATTTGCAAGGACAGGATGTTCTTACAGTGTAAAAGGTTTTTCACCCCATTTGTCCTGATTTCCAAGGGCCTAACATCACTCAGAAATGGTGAGTTAAACTAAGGAATGTCAAAACATGTTGGGATCATACAGACAGTTCTGTCCAAGTAGTAATTTAAATCAGTTATTTTTTCCTTTTCTCTTGTAGAAGATCTGTCAAATATATATTCTATGAAGAATCAAGGAATTTAAAGTGTGTGAAAAAAGTATCAAACTCAAGTTTTATCAATGTTCCTTTTAAATGTTTAATTGTCCTTCAGTAAATGTGAACTAAAGTAACTTTATGTTCAGCTGGAAGTTTTATACTACTTTTTCTATAGTTCTTTCTTCTCAAAGTCAAGTACTTGTAATTTTTACCTAATTGAAACACTTGATTGATAGTTTATCACTGGAGCTAGAGACTTTTGCCCTTGTATTAGACATTACCTGTCTTTATGTTTTGACAGTGCAGATACTGATTTTCTTTCCTGTCTTAGAAGTAAACATTAGCTGTGCACATTAATTGCAGAACTAGAATTGAAATTTTAAAAATCTGCTTCCTTTATGTCTAAATATCTTTTAGTAAAGTGCTAGGTATGAATGGAAGAGATGTTATGATAAATTATCAGTCTTCTAATTATCTGTATTTTGAGAGGGCCAAATCTACACATGTGATCGGACAAAAAGCTAATACAATAAGATGTCACTGAAAATAAAGAGTATTATGTCAAATTAGGTAGGTTGATGGTAACTGGATCTGTGAAAACAGGCCTATGTCCCTTCTACACTCTTGGAAAACAAAGGAAAGATGAGTCATTCCAAAGAGTCAAGTTAGTCACAGTTCATCTCTAACATATGGCTTTACATTTTACATCTCATTATCAAGAACATTTAAGATCCAAACCCAATTATAAGATACATTTTCACAGATACCACAGCAAATACAAATACAATTAAAAATATAAAGAGAACTACTTTACCCCAAGTAAGAGTTTCAATTTGTACTACATGTAATCATGTTAAGTGAATTAACACATAGCCTTAATGATTTAGAGGCTTATCACAGTTATAGAAGTCATAACACTTTATGACTACAGTAAGAAAAATAAAATGATCATTTTTCACCATGTGTGATGGGACAACACAAGTGTTAGGTGACTCAGGCTCCCTGGTTTATCCTATTTTGAAGCTCTGTGAAATAAGAAAGCCTTAGAGTTCTTTGCTTGTAGTCAGGTCACAATACAAAACAGGGTATAAGAATGGTAGAAAAAATAATGGATTGATATCCAAAATATACAAAGAGCTTAGAAAACTAAACAGCAAAAGAACAAATAATCCAATTAATGAACAAATGAAGTGAACAGACAGTTCTCAGGGGAAGAGATGCAAATGTTTAATAAATACATGAAGAAATATTGAATATCTTCAGCCATAATCTAAATATGCATCAGCACTACATGAAGATTCTTTCTCACCTGAGTCAGACTGGCAGTAATCAAAAAAAAAATCAAAAAATGCTGGCAAGTCTACAGGGAAAAAGGAACCCTCATATACTGCTGGTAAGAATGTAAACTAGTGAAACCACCATGGAAATCAGTTTGGAGGTTCCTCAAAAAACCAAAAATAGGTTTATTTTATGTGACCCTGTCATATCACGTTGGGCATATATCCTAAGGATTTGAAATCAATATATAAGAGAGATACTTGCATACCCATGTTTAATGTAGTTCTCATCACATTAGCCAGGCTATGGAAACAGTCAAGATGCCCAAACACAGATGAATGGATAAAGAATATATGTATGAAGTCAGGCAGGTTGAATTTTACTCGATCATAATGAAAGATAAAATTATATCATTTGTAAGAAAATGGATGGAACTAGAGATCATCATTCTCAGCAAGATAACCTAAGCTCAAAAGGCCAAATGTTGAATTTTTGAACTCATTTGTGGAAATGAGATCTAAAATGATGATGGTAATAATAATAATGGAACATGTATGTGTGTGGAGTACTGTATGGGGGTGTTTAGCAGAAGTGGGAAGGAGGAAAGGACAGAATACTGAAGTGTGAAGAGGATTGAAGTGCACTGCATATATGCATATGAAGACAGCCTAACTAAACCCACGAGACACTTTGAAAATGGGGGATGGAGAAAGGGAGGAATGGAAATTAAATGGAGGGGGTGAGCTTGTTCAAAGTACACTGTATGCATGCATCGAATTACCACAATGAAATTCCCTAGTATTGTTAGTGTATGATAATTCAAAAATAAAATTAAGAACAGGAAAGAAAAAAAATACAGGGTGGAAATGACCCATCATCATAATATTATGGGATGAGGAACACAGGTTTGCTTCCTTTTCATTAGTAATGATTAATCCCACTGCTCCTTCTGAACAATAAAAGCTCTAGGAAAATTTATTTCATGGTTGAGAGTCTACCTTTCAGCAACAAATCCAGCTATATAGAAGGAAAGTCAGATTCTTTGCATGTTGTTAGCTCTCTGCCCACAATCACTAATAAATGTGTGGCAGCATAGTATGAAATATACAAATAAAAATGTAGGCTTGAAGAAGACAAAAACAAAAAATATATATATTTGATTTCTCAGTCTATAACACAGTAAATTGTTGGGAAATTAATGTTTCCTAAAGGATTTGGATAACACCTTACACATAAATGTACACAAATAGGTTTTACTTAACAAACCTACCTGTGAGTGTTCATGAAATATTTCTTTTAATATATTTCTCAAACCAACAATTTCAGGTTATGTTCTTAGATAACAATTTAAGAGAATAATATTTAACATTTTAAAAGTTACTTTATGATATGCTATCAAAAATCTCAGAATAGATATGCGAGACTTCAGTAATACATGTACTTTCCAAAAGTGAAAACTAAAGCCAAAGTGGGAAAGTTTGCTAAAGGAATTGCTATAGTTTGGGTGAATGCTCCCCAAACCCCATGTGTTAAAGACTAGGTCCCCAGAATGGTGCAACTGGGAGGTGACAGAACCATTAGGCGGTAGAGCTTTGTGGGAAGTCCTTAGGTCATGGGTGGTGTGCTCTCTTGGTGGTGTTGGACTCCCCCTCTTCCTCTTCCTCTGCTTCTTGTTCCATGAGTGGAGACATGTGCTGTCATACATTCCCACCAGGACATCCTGCCTTTGTCAAAAGCCCAAAGAAATGAAGCTGCTTGATCTTGGGCTGTAACCTCCAGATCTTTTCCCCTTCACAAGTGATTTGCTTCCGGTATTTCATTGTAATTGTAGAAACTGACTAATTCAGTGATAAAACCAGATTGGAATTCAACCTATTTGAATTTACAGTCTTTGCCTACTCTTACTCATTTTCACATGGTGGTAAGTTAAAAGACAAATAATTAAACTATATATTTAACTTTAAACAAAAGTTATTACAATTGGATGACCACATTCAATTTGGCATTTATATCTGGTATAATATATGGTATGTATAATATATGATATAATAAAATGGCATTAATTAATTTCATATTAGTATAGCACTTGTACTTTATACTTTTCAGCTTAAATTATACCATAAATGCTTGAGTGCAATATAAAAAGAAGTCAAATCTTAACAGTAATCAAAATTACTATTAATGTGAATTCTCACTAAATTGTCTGTCTTAATAACTTAATGGAGAAGTGGGGAGAAGCTTGGTGCCTTGGTTCTTGGTTCCTGCCTTGGTTCTGAAGTCCTTTCCTTTCACATCAGACATGTAAGGCCCGGGAGTTGGTTTCAAAGGAGTATGCAGTCACCTTACTCATTCAATAAGTCATGTAAGTCATGATACATCTCCTATTTTTTACTTATACATTTACATAATTTGTTTGTCTTTTTCCAGGGAACCATTCTCTATAGTCACAGAGGGCAGCTACATTTACCATATGTCATCCTGTTTTCATAAACAGTCAATGTTATGTGTGTACGTATAGGTGCATGTGCATATATGCACAGGCCTGTGTGTGTATGACTCCAAATGATGGCCTATCATTAGTATGTTCATTAGGACATTAGATTAATGCACCAGAATTCTCTTTCCCGGCAGAGGACCTTTTCTGTCTCTTCAGGTAAAAGGAGTGAATGAATTGCATAGCTGCAGCTTTAAATGTTTATGGGCCACAAATTAAATTATTTATGCATTGAAATTTTGGTTCTGAATACACAGTATTTAGCAAATATATGTTGATTTATCATTAAAGTTAAAGCACGTTGAGATTATATGAAAATCACTGTTAATTTGCTAATATAAAAACCCATTTTAAAAATTATTACATTCAACACATTTTTAAACTTGCCCTAGTTAACATGATTTTTCCAATTTTTTCTTATTCATATATAAAAATTTAATCTTATTACATTAGAAAAACTATTTGCAGTTGAAAAGTTCAATATAACCAGTTATGGTAGATTATTTTTGAAAACTTTATGAAATATAAAGATTATAATTATTTCAATAAAGATCAACCCTGCAAGTACTAGTATTCAGTATTTACTAGTTCTTCTGAGATATGAACTGTGCATGAAACTAACATAGCAAATATGTCAATTATTTGTAGTATACAATTTATTTTTCACAATATTCTTTGTTATAAGAATAACACACTCTGAATATTTAAGCACATACCATATTTAGATTTTTCGTGTCACGTCAGATGAACTTCTTCTTATTACTCTTATACTCTTAAACATTTTTAATATTTTTTCATTTATAAGAATCTAAAAAGATAAAGCCTCAGTTAACTAAATGATCTTTGTACCAAATGGTTTCTATTTAGTGTGAATACATTGAATAGTATACCATGTTTTTGTAGACTATAGTCATTTCTAATTTTTTCAGTATATTTTGCTGTATTATACATAAAAGACTCAAAATAATCAGTACTATTTTCATTTTATGAAGTGATTTAAAATTTCAAATTATTCCAAATGATTTCTTACATTTTCAGTACTATTATTGTAAAATGCATAAATGATCTAAGGGTGAAGGTTCAAATCAACCATCTAATTTTCTCTTTTTCATAAGATAAAAAACTAGAATGGAAAAAAATACAAGGTCTATTTTGATCTTCATAACTATTCTTTTATTAGTGTTTGACATTAGCAAAAACACAATTATACTTTGAAAATTACGCTCTTATTTCATCCTTATATGGAAAAGTTGGAGCAATATTGCTGTAATGAAGTTGTTTTTAATCTTTTCTTATCAAAATTTAAGAACTGTTATTTTATATTATATTGCTAATTTCAATGAAATATTAGACCTGTTATTTTATATTATATTGTTAATCTCAGTGACATATTTATAAAAGTATTTTGGTATGAATAAACAAATTCTAACAGAAATGGAAATCTTTATAGTTACAATGTCTTCCAATAAATACCATGCTTTTCTTTTATACTTTGTGCATAAAATGATGCATGAAATGACTCAAAGCAAATACTCTCATGGAAGGAAGTCAAGTGGTAGCTTTTTATACCCTGGAGCATGTTATTAACCAGGCTTGCAGATGTAGGACTGTGGTGGGGTTTATAGACATCAAACAAAAGGACTTTATGACCTTGAGTTGCTCTTTAACTCACATAAAACACACATGTATACCTGGCATAGCTGAAATGGTAAAGCGCTTGCCTTAGTATGTGGGAGGACCTGTATTCAATCCCCAGTAATGAAAAAAAAAAGAAAGAACAGAAAAGAAAAGTATACATATATATACATATATGTGTGTGTGTGTGCATAATATATATGTATACACATGTGTATGTTTATATGCACATACATATATATACATTCATACATATAAATACACAGACACACATAGATATATAAACACATAATATTTTAATAACTAATTCAGTGTTATTGTTATAAAAATATCTTCTCTGCCATTTGTGTACAATTTGGCCATTAATTTGCTGAGAAAATGATTCCTTCTGAAACATAAATTATGCCCTCGAACCCCCTCCATGTTAAGTTCAAAATGCACTGCTGCATCTATTGATCTTTATTAAAGCTAAACCTCATGGAACCAGTAAGTTGGTTCTACCCTGTGTGGTGCTATCTGTCAGAAAAGTGGAGGCTGCCTCAGCTCCAGAGACCTACTCATTCCTGGCATTGTTATCTGACTCTCTTCTTCAGGCTATAAATAGCCATTTCCTGTCCTCCATGGCCTGTGGTGCTACCATTTGGTGTTACACTCAGGGAAGATGCAAGTAGCCCAGCTATTATTTGTTAACACCCAACTGGCAGAGAGGAGATTGAACCAGCAGTTATAATGCAGTGACAACAGATTTTCAGGACACTGAATTTGTCTATGAAACTTTTGCTACAGATGCCATTTATTTTTATAAACTAGTGTCAGGGTTTGAGTAGTACAGCAGCATGGTTAGTTCATGATGTAGTTCCCATTTCCCCTTTCTTTCTTATTAACTAAGCTACAACATTTTAAAAGTAACCAGACTTAAGTGACTCAGTTTCCAGCTTAGAGGTAAGTTGTTATTGGTTGAAATCTACCTTGACAATCTCATCCCTCTGCCAATGCTTACTTTAGCCACTGTTAAGTGACACAGTCTCTTAGATTAGATGGAGGAGAAGGCTTGCTGGAAAAGTTTCCAGGCTTGTGAAAAGGTAAACACCCAAGGACATGTCACTTCCTACAATGAAGGCTTCATTGCTGTAGTGTAAACAAATGATGCCTAAAGCCATGAAGAATGCAGGTCAGAGAAATCATGGATTCAGTATAAAGTAGATGAGCTATCAAATCATTCACCCTTGACTGGGGATGCAGCTCAGGTAGAACTTGTTAGGAAAAACGCCACACAAAGAAAACTCACGAGAAAAATCACGTCCAAGGGCAGGGTTTAATGACAGGTACAAGGTAGTGCAGGAAGAGGAAAGGACAAAAGGGAAGAGGTTCAGGCCAGGCATGGCCTTTTGTAGAAGAGAAAGGGTAAGGGGTTGGCGCATACTCCAAGGGCCCCTGATAGAGGTGGAGATTGAGTGGAGGTTGTTTTTGGGAGCGCGGGAAACCTTGTTAAGGGGGAGGGAATGGCTCCATTTTCCATGAGGTGCCGCTGATTTATAAAATGGCGACATTATTGTTCTATCAGAACTTTTGCTTAGCATGTAAGGCCTTGAGTTCAATCCCCAGCATTACAAAGGAAAAATAAATTAATCACCTTACCTCTGGGCTTCTTCTAGAAGAAGATAATTCTTTTTCCTTAAATAATGAAGAAGAAAGTGTTTGTTAGTTGGTTTTCGGTTTGTCTTCTTTTCTCTTTCATGGTTACCTAATTGGTAGATGAAATGACTGATCTTATTATACAGGTACCCTGGTGATTAAAACCATCACTTTATGAGAGCAATAGGAAATATAAATTCTTACACCAAATATTTGGAACTCTAGCCACAATCTATGAAACTTCTATGAAACTTGACTGGAAAGAAACATGAATGCTAGTTATGAAAATATCTCAGGAAGCTATCTCTTCATAAAACGATTACGCGTAGTAACCTTTTTACCCTCTGTGAACAGTTAGATATCAGAAACATCATCCAGTACATATCCACTTAAACTCTAACCCAATATGAGTGGAATTACGCTATTGACATTCATTATTTATTCTTCTTGGTTTCCTTAATAGAATGGAGAGCTCACTTTGTCTGGAAGTCTCTGAATGGGTACAGGCCAAAGATCATCTAAATTTGTAAGGTGATATTTTCAGTTGCAAATGAGTATAATTGGGTGAATATAGAATCTGTTTTCCATAAGTATGACCTTTCATTCTCCCTGTCTTCTAGCCCTTTCTCATCAAAATGGATACCTTTTTAGATATTCTTTATTTACCCAATTTCTCACTGTGGCACAAAGTTTTAAATTTCTTTGTATAGAAAGGCCTTTGAGGTATGTTGAGAAAGGGAACTGGGTGTAAACTTTAGAATTGTTTTGTTTCTTTCTTTGAAATGCAATTATTTTTAAAATTGTTTATCCCCATTTGATTAATTTCAATCTGAAACTTTATCTGAAGACTCAAGTCTTCTTTCAAATTGAGATAAGTTCCTTTTATTACTATTATTAACATTTTAAATAATTATCTCTGCTTTATTCTGTCATGTGTTGGGTTCATTTTATGAATAAATAAAAAGAATCTCTTAGATGTATTCTTCACTTATACAAGTTTAATTTATATAAGATTTTTTTCTTTTTCTTTTAGGGTCCTAAGTGAGTGTCTTCTTTAGTTGTTTAGTAGTACTAATCAATCTTCTGTTTATGCTTCAATCAAGGACTTGCAATTACCAATCATGTTTTTCATTTACATATAATTTCTCTTTATCTTGAAATGATTTTGTCCATTGCTTTCTCTATTTTTATGGATGCAGCATCTTCTTACGTCTTTTACAAGATGATAAAATAGAAATTTTCTATAATTGTGTCCTGCTCCCTTGCATATATCTAGATGACAAAAGAGGTCAGAGACAGAGAGAGAGAGAGAGAGCAATACAACAGCGCTTGGTTCTCTGAAATTTAATTGTTTATCTAGGATCTACAATACCTTTCATATATGTAATAGTTCTCATGCTCTTTTGCTGTTTGCTTATTTGTAGAATAGCTCAGTTTCTTGTTATGGAGGTACTAAATAGCAATCCAGTCACAAATACTAATGAAATACTAGCTATGTACCCAGGGCTCTTCTGTACTCTGGTGAGATGACGGTGAAAAAATTGGTGAAGATCTTAACTCTTGAAGCTTACATGATAGAATATAGCTATCCTTCAGAGTTTTTTGTCAGGATAGAAATAGTCTGTGCTATATCCCCTTCCTCCTACATATATTTGGATATTGAAGCATAAGCATATTAAATCCTTATCAATATGACTGAGACCAAGCAATTATAATTTTAGTTTCATTTAATTAATTAATTTATATTTTGTGGTGCTGGGGATTGAACCAAGGGCCTCTTTCATGCTTAGCAAGTGCAAAGTGCTCTACCACTGAACTACATCCCAAAACCTAGTTTCATTGAATGTAAAATTTAATAGCCACATGTAGCTAGTGTTTATGTTCAAGATCACTTAGATATAAAGGGTGAGGGACAGATGATAAGTGAGTTTAAAAGAGAAAACATGTTTTTCAGACACAGGACAATTCTTACAGAAGAGAATATCTTCACTTGTGCAATAAGGAAAGCCTCTCTGAAGAGGTCAGAAGTGAGCGGACACCTGAATGGTATACAGGTGTAACCCATGCAAAGATTTATAGTAGTGATGTCCAGACTGAGAAGAAGCAAGAGCAATGGCCTGATGAAGGAGCAAGGCTGAGGAAGAGAGGGATTAAAAGGACAGTATAGCTGAAGTATAGTGGGAAAGAAAGAGAATAAAGTCTGAAGAAGGAGAAGCACAGGTAGACACTTAATATTCCATACACATCAATTTGGTGAATTTCTAAGAGGAAACAATACTCTCAGGGTGGAAGTAGAGACATAAGAGGGAGTTTGCTTGCATTTAGGGTAAGATGAATCTATTATGAGAGGGTTTTTTTTTTAATACATTATTTAAACAATTGTGTTTTAGAATAAGTTCTCAGAAATGAACACAGGCTAAAAAGCTAGCAATTTGGCAAATGTTTTCAAAGGATGTGTGAATCAGCAGCCAATTTTCTTAATAAGATATTAATTTTGGTATTGCTTACTTTTCAGACATGTTAATACAAAGTTATTAAATAGAAGAGTTTGGAAATTCAGTGTTTGTTTATGAACGCCCATTAAACATGAAATTTTTGAAAACAAGTGAAAATCATTCATTTTGTCTAACATCTTTATTTTATAGCTGAATGGCTGGTTAACTTTTGGAAAGTATTTATACTAAGTGCTGAGAGTCAGACTAGAATGTGGGTTCATGTACTCCATGTTCATATTTTCCTGAACCAATAATGTAAAAATATCTTCTTCCTATAATTGCTTAGATTTAAACAAAAGTTTTCATGAAGACTCTTGAATGGCCTCATATTTAAAAGACAGCAATACTAATTTAATTCAAAATAGAATTCCCTGATTTTAAAGTAAAGTTAAAATATAGTGGAACATTTTCCTGATACAATCCCAACAGTCCTTTACAATTTAACCAGATCTATGATTATCATATTATCAATATGATAACATTAACTAGTTGTATATCTATGTGTACATATCTACATATATGCATACACATATGTGTGTGAGTTCTGTCTGGGGGTATGTCTACATATATTTATAAATATGTGAATATATATGCGCATATAATAAGCTGCTATAAAAACAGTATAATTCATGACTGTGGGAAAAGTAGCCTGACACCTTTCACTATAAACAGGTTCAAGGGGTGCTTGTCATAAATGCATTCTACCATCCAATGATCTGACCTCATCTTCAACAAGTTTGCTATGTAATTACACTATGACTTAATGAATTTCACCCTTATATCTTTTTCCAAGGCAGTCAACACTGTCTCTGACACTTGTGTAGACCTTCTGCTCTCTCCTGGCATCTGCAGGAAAGAACACAACTACCTCTCTATCTATCATGCTGTTTACTTTTTCTAGTCTTCACCATTAATGTTCCCTACTGTTATGAAAGGTGAGTGGGCCACTAACCTGGTTTTGAGATTTAATTTTTTTCAGAATATTTTTAATTCCTTGGGACATTGAAGGCAATATTTTTGAAGTTCATGAGAACAATTTTATTTTTGCAATCCTAAAAAGCACAGAGTTCAGTGCTGGTGTTATGGGCAGTGGAGGCATTAAAGTCTTGTTAAGAGGTCATCGAGTTTCCTGAATTTCTGGAAACAAAAGTGGTAACATGCACAAGAAAAGGGATACTCCTGTAATTACAGAAAATGTGGGTAGGTTGGTGAAGAACAAAGAAGCAAGAACTTCCTTGATGTACAATATTGCGATCTGGTGTTCACTCTAAGCATGGATGGTGTATAAAGCTATTGCTTCCTCACATGGGGGCTTTCATAATTTTTCTGGACATTTCCTTACCAGAAAGTTTTCCAACTATAGTATGTGTGGGGCTCTGTTTATCCTCTGGCTGCCTAATTCAGACTATTTCCATCTTAGGTTCTATATTTCCTAGTAGCTTTCAGCTTGTTTCTATCAATGTCACCTCTCCCACTAGGGTAGCATTCTTTTAAAACAACCCAACCTATTCTCTATTTGCAGAGCTATCTTCTGGTCTGCAAAGAATAGAAAAACACTCTTAGATCAACAGAAGCCACTTTAGCCATGTGCTTTCACAAAGATACTTGAGACATAAATGGGACTATTACACATAGATACAAACTTCAAGTTTTTGATTCTTGTAAAACCAAATGCTGCAGTATTCTAACAACTTCTCTATAAAAAATGTCGTTTGCATCTTCTTCCTTGGGTGTTTTCCATCTTTAAGGTATTATTAATTCGTACGTTGTGTGATAGTGCACTCAAGTCTTCACTGATTTGTCTATCTACTTGTTCTATCAATTATTAAGTTAGGCATATTGAAATTTTTGAGTATAGTTTTCAAATTGCATTCTCTCCTTTAACTTCAAACACATTTAACTATAGTTATTTTGAAACACAGTTATAACCTCTACCTCAAATATCTTTAGAAGTAACAAATGAGCATCTTGTGTCTGATAATAGTCTTTGATCTAATGACTTATGTTTTATACTAATATATTCACAATAGCTTCCTTATTTGTTTTTTTAAATTTTATCTTACCTGATACATATGAACATAAAAGTAATACATATGATTGCTGTACTCTGTAGTATTTCAATGCATGTATACATTACATAATATGCCAGTTCTCTTAAGCATATCTATCTCCTAAAACATTTATCATTTATGTTGAAAGCATAATGTTTATGTACATCTAAAGTTATTCCAAAATAAAAAGTTCATTTTAGATAATATATTTCTTTAGACTTTTAATTTTAGATTTTAGAATAATTTTAATTTTAGATTTTCAGAAAAGGTACAAAAAGCAGTTATGAGTGTTTCTCTACACTGCATATTCAGCTTAACCTAATGTCACGATCTTATATTACCGTGGTACATTTGTCAAAATGAAGAGATCAAAATTTGTTCATTACCATTAACTGAAACTGAAATTGGGTTTTACTAATTTCACAAGCAATTCATTTCTCTGTTCCACAGTGCAGTCTAACACACCACACTGCCGTGAGTGCACAAATGTTCTTAGTCTCCTCTACTTTGACAGTTTTTTCAATGTTCCTTCTTTTTCTTGGTCCTTATAATTTTTAAAGTCTGGTCATGAATTTTGCAAAATTCATTCCAATTTGAGTTTCTCTGATAATCTCTTTATCTTTAGACCAGGGTAATAGGTTTGAAGGTTGAAGATCACAGAGATAAACTAGTGCTCTTCTCATCATACCACATCAGTTGCACAAAACCTCTATGTGGCATTCCCTATGATATCGATCTTTGTCACTTAGTTAAGGTAGTGTTAGGGTTTGTTGGCCTGCTCCATTGACTCTAACGTGACTGTATTCCCCTTTTTATACTTTATACTTTGGAAGTTAATCACTAAGCCCAGCCCACAGCTAAGGTGAGGGTGAGGGTGAGGGTTTGAGTGTGGGTGGAATATAATTAAAGCTATATCCTGAAGAGGTAAATAGGTACATTTATGATTTGTAATTCTCTAAGGAAGACTTATTGCTTTCACTTTATTCACTTAGTTAATCATTTATTTATGTCAAGATGGATCCACATATATTCCTTTTACACTTTGGGTCATAATCAGTGCACAGTTTATTTTTTCGCTCAGTTTGTTCTTTGCTTATTCATAAGAGAAAATAGGTCATTGATTTTAAATTTTTCTTGTTATAATTTTTCAATATTAACTCATCCCATTATATATCTAGTTTCTCTTGTGATTTCCTTCAATGTCTCATTTAAAATTAAATGTCTCATTTAATTTTAAATATCTGGGAGATTTTTTCAGATAACTGCTCATACTATTCATCATTACTTTATAGTTTAACTCCATTGAGATATAAAGATGACTGCATATGCTTTTAATCCTTTGAGATATGCAGAGGCTTACTTTATCACAGAGAATAGGTTCATCATAGTGATAGTTCCACAATACATGAAAAGAATGTCAAGTATGATATAGTACGTGGTGCAAGTATCCCAAATATCATTTTGGTCAAATTATTGCTATTATTATTATTTTGCCATACTGGGGCTTTAATTCAGGGTCTACACTTTGAGCCACTCCACCAGCACTTTTTGCTGTGGATTTTGTCTACATAGGGTCTTGCAAACTATTTGCCTGGGTTGGCTTCGAATCATGATCCTCCTGATCTCTGCCTCCTGAGTAGCTAGGATTATAGGAGTGAGCTACCAGTGCCTGGCCTCAAGTTTTTGTGAGACATGGTCTTGCTCTGTAGCCCGGGCTAGTATTGAGCTCACAATCCTCCTGCCTCAATCTTCCTAGTGCTGGAACTTCAGGCATGAACCATAACACCTGTCTCAACTTGTTTTTTACTCCTTTTCAAATCTTTCATAGTCTGAGTTTTTGTTTACTTATATTATTAGTTTTTTTTTTATTATTGTGGTCGGTGGGGGTGCATGGTAGCATTTACAAAGGTTCTTACAATGTATCAAATATTTCATGCTTGAATTCACCCCCTCCACTGCTCTCTTTCATCTCCCCTCCCCCAATTCCTGAAAGAGTTTCAACAGGTATCATTTTTACACTTACATATGTGTGTATACATTGTTTGCACCATATTTATTCTCCTGTCCCTTTCCCTGCCACCCCCCCTCCCACCAATGCAGTAATTTTAAAAAACTAAATATATTTTATATTAAATAAAGATTAGCTATAAGTATTAAATTAAATTTTATAAAAGAACACTATACTTGTAGATTGATCTACTTTGTTCTTTCAGTTCTGTAAGACTTGCTTTCTATATGAGTTATATTGTTTTATATAATTTTTCTTTTCAGTGTTGGCTGTAGGCTTTACAATACTCATATCTAACTTTTCAATGTGTACCCATGACTTCATGTGTAATATTAGAAATATGGAAATCAACTTACATTTCCCCTTGCCAATACACGGTAATCATTTTTTAAGCCTTCATTTTGTATGTTACAAATCCTGCATTTTATTGTTTTCTACTCAAATTATTTTTGGAAGAAACTTAAGGTAAAATATGCCAATTATATTTATGAATATATTTGCCATTCTTCTCTTTCTCTGTTTCTTTTCCTTCTGCACATTTTTAAGATTGTCTCTTTATCTCTACTTCACAGTAGTTTGATTACTTTTTTTCTCAATATTTGTCTCTGAACTCAGGGACTCCACTGGAACCACTCCACCTGCCCTTTTTTTGTGTTGAGTATTTTCAAGACAAGGTCTTGCTAGCTATTTGCCAGAGCTGGCTTTGAACTATGATCCTCCTGATCTCTGCCTCCTGAGTAGCTAGGATTACAAGTGTCAGCCACTGTCACCTGGCTTTTATGTGGTTTTCTTTATTATCTCTCTGGTTGAATTTAATTGAGTCTCTTATATCTGTACAATATAATTATAAACATATTTGAAAATTTTCTGGCGTTTATTCCTTTAAGTAGTTCTACTTTGCCCCTTCCTTTTCTTCCTTTAATAGTTCAGTTATATATATTTGCTTTACTGCTTGATATCCCACTATTTACGGAGGCGACATTTATTTGTATTTATTGTACTAATCATGATTTATTTTTTGAGAATTCTATTGATGTCTCTAAGTGTACTAGTATTTTTTTTCTGCAGTGACTGCCTTATCATTTCAGATATTTCGTCTGTAGAAGCTACATTTGATATTTTGAGTATCTTCCATTTCTCTCCAGATCTTACAATTTCCTTCACATTTTTTGAATATGTTTATGGCATTTTTCTAATCATTTTAAAGTCTTTTCTAACACCACATCATCTTCACTATACGTAGGTTATTTCTATTTATTGTGGTTATTTTTACTCCTAGTGATGATTTAACACGTCTCTATGTCTTTCATATTGGCAATTTTCATTTGGATGCCAAAAATTACCATTTACCATTGTTGTATACAGGGTTTTGTTGTATCTCTTTTATGACTGCTAAGTTTTATTCAGTACATAATTCAGTTACTTACAGATATGTTGATCTTGTCAAGGTAAGCTTTTAAGTTTTTGATTTTAAGTGACTCCATTGTAGGCTTTATTTGAGACCATATTGAACCTCTTCCTAAAGGCATATATCAGAGGATTCTTTCCAGTGATGTATTTCAAGATCTCTGCACTCCAGGGAGTCAGTCTTCCTGGCCTTTGATCCTTAAGATTTGTTCACCCCACTTACTGATTGCTTGAGGGTTTTGCTCTGCTCTGAGAGTGCCTCTCTCACATGTGGACATTGGTACCAGGCCAGCATCTTTAGCAAATCATGTGGAACTTTGTGCCATCATGTTCTTTTTTGTTATT
The DNA here is from genome assembly GCF_047511655.1 of Castor canadensis. Taxonomy (NCBI): domain Eukaryota; kingdom Metazoa; phylum Chordata; class Mammalia; order Rodentia; family Castoridae; genus Castor; species Castor canadensis. Next base: position 145,025,597 of record NC_133389.1, read on the forward strand.
TGACCTTGAAAATTCTGTTTTCCCAAATTCTGATCTCCTCTACCTCAACTCATGTGAGACTTCTGGGCTGTATTCAGTTCTCCTACCTGAACCATGGCTAAAAACTGCCAGCAGATTCTAAGCTGGGCAGTAGTGTTATCTACTTTGTATGTTCTTCTTCTACCAGGTATCACAGTCCTATAGTATCTTTAGTGTAAAATAAGAAAATCTGTGTTTCATGTACTCTATCTAGCTTATTAGTTGTTCATACTGGGTAGTTAGTTACAATAACAATCATTCATGGCTATAAACAGAAGTTATAGCTAATCCATCATTTTCTAGTAAGTGGGGTTTTTTTAGAAATAAAGAATAAAAATTTAATTAAAAATTCATCTTCCAAGCCAAGTCAGCAAGACAGCACAAAATTACTTTGTAAAAATACTTGAAAAAATCAAATACTGTGTCAAATTGTACCAGAGTGTTTTATCACATTTATTTGTATTAAGTAAATATTTTAATTAACACCTTTGCACTAGAACTTGCTTAAAGCTAGCTAACCATGATAAATGAGTAAGACAGCCAATTTAGACAGTTTCCTTAATGTTTTAGTTTGCTTATATGGTCTCTGGAAGTTATTTTTACAAGCAGTAACATAAGGAAAATAGCAAGTGTAATTCTAGAAAGTATCCTTTGCTTTTAATATTTATCTTTACTTGTATATGGAGTATAGAAAAATAATTTAGAACTGAAAGATTTAGAAAATTAGTAGCATTCACTAATATTGAAATTTTTATTTGCGGTTTTTATAGTATACATGTTTTTTGACATTTCTAAGTTGTAATAAGAAGCCTTTTCCCACACACTTTGTACAGATTTAAAAACATCTTTTCTTTCTAAAGGAGTATTTTACACCTAGCAATATAACACAAAATTAGATCCCTAAAAATAAATCATTAAAGAAATTTTTCCATTTTCAGTTTAACAATTTTAAAAAATCCAGCATCAAGAAGATGCTGCATTTAAAATATTCTATCACATCCTGGCAGATATGAAAGCTCTGTGCCCTGTTTTGTAAGTAAAAAAAAGTTAAGAAATTTATAGTGTCAGCCATGGTGCATTTCAACAAGATCTCTAAATATTTTTGGGAAGCTGGACAGCAAGAAAAAATTATCTTAGACCTTATTCACCACAGTACAATGCTATTACATCATAGTGAAGAGTGAGTGAATTTGGGAATTTGAATTTACTTTACCATTGTCGTCTTTACCCATAAGAGGGAGGACAATAGTATTTTCCTGCTTCTTAGATCCTAGTGAAAATGTTCTTGTGGCAGCCTTCTCACAAAATTAGAAATGGCATGCACAAAGGTGAAATTTATAATTCCTGTCAATACAGTCTACGCCAGGAAGGAATGCTACTGTGTTCCCAAACCATCATTTCTATGACTAGCATTCTCACTCACTAACTGCTATATTTCTTGCAGTAATGAAGATCTAGTGTACCACAGTGGTAGTTTTCTTTGTTGAGATTCAGGAAAAAATGAACTATATCACATCATAGTCCATCTTAGCTAGCAGACTGAAGAAATGCATTCACAAAGAAACAATGCATAGTAACGAAATGACCTATTATTATTTTGGTAGTACTGGGGTTTGAATTCAGGGCTTTCTGTTTGCTTGGAAGGAGCTCTATGATTTGAGTCATACTCCCAACCTATGTTTTTGATTTATATGTGGTTTCCTAAATTTGGGGAGCGTAATATATATGCAATAAAACTGTAGTTGATGAATAAAAGCAAAAAAAAAAAACACCCAGCAAAAATATCTCAGTTACAAAATTAGGATCAACTTTGTGCAGATGCTGCATTTAATGAAATAGGTAAACACACCTCCCTTAGTGGTGATCCAGCAAGAAAACCATAAAAATCAAACACTTCAAATGTGTCTTTGTAGGACTGGTGTGTGGTTCAAGTGGTACAGCATCTGCCTAGCAAGTGAGAAGCCCTGAGTTCAAACCCCAGTACAGCCAGATATGTTGTTGTTTTGGTTGCCAGGAAAAAGGGCTGAGTTTTTTGATGCATTTATAGACATATTCCTGGATTAAATCCTGATTAATACTATGTAGAGTAATAATGAATGATAAAATTGTCTTTTATTTAACTAGTAGTCTTAATGAATATTATATCTCAGAAGTATAAAACACTTAATATTTAAGATCTAGAGTGTCCAAGACTTTGCCTATAAACAAAGGCTTGGAAGAACACACATGGAAGAGGATGAGCTTGGATAACTGTCACTCTGCTTCTAATACTATGGTGTTGTATGTATTTAAAGTAAAACCCATAACTCTGGAGACTTAAACTAAAACTTGCAAATCCACAATGCTGTTTTTGTTTGTTTGTTTGTTTTTGCCAAAGCAAGGAAATACTAAGTGGCTAAGGACAAAAGTGAGGTGAAATGACTATGCTCTTTTTCCTCAGGAGACTAAAACATAATTTCATGATGATTTCTACATGTGGCACATGCAAGGAATGTGGAAGAAACAAAATGAAATGGCTACAACTCTGAAATATGAAATTCAGGATATGGTATCATTAATATCATTTGAAGTTTAGGCTTTTGCTCATTACAAAATAGATGTTCCTATGGAAAAGAAAATTCTGCAAAGTCAGTTGATGATAATGAATTACTGTATTTCACAGATGTTTTTCACTTTGAAATGGAATATTATGATGGTGCTAAAACTTCTTACCATTACTGTAATTTGCATATGGTTACTGATGGTGTTTATATTTTGAAAAGTTGAAATGTTTTTGAGCTCATCATAACCTAGTACTAATGATTCTCAGTACATCTGTGGAAAAACCAACATCTAGGCAGTTTTCTCCAGCTCAATCATCTTTGATGAGTTTGTACTCTCTTCCAAATTACTCAGCTATGATTTTCTACATACAACACTTAAAGATTCTACTTTATGTACATATAACCTGAAACTTGACAGGAAGGTAAGAAATCAAAATTATGTGACAGCATGCGGATGGATTTTATTTTGGCATATTTTAAAAAATGCATTTTAGTGGACTTATAGTGTATTCTCAAGACAGCCTGTTGATTTTAATTCTGAATTTATAAAGAACTGATACTTTGCTTGCCAAGAATAAAGTGAATTAGACTTAATTCACAATCTGGGGCTTAGACAAAACCCAAACGTTACAGGTGCCAATAAAAGAATACTCTAGGGGGAATAATTTCAAATGCAAAATATTTCAAAAAAAATTCATTAGGAAAATTGATGTGGAAATCAAAGAGTGAAAACCAGTGGTAACAAACAATTAACATATGTAGTTTTTAAAAAAGTAAAATAACTGCACAGTGGAGATGAGAACTGTCAGTGTTTGGCTTCATTTTTACATTTTCTTCAAAATAAGGATAATGTTCAAATGCCTGTGAACTCTTCTGAGTAAAGCTATAGTTTTCCATATAACTGTGAGAATATCCTACCATTAACCACACAAGTCAGAGTAAAACTAAAATTATAGCGTCTCACATTGTGCAGTATTTCCTGCATAACGTTCAATTGCACCAACCTCTTTCTATGCATATGTATTTTATTACAGGCAAACAAAATAACAACTTTAGCTTTCAAAAGTTAGGTATACCTTACTTTTCTTGTAAAAGAATTTCAGAAGAAGCCAGTATAGAGCTAGCATGAGTGACAGCTCACCCATGACATGAAGCACCCAATTTCACTTCTATTTGCTCTAACCTCAGAACATTGTTTCCACTCTTTTTTTATTATTTATTTTATTCTGGTAAGAACATATATCATGAGAACCAACTCCTAACAAATGTTTAAATTTAAAATATATTATTATTGATTATAGGTACAAAAAAATTGTAACTACATCTAGAATGTATTCATCTTGCTTGATTGAAACTTTACACCCGATAATCAGTAAGTCTTTATGTTGCTTTCCCCACAGGCCCTGGCAATCACCATCCCATTCTGATTTTATGAATGTGGCTATTTTACTTACCTCATAGAAATGGAATTGTGCAATATTTGGATTTCTGTCACTGATTTATTTCACTTTGCATAATGTCAAGATTAATTCCTGCTACCACGTACCCTTCTTTATTAAGTCTACATAATATTCCAATATATATTAAATATTATACATATATATACAAATATAAATATAAAATTTTCTTCATCCATTCATTTGTGAATAGACATTTAGATTTTTATCCAACTTGGTTAATTTTGAGTTGTACTATTATGAACTCAGGAATGTTAATATCTCTTTAAGACCCTTTTTTAATTCTTTTGGATAAATTCCCAGAAAGGGGTTTGCTGAATCATATGATAGTTTCATTTTTAGTTTCTGTTGAAACATTCCAACCTATTTTCCAAACCAGCTGCACCATTTTCCATTCCCACCAAAATTGAGCAAGGGTTAACATCCTTGTGAACACTTGTGGCATTTTTAAAAATAATAACTACCCTGACAGGTGTGAGGTTTATGGTGATATCTCATTGCAGTTGTAATTTACATTTTCCTAATGTTTACTGATATTGAGCATTTTTATATGCATGTGGGCCATTAGACCATTATTTTTTGGATAAATTTTCTTGAGTACTTTGGACATTAATTCCTTATCAGATATATTGCTGGCAATGTTTTTTTTGTTTTGCCAATCTATGGATTACCACTCTGTTGTTTGTACAAAAGCTTTTCACAACCTAATGTAGTCACATTTGTTTAGTTTTGGTTTTGTTGCCAGTGCATTTATTTTTATATCTATGAAATCGTTGCCAAATTCAATATCGTGAAGACTTCCCCCTGTTTTCTCTTTGTAGTTTTACAGTTTCAGCTGTTATGTTTGAGTCCATAAACCGTTTAGGTTGATGTTTTCATACTTTTTAAGATAGGGGTCTTATTTAATTATTTTGCATGAGATAGACAGATTTCTCAATACCATTCGGTGTTCCCTATTGTGAATTCTTGGCTCCCTTGTTGAAGATGTGTTGGGTTTATTGATGAAGATGAGATACATGGGTTTATTCTGGACTTTTTCTTTTGTGTCCTTAGTCTGCCTGTCTGTCTTTCTGTCAGTACCATAATTTTGTATTTGGAAACCAGCAAGTATATGTCTCCTGCTTTATTCTTTTTTCAAGGTGAATTTGACTACCCAGAATCATTACTTTTTTCTGTATAACTTTAGATTAATTTTATATATGTAAGAACTGTCATGGTAATTTGGAGAGGCATTGTTTTGCATCTTTCATCACTTTGAAATATGAGGAAGATTTTTAAATTATGCTTCTTTTTTAAATTAGCATATATTAAGTGTACAAGAGGTTTCATGATATGTCCATAGATGTGTACATCTATGTGCTTGGAACAAGTTCTCTGCTTCTATTATACTCCCTTCACCCCTCTTCCACCTCCTGCCCTTCAAACAGTGTTTGAAGAGTTTCATTACACTATCATCAGGCCACACCAGACAGACCACCATCTACATGCATGCCCCATTATCATCATCATCATCATCATCATCATCATTTTGGACTAGATTTCATATATGAGCAAAAACATGTAATTTTGGCTATTTGAGCTTGATTTATCTCACAAAACATGATTCTAGTTGCATCTATTTTCCTGAAAACAGCTCAATTTTATTCCTCTTATGGCTGACTATTAATTCACTATATAAATACACCACATTTTCTTTATCCATGCATTGGATGTTACACACCTAAGCTGATTTCAAAGCATGGATATCATGAACAGTGGTGTGACAAACATGGTTGTGCAGGTGTTCCTCTTATATCATGATTTATGCTCCTTTAGGTTTATGCCCAAAAGTGGTATACAGGCTTATAATGTAGGTCTACTTTTAGGTTTTTTGACGATCATATGCACATTTTAGCAATATTAAACCTGGTAATCCATGAATATGGGATGGCTTTCTATTAGTTTGTATTTAGTTTAATTTCTGTCATCAATTCCTTATAGTTGTCATTTACAAGTCTTTCACCTTTAAAAAAAGTTTATTATTAGATTTTTCTGGGTTTTCAATGGCTTATAAAGGTACTTCTAAATTTCCATTTCAGATAGTTTCTTTTACTTTAAGGAAAATAATTTTATATGTTGTTTTTATACCATGCAACTTTACTGAATTTGTTTAATATTTTTAAGATTTTTAAAAAATGTGTTCTACATATGAAACCGTGTATACACCTTCAGGGACAATTTTAGTTCTTCCTTTCTGGTCTCAATGACTGATTTTTTTTCTTGCCTAATGACTCTACCTACAAATTCCTGAACTTTGTTGAACAGAAATGGTGAGAGTAGGCTTCTTACTCCTGTTTCTGATATTAGAAGAAAAGCTTTCTGCTTTTCACCACTGAGTATGATATTAGCTTTAAAGTTCCTATATATAGCCTTAATTAGGCTGAGGTATACTCATTCTGAAACTAATATGCTGAATTTTTTTTATCATACAAATACTGAATTTTCAAAGTCTTCTTCTGCAGTTATTGACATCATCATATTTTAATTATTACTTGTGTTAGCAAGACACACACAATAATTGATTTGCTTATGTTTAACCATCCTGTCCTCCTAGGAATAAATTCCACCTGTTTTTACTGTGCTGTTAGATTTATTTCAAAAGTGTTTGACTACAGATTTTTGTTATCTGTATACATGAATGATATTGGACTCTAACTTTATTTTCTTGGGGTGTCTTTGTCTAACTCTGGAATTAGGGTGTTGTTGGTCTTGTTAGTTAAGTTAGAAGTGTTACCTTCTCTTTAGTTTTCTCTTTGAGTTTGAGAGGGATTGGCAATAGTTCTTCAAATTGTAGAATTTAATAGTGAAGCTATTTGGTCCTGTGCTTTTCACTGTTGTGAGATTTTTTGATTATTGACCAAGTTTGTTGCTATTTGTGAGACTCTTAAATTTTCTATTTCTTCCTGATTCATTTTAATAGATAGTATAGGAATTTATTAATTTCTTCTAAGTTACTCCTTTTCTTGGTAATTGTTAATAATAATCTCTTATAAACTTTTTATTTCTGCAACATCAGATATAATGTCCCTTATTTCATTTATGATTTCATTTGTTTTACTCCTCTCTATTTTTCATAATGTATTAAGTTCATCATTTTTTGTGTTTTAAAAAAGCCAACTCTTAATTTTTTTGATTTTTTTCTTGTGTTTTTAAATTTTATTTCTAGTCTAGTGTTTATTTCTTTCCTTCTGATTCCATTGCATTCAGTTTGTTCTTTTTTTCTAGATCTTTGAAGTAGAAAGTTATTTCTAAAAAAATTTAGGTCATTCATCTTCTTTAATGTAGGACATTCCTGCTATGAACTTCCTCTCCCTGACATCTACTGCTTTGGTTGTGTCCCTTGCTTTAGTGCATTTTGCTTTTACTTTTATTTGTCTTAAACTATGTTCTAATTTCTTTTTAGGCTTTTTCTTTGACATGATGGTTGTTCAAAAGTTTTCATTGTATGCTTAGGTCAAGTTATGATTGAATAAGTTATCAATGCTACTTTAAACAAACCTTCATTGCAAAAATTGGGAATGGGAAGACTATATGTCTTATTGTCTTTAATGAGATTTCCTTAAAGTTCAATGAAGCATTTTCCCTTACATTTTAAGGGTGAAAATGTAATTTCATCATCATATGTAGCTGCATGGATTTTATGAGTAATGCTCAAGAAAAAAATGGAAGTTTTGATACTAAAGTTTAAGGAGAGAATAAATATCAGAATTGTAACTAATAGTCTGTCCTAGATCATAATTCATTTTATTATTCTGAGTCAAAATTCTGGGGCTGAAATGTTGGTGCTCTGATTCTGTCCAATCATACCTGAGAGCTCAAATCTAGAATTTTATGGCAAAATAATAGCATTAACTCTAGATTTTATTACATGACAAAAATATTTTATTGAATGATATGTCTTTTGGATATGAAATAACTAAAAATACAGAAATACAGCAGATGTTAAATATTCTGTGGTCTAACAAAGACAATACTATAAAACTAATATACGGACTTTCTGTAATTGTCAGGTGCTGCTCATGCATTATGCATAGCTTCAAGGACAACACTGAAAAGTGGTTTATGGCAAGGTCTTAGAAATCAAGTGTTTGGTTCAAATTCTGCATCTACCCCGTATTAAGACTTTTGAAAAATGCAGTATGAAATTCTATAATCTAATGTCACTGTAAAATGTAAATGAATCAATGTACCAAAAGTACTTGGCACTGCTATGATTTTTATTCCTTGACTTTTTTCTAATTTAGTCTTCAGGTCTCTATCTTGAGAGTGATCATAAACTCAATCCCTGCCCTGTCTAGAATCTTAGTGTTTGGTCTTAGATGATGATAATATACCTTTCACAGGATGTTTATTTATCCTGGAAGATGGATAACACTTAGGTGTCCAACCCACAGGAAGGTATCATTTCCACATCAATTTTACAGATGCCACCATGACTCTTGTCTGATCTACGCCCAGTTTATTCCTACCAAGAAAACCACTTTCTAAGTGAAAGTGAATGGACTGGAAAGAATGTTATGTTCACATATGTTTGTGGGGAGTGGGGTTATGAAGATGCAATGAGGAAATGAAACCAAAATAAATGAAATAGAAATACATTATTACTTACAAGTCACAGTGGGGTTAGGAGTGAGTGCATATGAGAAGCTGATAGGATATCTGAGTGGGAGTTCAAGCACCAAATAGAGAGACAGAAAGAGGTCATGTGGATATATGCCTCCATTAAAATCTGTGGACATATTCACGAGTTTTGGATTAGCTAGTTTACAGCAAACTTCTTCATGAAAGGAGAATTATTTGACTAATAAATTTTATCATAGTTGGTAGCTGTAGGGTATATTCCTTGGTAAGTCAGTAAGATACAGGAAAGGGGGTAAGTCTCACACACACACAAAAAGAAATGCATGGGGAGTGGAAGTTTTAAATATGCCAAGGTTACTGAATACTACTGGTTTTAAACAAATTATGTCAGGCTTACCAAAAGAAAATTAGTATGTCTGGAGGCACATTACAAAAGCTGTATCTCTTCAAATCATCTTTTATATTACCTTATAAACATCTTGATATGCTATCCAGTAATGGGAGTAAAATGGGTAATATGAAAGATAACAGTAAAAAAACCCACATTATTTCCCTTGCAAAATGCAGCTCTATATTCTGTTTATCATAAATCTACAGGTGACTGCAATTATAATGCAAAGTTTGTTTGGATATCTAATAGCAGGACCACAGACTGCTATCATCCTTTTGCGGATATTCATTATGAACACCATTATGACCAGTTGACCAGATCCTATATATTATAATGAATAAGTATCTAATGAAATGCTGAAAACTAAATTAGAAAAAAGTGAACACCTTGAGAAAGAACTTATGACAAAACAACTTAGAAAAAGTTCTTTATTACTAAGCACAATTTATATCTCAATGGATGTTATCACAAACGTCATAAGAAGCTACAAAAAACAGATGATATTGAAGTTCTCAGGGGAATCAAAAAGAAATGGCATATTGTGCCTCATTTCTCATTTTATAAAATGAAATCTGATGTGTTGTGTGACTAATGTGTTATATAATAAAATGATAAAACATATTTTCATATAAAAACAAACTTTTGTAAGGCTTAAAAATGAATGTCCAGATAGCAAATTCATTTTAAAAAGTTATCACAATCCATCCCGTGATGCCTAGTCATTGTCTTTCAAGTGTAAGGAAGTTGCGAGTTTGGTAGAAATGTTGAGTACAAGGGAAATAGTAACATTTAACAGAAAAAAAAACCCAAGGATTTTAGTAGGAAAGATTTGAGAAGATGACTATAACGTACAAAATTATGACTTAGAAAATCTTAGGTTACAAGTCTGCTCAGATACTGGAAAGGTCTATGCAAAATATCAGGTTTCTGTAATTTTTGGCATCTCTTGAAGCATTTGATGATGAACTTGTACTTAATTTGAGTTAATATACATCAACAAGACAGTCCTTATGCAGTATAAACATTTCCCTCTTTCTCCAGTAAGTAATTTCAAGCCAATTGATCATCCATTGCTACTTGTATAAGGGAGTTCAATTGTTTTTGCAAAAGGCTTAATGTTCCCTAAAGGTTTTATATACATTAGGATAGAATGGCTGGCAGTAGTTTGTTGTCTTCTAGGATTTTGTTTTTTTTAGACAAGCTCAGTAATGCCTGTGCCTAGTCAAAAGAAGATGGTGACAAGGGTGACTTCTAAGTGATAGGGAATATGAATGGTTCATCTGGGCCTGTGGTTTTGTAATGGGGGAGTTGCCCTGTACATATAGATACTGGAAAATTCAAGGGCCACAGCGATACAGTATTTAGAATTTGCTCTTTAAGACTTTATTTGTAAGTAGTACAAGATATACATAATGGTCTAGGGGCCACAATAAAGTCTTATGGCTTTATTCCAGATCTGCTATTGATTTAAAAGATCTCTGTAGTGGACATATAGATATTACGGGTTGGGAACCAATGCCAGAAAACAGGAACATGTGTAGTAGTGGTCAGGGAGCATTGTCTTCTATCAGAGACAAATTGTGTATGGTCAGAAGGGGTTTTCTGGTTATGGGAAGTGTGGGATACAGGTATTATAGTGGCCATTAGTGGTGTAGAATACTGCTATTGGAACATTAGAAGCATGATATAAAGCCCTTTGCCGCTTGTACTTGGATGAACTAGTGGTTTCTATCCAAAGTGCACAAATATTTTGGCCAGAATAGTATGACAATTGCAGGGCTCTTTTATGAAGTCTTCAGTGAAGGGTTTTATCCTCTTGTAGGACAACTAGAATATTGAGCAGAGATATGCAGCTTGGGGAAGGGAATTTTATTGCCTTTATTGGACCATATGAGAGAAGAACTTTACTTCAGTTGTGTGTTGGTTCTGAATTACTCATGTTCTGATGCTATCTGACCCATTTAATATAAAACTGGATAAATTTTGTTCATAATCCAGGCCTGGTAGCAAGCTGGCCTCTGATAATTTAAGAGGTTTTTCCAGCTGCCTCCTTCCTGCTATTGCTTGGTGAAATTGAGGGCCAACAGGGTATTGTTGGAAGATTTTCCTGCCTGGATTTCAACCCTCAGGGGCCAGCAAGCAGCATTATTACTGAAACAGCAAATAAAAATACTAATAACCACAGTTACAGTGAACATTTGCATTATAATAGTCTGCATACCTTGACCTTTGTAGAGAGTACTTGAGTAATTGCTGGAGGGTTGAGAGGTTGAGTGCCATGCCTCAGCATTGTGCCTTCTCTCAATGTGTGCTTTGTGTTTAGAGACTTCCCTCCAGGATACTGTGCCTTATGTTGATAAAAGTTGCTAATTATTGGGTTACAGAGGCTCATATCCAGATATATCTGGCATCCATCAAATCAAGTTATTTTCACCTCTAATAGTGAGCCAGTTTGTGTCATTATTGGGGCTTGGTGCAGGGTACCACCTCCTGTAAGAGTTGGGACACTAGGGATAAGTAGCCATTGTTTGTACCCAATAAATGTAGTTAGGACTTCCAGTCAGTGTTAGTCCAGTTCCCTGGTGTAAAAATATTCAGGCATTAAGCAGGTAGGTTTTGAGATTTTTCTGGCTATGGTAAGGGGATCATAATTAATTATCCCCAAGTTTGGTGGATAGAGAGTACCAGAGAGATGTAAGCAAAAATTATGGCTGAGAATTTATAAACATAAGGCAAAGGTTTATTTTTGTTTTTCTTTTTGTTTTCAGTAAATGTTCCTACATAGTTATCCTTGACTTTATATGAAATTAAGTCACCCAAGACTATCAGTAGAGTCAATTATGGAGATTTGGCATAATTGTGTTTATAAAATCTGGTAGGCTACGAATTCAGTTGGATGAGAACCTGGGGTAAGATAGAGGTTGATGTTTGCTGAGACAAATCAATTGAGAATATGAAATGTGGTTGTGGCTAATTCCTGCTAGGTGTGGGAGTCCCATGGTGTTTTATTTTAGTATTTGAAAGGTGTTTGTTTCCATTGCCCAGATAGTATGTGTGCCACCATCCAAGAGTCAGTGAAAATTCTTTGATTTATGAAGGCTCCATGATTTAGTATCTTTTAAGAGCCAGATCTATTGCTACAAGTTACTCCACCAGGGCAGGGGAGAGGATGATGTCCCAATAATTACCAACAGATCCACTATATATAATCATGACAGTGTAGTTAGTATGCACTGACTCCATTTTCATTCAGACAGTTGACCCATGGGCTTCTCACCTAGCAAAAGGAGCAGGTAATTAGGGCTGGCATTGTCTGTTCTTCAAGGGTGGTGGGCAAGAAACTAAGCGTATAGGAATCTACATCTTCCTATAACTTGAGAAGACTCTAAATTGTGTTTATCTCTTTTCTGAAGATATTATTTCCAGTTTAAAGGGGTGGATCTGTTTTCCTGCTAAACTGCTACTGGGAAACATCTCTACCTAGAGCATTGTAGAAGCTCGTATGCATAGAATTGCCAACAGAGGGTTGATAGGAGCCTGTGTCTCTAACAGAGCCTCATAGGCTTCCAAAACTTGGCATCCTAGAAGAGACTATTGTGTGGTTTGTGGTAATCACTTGGTTCAGAATTCCATGGGTAACCAAAATTTATTAGGTCATGTCATAGCTCCAGGATATATGGTCCTCATTGACCAGGAACTCCAGTGAAATTCAGACCCAGGGTGCAGTAAGGGCAATGCCTATTGTACTGTGTGTTCAGCCAATTTTAATGCCCCATCTTGGTACAGCTTCCCAGTAGAAGAAAGTGGGTCAGTGTGTCAGACTATAGATTGGTTTTAAAAATGACAATAAATGTGCTATATGATATTACCAAAATGGGGAAGGGCCCAGAAGAGATTATGTTTGACCTACTGATGTGGCCACATTGTGACTAAAGGATGTTGATTATAGTGGAGATTATTCTACCCTTAGCCTACTACACCATACTCAGGAACTTGAGCAAAATAATAAGCCCCTTTATTTTATGAAGAAAATGGCCCAGGAATGAGCCTGTAAATAGTAAATTACTGTTTTTTAATTTTGCTGTAGTATCTTCTGGGAGATCTCTTTAATAATAATCATGTATATAGTGCCAAATCTGGCAATATTTGAAGATCTTGGTTGACAAAAAATGTGGGCTATTGCTAGATGATTTAGGTGTCATGCAAGGAAATGAGTGACTATATATTGGGCTCCCATAAAGTGAAAACAAATGGGCTTTGGAATTCTACTGAAATTGGAATAAAATAAAACACATTGGCCAGCTCTACTGCTGCAATGTGAGAACCAGGTGCTTTTGGGATATTTTCAATCAATTCAGCAATGTTAGGAATAGGGTGTTGTCTGAGTATTTCAGTTATGGTAATTTATAGTTAGTCTCCAATAATTTTAATACAGGCCAGATTGGACCATTGAAAGGTAAAATGATAGAGACAATGGCCTCTTCTTGTAAAAAAAATCATTAAGTACTGGTATAGCCTCTCTGGTCCTTCTTTTAGTTGATATTGTGGTACAGTTGCCTCCTTGATTGGCCTCAACAAATGAACAGGGTTCCATTCAGCTTTCACCTCCAGCAATGCCACAAATTTCATTTTGTTCCAACTTGCATGGTAGCAAGCCAATCCATTCATCCCTATAGTACAGAAAGAGAGTGCCAACCAAGCCACCATCACTGGGAGTTATTGAAAACATTTCCAATTGTTGCAGAAATTTCTTGAATAGTCTTCCTTGCTGTGTACTGTGGATTTTGTGGGGAGCTTTTGGGATCTAAATGAAGATTTCCAAGGATAGTAGGGATTGGACACCCGTGTCCAACAGGTCTACTAGCCTTTGGGAATCCTAATTACAATGAACCACCAATGTTGTAAAGGGGAAATTCTCTCAGAGGGACAGAACCAGGCCCCTGTTACAGGGGTCTCATCTTCAGATAAGGTTTGCCTATGATCAATTCACTTGGAAAGCCCATGTCACTTACTTGCCAATATGTTGTTTATTTATGAGATCTCTGTGGGTAAATGCGACAGTGGAACTAGCAATGTCATAAAAGTTTCCATGGAACATTGGATAAAACATTTGAGTCCATCTTAGAGACAGTTCAGAAAAAGTTGATTAACATTTTATACATTTTATATTATATAACATTTTATATGTTGATGTTTCTAATGATCAATATACTGTATGTTGAATTTTTTGTTAAGAGTTTTGTTATATTCTATAAGCTTCAATGATCATAAATTAATGAAAATATTTAGTATCTAAGTCAATGACTATGGTCTCACTCAACAGAATAATACTCAACACATTACGGTTGCATTGTTTCACTGTTCGCCATTGAGCTGATGTTGACTTTAAGTTTGTTACATATTTTTTTAAAGTCACTATTCCCATTAGTTTTGTAGGATGTTAATGTATCTTTATGGTGCTTTTTAACTTAAAGGTACAAAACAATATCTTACCATGTGTTTATTTCCTTGTCTGTTTGCTTTGTAATTTATGGGATTTAGGAAAATCAGATGATAAAGCTGCCATCAGTCCCTGAAGGAAAAAGACTGCAAATGTCCAGAGTTAGATTATCTCATGCAGACAGAAGAGCAAAAGTGGAATCTTGTTTAGGGTATCCTTAGAATACATGAACAGAGAAAGAAAAGTAAGTGGTGTTGGCGGTGGGGGATCTTGTGGAAAGTTATAAGATCCTCAGGCTATGAGAAAAAAACTGTTTTATTCTAAATGAAGTTATAAGGGAATTTTGCACAAGATTTTAAAGGATCACTTGCTTTCCCATGTGGAAGAAAAATAATGAAGGGGAAGAATAAGTAATAATAAAGAAACAAGTTAGAAAATTGAATGCAAAAATTAATTAAGGAAAGGAGGAGAAAGACAGTACTGTTTTGTAATCAAGTAGCAGCATGAAGGGTGTAGCTCAGAAAAATTCAGAATTAAGACATTTTGAAGATTTAAATTTTGCTGTGAAGAAAGAGAAATGACTCATTCGTAAGTTTTCATAAATCCACACTTGAAAAGAATCCTTTAGTGGCCCTGTCTTTCATTGGCTTGCAGATTTGACAGAATATGACAGAAGTTATACACCCTTGTTATTTTAAAGTATCTTTAAGAACAACTTAGATACTAATTAATTTTCAGAAAATTATACAAAAGAAAATGAACTTTCTGCTTTCTGCTTTTGTTTCATTATTTTCAAACATAACAAGCATTGAATTTTCTCTATATAATTTACGTAGGTAGAAAAATCATTTTCACTCTAATCACAAAGACTATATGGAAAAACATCTTATTTGGTATTTTTAAGTATATAGTAAGATGTGTCAAGTCAAATCAGTGAGTTAACTATCCTAAGATTGGTAAATATTTTCAAATTAAGTTTTCTTTAATAAATACAGTTTATGAATTGAAGGGAACACAAACACTATACTTTTTTTTTTTTACAAAATATAGTACATTTCTAAGTTAACATTTATAAATTTATGTGAATTTTCACATAACAAACTTTTTAAGGATCAAGTTCACAATAATTACATATTACAATAAAGGACTTTGTCTTCTTTATTAAGCATCCTTAGGACAAAATCCAATGCAGGTGTTCATGGCCTTCACGATCCTTCCCAAATTAGGAGTGCTGGAGTCCACTCCCCAATCTCAACACCTTTAATGAATGGACACAAATTGAATCTGATAATTATCCAGAACCAATTCACTGTCCTGGGTTTTAAATGAACCTAAACATGTTAAGCTTTTTTTCAAGAAGAATATCATTCAGTATAAAATTTTTATTTATAATCTCCATATAACTAATCCCAAACTCCATATATCTATTCTTATTTTTTCTCCTTAATTGAGATATGTACTTTTTGGATTATAATATTTGGCCCTGCTAATCTAAAACAAAACTGATTATCTTTATTAAAATTCTATTTATTTGTTTCCTATATTTGTTGCCATATTTCTACTAAAAATGGAAGAATTTTCAAAGATACCTTAAATTTTCAATGCACTTTTTATATTTTTCTCTTTATAACCACTGCGGTGAAGAACATTTTTGCATTATGCTTTCCTGGTTCAGGAATTTGTTCTCCCCAATTCAGATAATTATATTTTATAATCTTTCACCTATTTTCAACATCTTTCGTCTATACACTATCCCAAACATTGCTGTTGTTTTTTCCCAAATACTCTTGCATCCTATCATGCTACTCTGACATAAAAAAAATGAAAGCATACCCTTGTCATTTCCTTATGAGTTTATGGTTGTTTTTTGATGTTCTATATGCCTCTCTGTTGTGCTAAATCCTTAAACCACTGTGAATGTTTTTAAACATTTTACTTAATTTCTAACCTTCACTGGTCTATTTGTAGTTCTTATTTACATTCCTGTTCCCTTTCCCCACAGTTCTGTATGTCAAGACCATATCACTAATTCTTTCATTTTGAATTATACACACACCTCATACACAGACTGTCTTTTTAAAAAAGAATATGTGGAACAACTTCTATAGCAACCTAAGTTACACATCTCTCTGAATATTTTAGTACAACTGAAATATTTTAATACATGCTAATTAAGAAAAGTTACTTAAAATTTAGTTGTGAAAAAAACGTCAAATTAAACAATTTTTTCATTGTAATCTCCAACCTTTTGTCACATGGTATGATATTTCACAACCATGTTTAGACTACCTGTGTGACAGAATGCCTGCCATAACTTAAAAGGAAGAAGAATTTATTTTGGCTTAATGTTTCAGAGATAGTCAGTCCATCATGACTGGAAGGTCATGGAAGACCAGAGAACTTCCCATCCTGGCTGTCAAGAGCACAGAAAGGGGATACAGAAAGGAACCAGAGCAAAAAATAACCCACAAGGGCACATCCCCAGCCATCTAATTCCTCCAGGTAGGCTCCTTTCCTACCTTTCCACACAGTTGGATATCTGTGGCCTATAAATGGTTGTGACTGCCCTTACCAGAGATGTAGAGCTACAGGTTCTTGCTGCATGAGGAAAAAAAGTTCAACGGAGGCCTTCAAAGACTGCTGCTGGGGCTGAGGTCTTAGAGATGGGAGGAAAAGTCAGAGGGATTGAACTCAGGCAAACATCCTAAGAAATGCATTGTGACAGTTGCTATTGTCAGCTTGACCAGATGAAGAAAACGCCTTGGAAATTAATAAAGCTCAGCTCTTGGTGTGCCTGTGATGACATTTTCAGAGGGTTAGATCAGGAGAGCTCTGACTTAATGAGTGGGTACTCCTTTGATGGCTTCAAAATACGATGGCATTACCTATTTTGCAATGATGAAAAGTAGAGAGCCAGCCTAATCTGAGGAAGTAGGTCATTGATACCATATCTTTCGGGCCACATTTTGCTCTGCTTCTTGGCTGCCGTGATGTGAACTGCTCTGTTCTGCCATGCCCTCCACACCATAATGGACTGATACTTCTTCAGCCACGAACCCAAATAAATACTTCCATTTTTTAAGTTGTTTTTGGCAGCAATTCTGTCATAGTGTGAGAAAGCTAGCTAATACATGCATGTTATGAAAATCTTTGTAGCCTCAGTCTGTGACTAAAATTCACATCTTTCTTGGAGTTCCTTCCTTTTTTTAGTCATGAACCAGAATGTGACTAGCCACAAAGTTTGTATCTACTGTTGCTTTAACTCTTCCATCATTCCTGTCAGAAAAACCTTACAAATAGTTAATAATACTTAGGAAAATATTTTAATAATCAAGACATTTTGGGTAGAGTTTCAAATTATTTAAATAATACAAACATACCTAAATCCTTAAAATGAACAGTTTTCAGGTTCTGAAAATTGGAGAAAAATCATATTATAGGCTGTAGCTCCAAAAAGAAAAATCATTTTGCTTTTATTTCCTCTTTAAATGGCTTAAGTAAATAAAACTAAGAAAACTTGTGGATAACATTCATGGTTAAGTGACTAGCCAAACATAGATTAAATCTGAATAGATTAAAATGTGTGAAACAGAATATATCACAGGGAATTTTGAGATAGCCAACAAAACAAATACTTCTCAAAATCCCATGTCCTATAAAATGAATATTTCAAAGTAAAACTACATAAGTAAAGCTTCTTTTTATCAATCAACAAGAAAATACTGGTTGCTGGTAGAGTGGTTCAAGAAGTAAAGAACCTGCCTAGCAAGCATAAAGTCCTGAGTTCAAAACCCAATAATACCATAAAAAAAAGAAAGAAAATAATGAAAAGAAAATACTGGTTATTGATCTCTGATAAGGGATAAGGGATACAGGGAGATATAAAATTTATATGTAGGCTAAAATTTACTGAATTTCAAGCCAACTGTGGTGGTATACTGCCTGTAATACTAGCACTGAGGAGGCTGAGGCAAATTGCAAATTCAAGTCCAGCCTGGACTACATAGGGAGACACTGCCTCAAAAACAAAACAAAACAAAATTTACTGAATCTTTGAAAAATGTATTTAGCTAATTTACATAAGCCTCTTCTTTCATTGAAACTAGAAAATATTAAGTATCACTAGAAAATACATGTATAATATATAGACATAACAAACACATAGAAAGATAGATAAAGAGAAAGAGTGAGAGCAAGAGAAAGAGAAAGAGTGAGAGCAAGAGTAAGAGAAAAAAAGAGTGAGAGAGAAAGATGAGAGAGAAAGAGGGAGAGAGAGCAAGAGAGAACAAGCATCTGAGGTGGATATATTTTACAATATTATAAAAATAAAAACTATGAAAATCTTACTAAAAGGGAGTCAAAGTATTGTTTTATTTTTAGTTATAGCAGTACTTTATTTGAGACTGCATATGCAGCTTGTCATGTGGAACTTCCCATTTGTAATTTCTCTCTTCAACTATACTGTCCAATGCCACTAACGATATGGGGCTATTTAAATTTAAGTTAAATTAACTGGTATAAAATGAAATAAGAATTCACTTCCTTCTTCATCCTAACATTTCAAGTGCTCAAGGGCTACATCTATCAATAGCTGACTATGACACTGAACAGAAATGGACAGTGTTTGTAAAGATTATACTAAGTACCATAGAATTCCTGAAAACACATTGAATGATTACACTTAAAACAAAAAAAAGTTCTTTTTTTAAAATAAGACTTGTCTTGAGATACTTTCCTAATTTAATTATAGTGGGAAAAGAACAAGCTTAATTTATCCTGTTTAAAAAAGACCCTTAATTTTCATGTCTTCTCATACATTTCATAACTATAGCTCAGAAAAGAATGTAAGCTCAAAGGAAAAGTAATCCTTTGTTCAAAATTGAACAAAGTATGACAATGCTCAAAGACAATAAAGAACAATAATATTTTGATGAACACAAATATACTTCATTAATTTTTTTAAAAATGTGTTTGTGATTCAGAGATTTTCCTGAAAATATTCAACAATTAAAAATGGGACTGATAAGCAGTATATTCATGTTATATGACATTGTAAAATATTTCAAATGTCATAGAACTGGGACAGTTAAAAGACTTAATTATTAGATAAACTAATAAATTATTGTGGTCAAAACCATCCTTAATATCACAAATCACTGTCACATTCACATTAATTCTAGTAATTGAATTTTTAAATAATTATAGTTCATATTTAGTACATACTTACTCTGTAGATTACCTCACTTAAGCCTTATTACAAACCCATCTTTACTGGCTTTATTTTATGATGGAGAAATCAAGATTCGGAGCATTTAGTTAACTTTGCCCAAAATCATATTTCTGGAAAGTAGTACAGCTAGTTCTGAGATCAGCAGATTACCTCCAAGGGCCGTACTTAAAACTTTCCATGGTAATAGCAATGGCTGGTTTCTTTGTATACTCAACAAGGACTTTTTAACATCTATTTTACATGTGTGTTTGGATATGTGTGTATGTATGCCTGTACACACATATATGAGTCAAATACTGAATTTTTCTTTTATTCTGTAGGGCTATGACAAAAAATACACTTACACACAAGCATACAGTTTGAAACTAAATTAAAACTCTATATGTTTTAACATATAAAGTTAATGTAGATATGAATTATGAAGTTTAAGATTTTCTAAGTTATCTCTAAGGCTAGAATATTTGGGTGACAGGTTTAAAGTAGATTAGTTAAGAAGCAATAGCATTTATAAAGGTAGTTTTGTTTTAAGAGTAAAATTTAATCAAGTCATGAATAATGAGTCATATCACAAATAAATGCTATGGTCTGTCTTTCATAATAAAAATAATAATAATGTAATTTGAGCAAGATTATTTTCAAAGGCAGTTAATTATAAGTATATAATTTCACAACATGGCAGCTTTGCCCAAAATTCTATCACTTCAAAAGGAATTCTTGTCTCTGATCTGGAAGTCACATATTTAATATTTAGTATGCATATGACAAGTTTGTGAAGACTTAACTACCTGAATAATGTATTTAATCAAGAAACTTAAAGGCAATGTGTTTTTCAATGTGTGTTGATTAGGAAAAACATGATTAGCTCCCCAAAATTTAAAACTTGAGTTAATAGTATGCATAATGTTCACTTAAATCCTGAAATGAAAGTTGAATATAAAACTCCAATATGATGTCTAGCTTATTTCATAAAGCGTCCTTCTAACTCAATAACTAATAGTGAACAGTGAAGAGTGAACAAAATGGTCTTCAAGTTAATGAAAATAATATGTGAATTTTTATCCTAGTTTTTAGATGAATTAAATTTTCTCCTAAATATTTCTTCTTTCCTTTAACTAGATTACAGAATTCCTAATAAATATAAAACACTGAATATGAAATGTTCTACACTTTAAACATGATACCACACTTTTCAGAATGATATTCTTTTTTATTTATTTATTTAGTTTATTATTCATATGAGCATACAAGGCTTGGGTCATTTCTCCTCCCTGCCCCCACCCCCTCCCTTACCACCCACTCCGCCCCCTCCCTCTCCCCCTTACCCCCTCAATACCCAGCAGAAACTATTTTGCCCTTATTTCTAATTTTGTTGTAGAGAGACTATAAGCCATAATAGGAAGGAACAAGGGTTTTTGCTGGTTCAGATAAGGATAGCTATACGGGGAGTTGACTCACATTAATTTCCTGTGAATTCTTTTTGATATTCTTAAGGGATCATGACTAAGAATTTTCTTATATGCCCCAACAGGTGTATTACCCAAACACTAGTTTGGTCTTTTCTCTTTCAGCAGACATTCTCTTCCTCAAGTATTGCTAAAGATAAGGTATTGAAACCATTACTGAAAGTTGTTCAGATATATCACAGTGTGCAACATGGCTCTTGCTCCTTGATATAACTGCTATGCCTATTGTCAAAGACCTACCTCGTATTTCCCTCTAATCAGGAAGTTCATTCTGACTACTTTGTTCATCCTTCAGGGAGAAAGCTCTCACTTTTCAACCCTAGAATAAATTACTCCCCACAAATAATTCTTGTGGAAGGGATCGATCTTTCCTCATCTTTTCTGTGGAGCTGCAGCTCTGTAGTTTGGAACATTGTATCTTATTTCTTGAGAGAGATCTAGTATGACCCTCACCCAAATATAGGCTCCAGGTAGGTTTAACTCCAAGCACAGTATGAATAATTAATTAGTTGTTTTCATCAAAATTTATCATATGCTTACTATTTTACTACTGGTCATTAAGTAGAAACTATTATGAGGAACCAAACTAAAGGCTCAACTGAGAGAACGCTTCTGTCTTAGAAGTTCTGTATTCTATTTGTGCTCTCCATTCAGGAAAACTTAGCACACTTGCAAAGTTCTAATCAGTGTTCCTGGAAGTGGGTGGGAGGAAGAGAGAACAACATTCCTGATGAAATTATTGACAGAATCCAAAATATAACATGCTTTTTCCTTCTTACTGTTCAAGCTATAGTGCATCAACATATTTTTAAAATCTAGTTAAATCTTTCAAGACAGTAATTCCTTTTGAAGTGAATATAACTCTACTATAGATTTTGGTATGTCAGCCTAACAGAACAGTTCACATACTTGCAATTCCCTTAATTTCTTCCTTGATGAAGTGATTCTGACTGGAAATCCATAAATGGAGCCCTCTATATATACAACCATTGTGCCTAATATATATCATTTTTAGAAGCATAGCATTTAGAATCTTCTAGGAATGATTAGTAAAAATCGCACCTTGTGTGTATGATACTAAGATTTCTACTTTCAAAATTCAAAGGCAAACATTCCTAATCACTACATATGAAAGGTAGCACATACAAGTTATTGTATTATCTTTGAAGAAAAAAGTGCATAGATTTTAAATCAATTTCCGCAGCCACCATATATGATATCAGACAACTCACCTCATTTATACAGTAGCAGTAATATTTTTTTTAAATGGCATAATCTTTGTGATACCTGTAGGGAGTACAATTATGTTGGTTTATGGATATTAATTACATATTAATTATGATATAGCAAAATACTATGAACACTATTCTAAGGGTTTTACTGCTATAGATAGCTTTCGTATGCATAAAATAAATTGGAACTATAAAAGCATAGTCTCAAAAAGTCCTCAATGCAGCACATATTTAACAGGTCACTAAATCTGAAAAATATTGACTGTATTATCACAACATGCACAAGGAGGGTAATGTATAAATCATTACTTTTAGTATTCTCTTGCAGTGAAAATTCATAGGACATGACTATCCTAAATTGTGAGCTCTACCACACTTCTTTTCATTAACCTTGCCTACAACGTCTTAGGGTAACCCTTAACCAATCTGCCCCATTCTACTTCTCCTTAGAGTTACTATGAGAAATACCAAGGAAAACAATGACATGATTTTAGCATTTACACTGTCCCTTACACAAGTTTTATTGATACTGATCTTATGATTTCCTTTTCTAGTACTATAATACATGTTAGCATACAAAGATGAAGACATTCTTCCCAAACCTCATTGTAAGTACTTTTTATTCAATAGGGAGGTGCCTATAAAAGAGCATCTTCAATATAAAAGATTTTTTTGTCACCAGCATCTTAAAAAAGTAGTAATGTATGTAGTAATGTAACAGATATTTAAACTATTTTGGTTGAAAAGCACTGTCGCCATATTTGGGCCCAGGAATGAACTAAAAGAAAGACAAAAGTTTTCCATCCTTGCCTCCATTTAGCATTTGTCTTTGTTCTAAGTCATTCTCTCTGTGGTCACTTTGCAGTCACTTCCTGACCAATGATGACAGTGAGAACAACTCCAGAACACCTTCCAAGATAAGTACTGAGATTGTGATTCCCCGGGAATGCACCTATAGCCAGGACTGTTTAATAATTCTGTATACCTCTCTTCCCTGCCCTCAGTTCTTTGCCTGTTTAAATCTAAAGTTCATGACTGTACCCCAAAGATGGCTGAAATAGGTTGAAGTGCTTACTTTGCCTTCACCCATGGCTGCCTATACCCTGTGATAAACCTCCTTTCTCTGCTATTCACTGTGTCTCTTTGGCATATTGGGGTGAGTGGCCAAACTTGACATGTGGGACCCCAGGATTTGAGCTGGGGCCTAAAACTCCAATTTTAATAAGATATAATTTAGTCCAACTCACTGAATCAAGTTCATTTATAATGAAGTAATGCAGGAGATGTACTCCAAATCCATGCCTGCTATAAAAAATATATTCTGCTCCAGTTTCTACCTTACAAATAACTTACACTTGATCTGATGATGAAAAATGTCACAGAAATACAGGATTATGTGCAGAATATATAATTCATGCTTATATTTCTTAATATAGCTTAGATAAGAGTATAATGGCTTATAATATCATAAAATACAGTAAGAAATTCACCAGGATGTTCCACACCTTGAGTGTGTGAATTTGTTAATATTATCAAACAACTCTATGTCAACTACTTATTAGGTGCTATGTTGATTGACAGCTTTCCTTGCCAGCCTTACACTTCAGTGAAAAAGAACAAAATTAACTACTGAAAGGTAGATAACAAAAGAATTTCAATGAAAGAAAAAAAATAAATGACAAGTTGAATAGATGAAGACATATATTGGAAAACATAGAGTTTCAGATGAACATTAGTTATGATTTGTAAAGCCAGGTTGAGGTGTTTGTAAATTAAACCATTAGGTAAATGAGAGACAAGGAAGACCTCTACTAGTCGAAAATAATGGACAAACACAGAGAATTGGGGGTATAAAGTTGTCAAGAGAGAGAGAGAAAAGCTTAGGAAATTCTGGACACATGGGGTTTTGTATAAAAGGTAAAAATGACAGGTCATAAAGCATTAATGACACAGGCATCAGAAAAGGAGTTATTAGTAGAACTAGTTCTTCCCCATTCCCAATGTTCTGTTATATGTGGTGGCAGCTTATCCTTGCCACTTTAACATTTTTTGTCCTAGGAGTGCGAGAGTTTACCCTATTGGGAAATTGAAAAGAACATTCTCACATGAGTTTACTTTTCACCATTTCTCTCAGCAGTTGGTTTGCTGTTATCCTCCTCCTGCTCCTTTTGGATGAAGCTCCATATTCAGGGTCTGTTAGTACAGCACTTTGCTTTTATAGATTTGTAAGTCTGTCAAATTCTTGAACTAACATTTGATTCTAATATTAACTGGATTATCCAATGCTGCCTTTATTGTTGTAATGATATTTTAGATTCAAATCTTATGCTTCTGTCTTATTTTCAATTTTTTTGAGAACCTGAGAAAGGTTAAAGGATGACTTTTATTGGACAAGCTAACAGACCCCAACATAAATGTGCTAAGAAGAGGCTCATAAATTGGCAAGTGGCGCTAAGTAAGGAATGGAAGATAAAAATGCAGCAAAGCAGCTAATTAATAAAGCATTTCAGTGTTCAGTGATATGTGAAATTGGACATGGTGGTAGCTCTAAGAATAAAGATGAAAAATATATTTAAAAAAAGAAAAATAAATCTTGAAAAGATTTATATATGAAAGAATTTGGAGAACTTTAGAAAATAAAAGGTATAAGTCTGTGCACTTGAAGGGTAGCAGTTCATTAAAGAATAGAATTCCAACTTGTTAAAGTTTTTCATTTCTTCTATATGTACATTTTCACCTTAAATTTTTTAAAAATTATATCCTTACTTGGGAATTATGATTTTTAAATCATGCAATAAAAACCACCTTGTCCACCTAAATGAAATGTTTCCAAAACAAGTTAATCACATTTGCATTTCTTTCATTAGCTTACTTCTTAATTGTGGTTCTAATCAAAACTGAATGAACTTTACCAAAGAAGAAAATTTGCAGTCCTTACATATACTGCTATCCTTGAAGGAATTAGATGTGTCTACCAATTAGCTTACCACGATTTTGCCTGAGTTAAATTTCTACCACAGAAGGAGATAGGAAAAAAAAGCATACAAAATTGAATAAAACTATAGTATTTCTCTTACTCATGTTGCAGGAAAATATCCTGCATAAAATTGTAATCTTGTATCTCTCTTTGCTTAAACTATAATTGCAGTAGGCCATTTGTATTTACTTGGGGGTCTATGATTGCAGTTTTAATAAATATGGTGTGTGTGTGTGTGTGTGTGTGTGTGTGTGTGTGTGTGTGTGTGGTGGGGGTTCCAGGCCCAGATAGAAGAATGCTTTATTTTATATTGGCTTTATTGGTCACTTTTTGATGTGATGCTTACAAAATTAGTAAGGAACACATGATTTCCCCTAATCAAGGTGTTTTCTATGAGTGTTACCTTCCATAATTGTTGCTTAAATAAATGAGGCAGTGCCATGTTCACAGGATAAACATAATCATATAAATATAATAATAACAATATTCACAATAATAATAATTAACTATGGATTACAACATGTAAGATATTTTTCTAGGTGATGTTTCTGGCATTCATTATACCTAATTCAAGTATTTCAAACAATGTGTATTAACTGTGTTTGTGTGCATGTGTACAGGGCATGGACAGAAAGGGTTAGAAGTTATTCTTCACCATTAAAGCAATGATGAAAACAATTTAACTTGAAGAATGTGCTATCAACATAATATCTGGATAAAAACATGCTTACAGTTATTTGAAGATGTTTATGTGTAACTCATATTTTTTCTGACCTTTTAAATAATAAATCAGAGTAAGTGGAAGTTTTAGTTTCCTTAAGGAGTAGTGTGAGCTTCTCAGTTTGTAAAACCTACATGATTACTGTGTTTGTCTAATGAGATAAGTCAATAAACGAACTTGGGACATTAGGAATGACCAAGATGAAATCGGAGAGGGAGTTACATGTTATTAAACAGAAAAGATAAACAAGTTGGAAAAGGATAGTCACAGAGACAGCAGAAACACCTCTTTGCTATGGTCTCTATATTTCTTGTCTTAATTGCATCAAGAGAAATGCAGTCATAGAAGAGAGAGAAGCAGAAGAGATTTTCCTTTGAGGACTCCAATCAGATTAATACAATACTTTGCAACAGATTGTACATTCAATCAAAATGGAAAGTGATACCTTGTACTTTTTTTGTAAGACCATAAATACTAAACCATAAATTATCTTAATCCAAATGTCCTGTAGAGGAAAGAAACTAAGCTGAAAAAGAAAGCCTAAGAAAAAATAAGAAGTTGTAAATAAAAACTGATAATTTATAACATTAAATTAGAAATACAGACTCTGGATCCAGACTACCTGAGATTAATTCACAGTTCTGAATTACTGAGCTGAACAGCCTTGAAAAGTTAATCTCTGTTCTTCCATCTCCTTATCTAAAGAATGGGGAAAACAACAGTATCTACTCTGTAAGTACTGGGTAGTAAGGTTTAAATGACTTAATAATAATACCACATTGATGGATATGTCTGTACCTCTTGCAATCTACTTAGACATTAAGTAAAGGAATTTTTAGGTCTATCAATTCATCTGTAATGCCCAATAACCTAATAAAATCTGATGCGTCTTAATCATTGGATTGAGTTTTAAAACATTCTCTATTTTATTAACTACAGAAAAAGAATACCAGTGATGCTAATATTTGGAAAAAGTAATATATTTCCCAAAACAGCAGGTCATTCCTTATAAATCAAAAGATTCACTGTAGGATATTCTCTGAAAAAGTTTCAAAGACTCCAAATTTCAAGACTATACTTATGAATTTGAAGCTGCATCAGTTTTCTGCTTAGGAAGATTACCAGGGATGTATCAGTAGTACAATTCATAGATAAACATAATACTGAAGTCAGCAATCGACAATTTTCACAGCACTTGAATTCTGGTTACACTACTAAATTGACAGAACATTAATAAAAACTGAAATGATGTTGGGGACAGCTCAAATGATGTTTTTCTTTCCCTAATCACTCCATTCCTCAGTCCTGTGAGATTTCCATTTGGACTCCTAGCACAAGAGACAGAGAATTTCCCTTCTTATATCTGTACAATATGAAGGCAATGATGCAATTTTAAAACAGAAATTAATATGGTCAATTTTTAGTAGAAGTTGGATCATTTAGAATACAGTTGTTAGGGCAGAGCTGCTGGAATTACAGTACTCAAAAAGTTAAAAAAAATTTAGAAATCAAGGTTCTCAATTTTCTTTATGATTCTGAAAACAGAAAGGGTATGTTTTAAAATTATATATAACTTAAGAAATGTCCTTATGCTCTATTAGCACTTTAAGAAGTATTTTCATTAATTTTTATGTCATTGTTCATTGATGTGCTTTGTAAATTCAAGCACTGGTGTTTTCTCTACTATCATGGTCAAAGAGAAATTGCCCTCTAAACAGATGACAAAAAATGCTGAATTTCAGATAAAAGGCAGTTGAGCAGGATTAACAAAGCATGTGCCCGTATCTTTCCTATTGAAACTCATCAGTCATGCCATATATAAATACATACTTAAGGTTAAAACATATATCAGCACATTTTATGTTAATATTTATGAAAGAACTCTGTGTCTTCATGAGCTACCTAGTGAGTAAAAGGCCCAAGTAGAGAACAAATTGATATTATAAACTCCTGTTTATAATAATGCCAATCTCTGAAATATCCTGGCAAATGCAAAAAAAAATACCCTTCTCTGGTTATTCAGAGAACACCTTCTGTCTCATGGAAAATAGTAAATGAATATAATTTTTGCTAGTATTTAAGAAATAAGTGGATGGAAAAATGCTCACTCTTTTCCATTATTCTTGAACTGTATCTTCAATAGAAGTTCATACTATAATTTAGGCAATTTGTATGTGTTTTATTTCCCCCTCCATCTCCTGCTTTTGGAGCACTATTTCCCTTTGATTGAGGAGTTGCTATGACAGAAGATAATAGAGCTTATGGCACTCAGTGGGGAGTCTGTCACTGCTGACTTTGGCTGCTGCCTTTGTTTTTCTTTTCTTGTACTCCCCTGATTTTCTCAGGCACAGTGAGAAACAATTATAAAAGCCATGAACCATTACAAAATATTATACCACCAAATGGTTATTTTTAAGAGCCTTTCAATCTTCTAGGTCTCTCTGTTTATGTTTAGCAATGGTAAATCACATCATTATTTTCCATTCAATCTGCAGCATAGAGTTGTTAGATTGTTTTTAGCCTTAGGGGAGGCAATCCCAGACTGGGAACAATTTATATTACTTCTTATGTTGTCCTTATCATATCAATAAAAAAACTTTATGCACCTTGCATTATCTGCATGAAGTCTTCCTTTGCTGATCTTGCTGGGATTGTTTCTTGTAAATTCCCTGTCAGGAAGACAAGCTTTTTTTGAGGGGATGATTTTGCAGACACATAACCAGTGTTCATTAATATCCAGTTCTTGTTACCTTTTTTTTTTTTCACAAAAAAGACAATACTTTTTAGTGCACTTGCATTTGAGGATGGTTCAGATAATTCATCTGACCAATAAAATATGAGAAATATGACATCTATCATACTAGACTATGAAAACCTCACTGGAAGCTCTCCATGATTTCTCCTTTCCTGTCATGGGAACCAAGGAACTCAGGCATTATAATGTTGCAACTACAAGTTGAATACATCCATTAGTCCATATGAAGCTGTGACACCAACCCCCATTTCCTCCCACTATATAGGTCATACTGTATTAATAGGCAATGTGTTTTGTTTTCTAAGCTCCTGAAATTTCGACATACCCCAATAGACTAGCAGGATATATGTTTATGACAAAACAATATTTGCTTTGTCTGTCTCTATATAGAAATCCAAAGAGAAAAACAGAGTGAGAGGACTAAAGTCAAAGAAGTTTAGACAGGAACCTAACTTAGATTGAGAGACAGTGGGAAATACAAGAGTGTTTGGATTCTAACCTTTCCAACATAATCTTATATGCCCATTTAACAAGTTATTTAACATTTGGCCCTCATTTTCTTCAGCTTTAAAATGAAGGATAATATTATTTAAAGGTAGAAGTGAGGATTAAATGATGAAAAAACTACCAAAATGTGGTATCTTCTTGGAAAATGACATTTCCTGGTTTTGGAAACCTGCTTGATTAATGATGAATGTTTACTGCTTAAAAGACATTTCTATTGTCTGTGTAACCCCTTTAATTTTGGTCATATCTTGATTTGTGGTGTCACTTCATTTAAATATTGAACTACAACACTACTTAGATGGGTAGGTAGGGTGTGTGTGTACAAACACAACTAAGAAGTATTCGACTTGTCAATATATTAACCCAATATTAAAATTAATTCCAAGTTTATTATTTTCAAATTAGCTTGATAGCATTAGTTTTGTCATGGGGAGGTAAACAAAGACCTGGCTCAATGAATATAACAATTAAATGATGTATAAGTGCAATTTAAATCACAAAGTGTTTATAAGATATTAGGCACTCAAATGTTAGATATTATTCCAATAACCCACAAGTATGCTAAATACACAATTACTATATAAGCTATTTTTATGTATAATAATTCATGAAACTCATTCCATCTCAATGCATTCTCTTCTACTAATTTCAGATTTCTTTTATTGTAAATTTGGGTACCCTTAAAAATTTTGCTGTTTATTTTAATGTTCCCTTTAAGGTCATCCAGCATATCATTGAAAAAAAAAGAGTGTTGTCTGTATCTTAACGGGACTCTCCAATCACATTGAGCACTAAGAAGAAAGCCAGGAAGCCCTGCTTGCAAGCATTTCTTGAAGTTTTAAACTGCTTGGTTTGCTGCTGCTCTGGACTTATCCTCGAATTTGTGCTGAGTGTAGAGTAAAGTGAGCAGAGGAGAAAACTGCCAGGGAAGCAAGTACAAATCTAGAAGACATAAAATCACATTATGTATTCCTTGAGGATGAAGACCATACATTATTAATCTTTGTCCCTTAGCATATAACATTGCTTACATATTGCAATAAATAATAAAAGTATTATAAACAGCTGCAAATGCAGTACATCATTTGTGACATAATTTCAGAATTTATCAATGTTTTTCATTTTTCCTCTTTTCAATACTGTTTCAATTCCACAAAATTAAAGTCTTCTAATTTCTGTCAAGTTGTTTTGAGTTTATGTCTTGCATGATCAGTGTTATATAATTCTAGTAGGTGGGTGAACAATACCCAAATAAATTACAACACTGGAGTCTACACTCCAGAACTGCAGTAGATTTCTCACTGTTTCATCTATTCTTTTCAGCACCATGTTTCATTAACCATTTTCTATCTTGAGGCCCTTGCAAGAAGAATATAATTACTCTATACAACAAAATATATGCACAAAAGAAGCAAGCAAATAGGTTTTAAAAAATCTTTGTATTCTTTTATTTTAACTTAGTAATAAGAAACAAGTTCAAGAATCAAACATATTGTAGCAAAACACATACTATATAATCAGTGGTACAAAATTATACCATCCAGTGTCTGTACGCTCCTAGAAATGTCAGTGAAAATAATTTTATATCAAAGTGTCAAATTTCACAACAACCTCACATAAAAAGTCATATTTATTGACATTATTTTGACAGTTTTAGCAAAAATTCATTGACCATATTGAATTGTCCTCTTTTTCTCTTCACATACCTCTATTTGTATTTGAAACACATTATAGTATAGCAAACCTCAAATCTAACAATTGCCTGGCAATAGGAAGACTGTTCTGAATCCTATTAAAGGAACTAACTTTTTATATAGTTTCAAATAGTGTAAGTAATTTCTTGAGTCATGTGATATAGTGCCCATAGTGTATGAAGATATAATAGAGACTTGTGATAAATTAAGATATTTCTAAATTTTTCTTAAGCATTTTATTAATTTGCCCAAGTTAGCCTTGGAACCTTGTAACAATAGTTCTGTCAATTTGATTCAAACAACTACTTTATCAAGCAGGTTTTTAAATTATTTAAATGTAGATGGATGGGTAAGGAGGGAGAGAAAAGACAGAGACAAGGAGAAAGAGACAGAAATGAAGAAAGAGATTTGATAAGTTTTAAATTCATTTAATCACAGGTGTTTTTAAGGGTACTGACTATAGTTATCATACTCTTCTAATTCTTGAAGATTCAAGAATTCAAGAATATTATTTGCATCCTAAGCCAATTTCTGGATCTACTTAGAATTGTTTTCATAAAATTTATAAAGATAGATTTTTGAGTTATATTCTTATATTATAATTTTTCTATTAAATTCTCTATGCATATGTTTATTAAACTCTAAATATCTCACTTCTTTTACCTATATGAGTTTGTGAAAGTCATTGAGTCAAGAAGTTTTCATAAAATGTAGATCTGATTATGAGACAAAATTTTTAATTCATTTCCTAGGACTCAAGAACAATGAATCACTTCTGAGCATATGTTACTAAATATTTATTTTCATATATTTAAGGAGAATAGTATACATATTTAGTGAAATAATTATTATAATTGGACAATTTTACATATTCACCTCCTTTCACAGTTAACTTTTATGTGTATATGTGGGTTAAAGCCTACTCTCAGAAAAATTTTAGTATAAAACACATTAACTATAGTTCTAATGTACATTTGATTATTAAACTTGTTCATTTTACTTAACTATCAAATGTATGTCCTTTGACATACATCCTCCATTTCCTCTCCTTCCCTGCCCCTTATAATCAACATTTTATTCTTTATTTATTAGATTGCAGGGACATTCCTCCTAAAAATAAGATCAGAATTTTATAATCAGTTTTCTTATCTAATATATAGTTGAGAGTTCTCTTACCAATTCTAAGAAAATCCTCTCTGTTGATAAATACAATAATCATTTACATGTTAAGACACTCTTTACCATTGGATATTGTCTACCCTTTTCTTCTTCCATGGCTTCCTTTGTGTTATGAAAATTCTGTTCTGCAATTCTTGCTGATATATTCTCTTAATTATCATTCAGTATGCCATGCTTTTCCATTGCACTGCTATGTGTTGGTTGAGTTATTTAAGATAGTAGGATATAGCCTAAGAAAATGTTTAACAAAGTCCTGAGCAAAAGCAGAATTATATATAAAAGTTTTCTCTGTTTTGATTCTTCTTGAATTTTCTCACTACCATTCTTCACCGCTGCTTTCTTCCATCCGTTTCATCACAACTGTCACTACAGGATGAAACAGACATATATTTACATCTCAGCTCTAGTTTCCATTTTTTAATTTTTTCCTCAATTACACAAAACTTTTTGTGCACTAAGCAGAATTATATCTCTAACTCAAAGATAGCCACATCCTAGCCCCTTAAGTATATTCCTTATATGAAAAAGGGACTTTGCAGATTAAATTATGGACCTTATGCTGAAGAGGGTATCTTGAATTATTCATTTGAGCCTATCTAACCCTATAGGACATAAAACAGAAGATCCTTCCTAGCTGTGTTCATCAGAACATGTGAATAGAGAACAATGCCCAGAGAAGTAATATTTTCTGATTTTGATAGTGAATGATCATTTACTCCCCTGGATTGTAGGCAGCTTCTAGAAGTCAACGAAAGAGTGGAATTAATTGATGCTATGACAGTGAAGATCTTGGGTGGTGAGTAACTACCAGGAGACTGGAAGTTTATGACAGCATTAAACAAAGTGGTAGAAATTAAAACATTAAGAGAATGAGCCAGGAGTGATAGATACATCCTGAGGACAGAGCAAGTTGCAAACACATAAGTGAATGCTAAAATCTGCGTGGATATAATTGGATCAGCTTGTAGAGCAACTTCTGGTCTAGGTCACTGCTGAATACAACAGATAAAGGCTAACTAGTGGTACAGTGTAGCAGTTTGTTGTGATGCTTATATAGGCAAACCAGCTAGAACCTGAGTAAACATATCTAGGGAAAGAGGTGGGAGGAGAATCAGAGAAAGTATGTCTATCCAGTGTTGCAGGACTTGAGGGACAATATCAGAGGGTGTAATATGTTGGGAATATAAACATCACTGAAATAATCTAGACAACTCAATAAATAAGCAAATAAAAAACAATAATAATGATTCCTAGGGCAGAGAGAAGGAAGAATCAATATATAGAGTCACTACAGTACTACTTAAAATATCCACTGTTGAATAAAATGTTATATATGCAAAGAAACAGAATCATCTGATATTTATACAAGAAAAGCAAAACAAAAGTCAGGCAAGAGGCAGCAGATGAAGACTTTGAGGGATGATTATAAATGCAAGTAAAGAAATAAAAGAGAGTATGATTAATGAATGAGGGGAATATATAAAGACACTATCTTATGAAATCAGTGGTATTAATAAAGAAATAATATTTTTAAAAGGTTGAAATTTTAGATTGAAAAATAGCAAGAGATTCACAGAAAGATACATCACATCAAAACATTGAAAAATCAACAGAAAATAATGAAAACAGCAAGAATAATATCTCAAGTACAAGGTTACCCCCATAAGATTACAAGCCAACTCAATATTCAACTGAGGTCTCCTTATATAGACCACAAGGCAGTGGAATGTCATATTCAAACGCAAATAGGAAAAGAAACAACAACAACCACAAAAGAGTAACAACTAAAAATTCTATATTCACAAAACTGTCTTTTAAAAATATAGGCAAAATAATAATTTCCCAAATAAATCAACATAGAAAATCATTGACAGCAGACTTACCTTATAAGAAACACTAAAGGAAGTTCTTATAAGAAACACTAAAGGATAAAAAAAATGATGCAAGACTATTCAACTCTACAAGAATAAACAAAGATCCAATAAAAATTTTGATTGAGATAATTATGAAAATGGCACACATAATCCAACCATACATGTGGAATTATAGCTTTAAAAAGCTCTTAAAATACATGAATAAATGAAAAGGAAAATATTACTACTAATTATTAGTTATTGTTTTCAGGCAAAAATGTGGCAAATAATTACAATGTGTTTGGCAACTAAAGAATCCCAAAATATTTGAGAAAGAATGAGAAATCATTCAGGACAAAAATCTATACTTTGTTGAAAAGATCAACTCTTCATTATACATATTTTCTTGAAAGTCTAAGGTAAAAGCACCTACTATTACAATAGAAGAAATTCTTATATCTTTAAATATAGAAAGACAAGTCAGAAATATAAGCTTGCCTAAATATTACAAGCAGTGTTATCTTTATCATCAAATATTATACAGAGATTACTTAGCGTGTTTTCAGTATTATGCTTTGTTTTAGTCTAATTTTTGTTATCACCTATTTGAAGCCTTGCAAAGGCCAATGAAGAAGGATTTTTAATAGTTCATTTTTAGTTTGGGAAATTTTGGCAAGAGAAATTATAGATTCTGTTGAATTTGGCACAGTTGTTAAGTGTTAGAGCTTATGTTCAATCTTATATCTGAGTAAACATGAAGTATGCACCATTTACTATTAGGGTGCTAATGGCAGAAAAGAAGTTTGTACAGAAATATACTGTTGTAATTGTGTATTTCTATTTTTATCATGAGCTAAGAAAAACATGGGCTCAACTCATCATCTGGAAACCTGAATTGCACTCCTCAAAGTTTTGGGGAGATTACTTACTCATAAATAATTTTTGTAAATTTATAAGTCAAGGTGCACACACCACTTGCCATTTACATCTGAAATGCAAGTCCTTGTCCAGATTTAATTAATTCAAACTTAAAATTTAGGTCAGTTAGCTACACTGACTGTTTTTAGGGGTCCAGAATGAGGTTTGCCATGCAAATAAAAATGAATGAATGAATGAATGAATGAATAGTAAAAGTACTGCCAAATTTGTCTTATGGAGTGATGAAGAAATGGGGATGAATGAGGGTTGGGGTGCAGTGGCTCAAGCCTATAATCTTAGCTACTTGGGGAGCAGAGATTGAGAGGATCGTAATTTGAGGCCTCCCTGGGCAAAACAATAGTGAGACCCCAGCTCAATCAATAAAAGCTGGGGATGAGGGTATACACTTGTCATCTTAGCTACCTTGGAAGAACAAATAGGAGGTTCATAGTCCACACAGGTCACAACATAAAGTGAAGGCCTAGCTAAACAGTAACCAATGCAAAAAGTACTAGGGAAGTAGCTGAAGGGGTAGATTAACTCCCTAATATGTGCAAGGCTCTGAGTTTATACCCCAGTGGAAATAAAGAAAAATAGGAAGGAAGGAGGGAAGGAAGGAAGGAAGGAAGGAAGGAAGGAAGGAAGGGAGAGGAGGGGAGAGGAGAAGAGAGGGGAAGGAAAGGGAGGAGGGAGGGAAGGAAGGATGGAAGGGAGGAAGGAAGGAAGGAAGGAAGGAAAGAAGTAGGAAAGAAGGAAGAAAGAAAAGAGGATGACTCATATAAAGTCTTCTGGATTAATTTCAATATACTTCCACATATCATAGTCCTAAACTTACAGTAAAGAAATTTGTTGAAATTGTTACTGTATTAAAAAGTATTATAGATTATTCTATTGCAGTGTTGTCACCATAATTATTTCAAGTTTAGATAAATCATTGAAAATAAAAGCAATGTTTTCATTTCAAATTCTATTTTAGTAAGTACATAGATGTTCTCAATTAGTAAGTTTATAAAGTGTTTGTATTAAAGTGTTTTACATGTTTGAAGTAGCTACTGAAATCAGCCCCTTTGGGCTACAATAAGAAGTTGCAATATTATTGAAGACACTTTTAAATCACATTTTCTACTTCTGTAATCATAAAAGCATATGTTCCCCATAATGATAGTCATCTAGTTAATGTGGATGTATAATTCATCTCGGACATTAGCCATAGTCATGTCTGCTCTGAACACAGAAACCTAGCATATAAATTCATTGTTTTATGTAGAGGGATAGTTAGAATGGGTAGCCCTTAAACTACATCTCAAAAAAATAAATTCAATGTTTAAAAGAAGCAAAAAATAATACTGCAATCTTCCACAGTTCTACTACTGAAATCAGATTCTGTGCCTGTCTTCTGTTATTAATTTATGTTTTATTTCATTTACTTTTTACTTGTTTTAATTTTAGTTCTGTGACATAAAAAAGAGCTATTTCTACTTGGCTATTCTGAAACAAAACTGATACAAACCATTTTAAAATTATTTTAATGCTTAAGAACATTAATAACATAAGACCTACCTTCTCCATAAATTTTTAAGTTTATAACACTGTTATTGTTAACTATAGGCATAATATTGTGCAGAAGATTTCTAGAAGTTACTTATCTTACATAACTAAAACTTCATACTAGTTGGTTAGCACTCTGAATCTTCTAGATGATTTCTAAAGGTAACTCATAATCAAATTCTAGAAGTTCTTGAGAAAGAAACTGACAAAATCAATGCTTAATTGTATATCAATATACAAAAGCCAGTTTTGATAATTGCATTTTGCACATTAGGAACTCAGAATGTCTGGTGGGAAAACACTGAGAACAAATATAAGATGGAATGCAATATTCTATCAAAAGAAGTCTGATTACTTTGGCAATTCTCTTATGGTTTAGTTTGATTTATTTCTATGACTTATTTTTATTCAATTGCTATGGTTTTTGGACAGGGTTTATAGATTTTGGCAGAAGAAATCAGTGACAATGACTTAGAGAACCTTAATCTCATGCAAGAAATAAATGCTTGTCAGTCAAGAAATTTTAACCTTTACCATGTTTGACCTTTACATTTTCAAGGTGAGCCTATTATGTGGAAGAGAGTAACACAAAACTCCACAGGATGTTCTGTGATCAATACAATCAACAGACTTTCACACTGTATATTTAAAGGTATTAAGAAGATAAACAAACACATCAGATTTTTACCACTTGTATTGAATGCTTGCCTCTTTTGGGAATTTATAATTGGTCTCTATCTTGAACTCAGCAGTAATATTCTCAATGACTATACAAAAAGAAACACTTTAGCAAATATTTTAGATTTGATGGCAATTACATATTTACCAATTATATCAAGTGGAGTACCAAGAAGGCAAAAAGTTATTCTTTCAAAATTAAGTTTACATTCATGTTTTTCCTTTATTCATCTGTTAAAGTAATATTAAGTACCTCTGTGTACAAATGACTCTTCTATTATCTGGCAGTGATTATTGAAACGCATGCTGTCTTTCTTCAGAACATATTTTCTAATGCAGAGAACAGTGTTGAAGATTGAACAACATTAAATTATGAGATCAAAATTGTGATAAGAGCCCTAAAGGAGAAGGATATAATAAGAATATAATGTCCATACTTATATATAAGAAAAACCCCTTGAGAAAGTACAATTTGAGATTTCTTCAAAGTGAAGAGCAAGGGAGAAGAGATGTCCCAGAAAATATAACACAAAACTTCAATATTCTTAAAATAGCAAGGAATATGTCACATCGTAAAGAATTTTCCATTATCTTTCATACTTCTTGTTAATTATGTCATGAATTTTACTCTTTTATATGATTTAATGCCAAATACACTGCTGTTTTTATTTTGAACAATCAGTTGTGTTCTGAAAGTATTATTAGCATTTCTTATTGAGAATGTCAGCTGGAAATGATTTTCTCATCTTTTGTTTTACATACTTTTGTTAGAGTTTAGCTTTACAAAGATGTTTGTAATATGTATAGAATGCTGTATATTTTGCTTGTCTGTTTTTAAAGATATTTAACACTCTTGTATTTTGTTTTTCAAATATTTTTGCATGTTAGTTGACACTGCACATTGCATATAGAGTGTGTACATTTTGTTGTCTGTCTTAAAGGAATCTTAAACTTCTTTTGGCATAGAGTCTAACTTAAAGTTGAACTTACTTTCAGATCTAAGTGATCATTTGAGGTTTATGCTATGCTTTATTAATGTTGTCTTATTATATACCAGTTCTAGTTTATACTTAACATGAAGGTGTGATTTTCCTATTATTTCCAATGATTACTCGATAGTTATCAAGTTCCCTCTTTTCTGATTGAATGGAATTTGTATATCTGTAAACCCTATGACCCAAGAACTGTACAGTCTACAATTTCATGGCAGGTGGTCATTATTAATATAATTTCACGTAATACAGATGCATACTGACAGTTGTTATTATTTCTATATATATATTCTTTGTGTATGTGTGTTTATACATGCATGTATATATAAAAATCTACATATACCTCTATAATTAATATACTATGTACCATATAATTATATTTTAAATGCATATAAATGAAAGGCATGTATGTATATATGCTGCTTATAAGTTTCTCTTTCCCTACTTATAATAATTGTGCCTACATCTTGTGCATACATCTTAAGGAAAATGATTTTCATGGCAATCATGAAAGACAGGATGTGCCAGTTGTCAAAAAGTAGTTTTAGTTCAATTTCTTAGCTTTCCTTTCAATAAGTGTGCTTGTCATAAATTCATCTAAACTAGAAATTTCATAGTCTCTCTCTAAACCAACGATGTATAAAGTAAAAATATTATATTGAAAACAGAAATTCAGGAGTAGAAAATATTTCCTAGGTTCTCCTTCTTAAATTAATTTATCATACAGAGTGACTCTGTGACTGAAACTGTACTTGTTGATAAATCTGTCATAAAGAGTTACCCAAACCAATGTTACTTACCATGGGATTGATAAATGTAACTATATTAAAATCTTCTGAATATACTCTTAACATGAAATAAATTTTAATGGTGAGTGTCAAAGCAAAGTTCTAAGAGGAAATGAAAAATCTACCCATACTCCTGTAAAAAATAATCTTCCACGACTTATATTCTATATATTTCAATATATAAAAAATTTGTAAAATTAAAGCTTATTAAAGGAATTTTTTGACCTTTTCATAGCTCAAACTTTTATACTTCCAGTCTTTTCAGAATTATTTTCCAACAATTCCCAGCTATGTAGATAAGACCACAAATAGACATACTTAACACCTACAGTACGGCACAAGTGTGCTAGAAACACACCAGTGAAAAATGCTGAGGTGCTTGAGTATGTTAAAAGTTGCACTGTGTTCTTCATGTTATCTGGATATTTGGAGATACCAAAACTGCCTATCCTTCCAAATTCATATTATGTGCTTCACAGTTTTTCTCCCTGCTCCATTTAATCAAAAATATCCATTTTTTCCAGAGTCCACTCTCAGTGTAACAATATTGGCCAGCACTTGGAAGAACATTGATATTATTCAACAATGTAATATTGCTATGTAAAAGACTATGCCTTTGCTTGATAACATTAATAATTCAAATCATATTTGAATTTTATTTGAAAAGAATGCACTATTAGATGAATATCATTCAAAATTCAAAGTAATTTGCAGAATGTGGACAGACATTCTTCCACCCAGGGGACTTAAAACAGAAGAAGAAAGAGTAGGGGACAGACAATATGTCAATTTATTTCTGAATGAGAGTGCAGTTCAGTTTAGTATCTCTACCTCCTTGCAATTACTCCAAAGGCACATTTAAAGAAATTATGTAATGTAATTTGTCTACTCAATATTTGAGACTTGTAGCCAGACATGTGGGATCTTGGTGCTTACAGACTATT
Organism: Castor canadensis; assembly: GCF_047511655.1. Taxonomy (NCBI): domain Eukaryota; kingdom Metazoa; phylum Chordata; class Mammalia; order Rodentia; family Castoridae; genus Castor; species Castor canadensis. Next base: position 145,065,545 of record NC_133389.1, read on the forward strand.
GGGATTATACGTGTACTTTGTCAAATATCCCAAACAAGATACTGCAGTATCAAGGCAAGGGTTAGTAGGAATTGGATCTAAAGCACAAACATTTCATATCAACAGGCCACGGAATATCAAACAATGGTGAACTGGAGTAGCTTCCCCTTTGAAATTTACTTAGAAAACACACATCCCACTGTTTATGTATAAGAAAGCAACTTCTCACAGAGACAATGTAGCACACACATTTCCTTCATTAGTTCTATGATGTTTTCTCCGTTCCTCACCATTTTGTAAGTTGTTTTTATTATAACTGTGATAGATGCTCATGTGGCCTTCAAGAAATTTCAATACTTTTCTTACTAATCAATTTTCCACATACATCGTGCAACCAAATGATTTTAATGAAAGTAAATTTAAATTTTAAAATGCTTTTTTAGTACATATTACTTCTTTAAAGAACAATTGCTTTACATGTGTCATTGATTTTGTCACTACAGTTCTAAAAATAACTTATTAATATTTCTGTGATTATAATGCTTATTTTCTCAACTTTAATGTCACAGCCTACCAGCTACTTTTCCCAATAAATTTTACTGCTGTTTATCTTTATGTAGTTATTTCAAGAAGGTAAATTGAATGGTTTTTGAGAAAAGCAAATGACAATGTGGTTAAGTATACATTCTTGATCCTTTTATAAAACTTTTAAAAATCATATGAACAGTATTGAATTTTTGGCCAGGTGAAACTATAATCCCAGCTACTCTGGAGGCAGAGATCAGGAGTACTGCAATCTCCACGCAAAACGTTAGCAAGACTTCATCGTAACCAATGATCCATGTGTGGTGGTATGAACCTGTAAATCTAGCTACATGGGAGGCATAGGCAGGAGGATCATGGTCTGAGGCCAGCCCCACCAAAAATACACTACCTAACCTAAAAAATAACTGAAGCAAAAAAGATTGGAACATGTCTCAAACAGCAGAGTACTTACCTAGCAAGCATGAAGGCCTGAGTTCAAAACCCCATTATAACCAAAACCGTCATTACTGAGACAATGCAGAAAAAATATAATTTTTGTTCCAAATCTGATGAACATCTCTATCTTGTGGGAATGCCTTTAAATCCACATAGTTGTTCCTGGCCTATTTTCTTTCTACCTAGCTATACTGTTATCTTAAGGGCTAGTAGGACGGGAAGATAAATTTCTAGGATGGCTCATTATAGGACTTGGAAGCCCATGATGCTTACAGACAGAAGACTCACTTCCTCAACATGTAGATTCTTCCAGAGAACTGCTGGAGTGCTGATGTCCTTGGAATCTTTAAACATCAGTGATACAAGAGTGAGAAAGACAGAAGTAACAGCTTCTTTCATGATCTAAATTTGGAAGCCACATATTAAATTTGTGTACTAGTGATGTGAAGTTTAGTCCTATGATTAGTGTAGGTCACTGACTATCCATGTGTGTGACTACCAGGCGAAGGGTGTCATCAGGGGCCATCTTGAAGGCTGCTCCACACCTGCTTTTCCTTACTGCAGCAGTACAGTATAAATTTTGTCCTGTTTTTGTTTTGGATTAGTCCTGGCATTGCTGAACCTCAGAGAAGTGTGGCTACAGTCAGAACACATTCTGACTCACTCTTTTGGACTTTTTATTTTATCCTTTTTTGTCTCTGACAGTGTTTGTTATTTCACTGCTATTGGTTTATAGGGTGATTGGACCTAATTTCTCAAATAATTTGTGACCATGGAATATTTGGTCCTGATTTTGATAATGAAAATTCTAACTTTCAATTTTGTAAGTTTTCAATTTTCGTTACTATGTGTATTTAATTTCAGAGTAATTGATCCTGTGATTATTAGTCATATACTCTTCTTTATTTTCCAAACAAAAGTAAGCCTTTTCTTGATAACTTGTTTTATTAATTTACACTTAGAAAAACTAATTGGTGCTAGGAACATTAGCATTACTCAGGATGAAGAAAGTGTTTTATAAACCTTATTCATACAAAGAAAATGATAGTCCACTGAATACCAAAGAAACAGTTGATTACATGGTGGACTGCAAGTCATATTTATGAGCGTGTTAAGTCAAGTACAAGGATGATACTTACATCTCTGATTACTGATTTTGATAATATAATGTCAGATAATATGTGTTTTTAATATCCCATGAATTACTGAATTGTTTCATTTCTAGGACTGAATACTATTTTTCTTCCCTGGTACAATGTTGAAGTTTTAAAGTCTTGTCATTGATGTGCTATTTCATCAGCAATGATATACACTTGAATAATAAAAAAATAGTTTGTGACAAAAGTATAGCTAAGAAAAATCTTTTATACAGATTTATGTGCCTTACTTTTATATGATCTTGTTTGAATGCATGCAGTTTTCTAGAGAAGTCTGAAAAAAACACTAAGTTTGTTTAGATATTTGATATAAGGCTTACTTTCTCCATTTTATCCACAAAAGAAATATGAGCTACACTATATGTGGTCCTTTGTAAAGCAGTAAATAGTGATAGTAGCATTAAGAAAAATCAAGAGAAAATATCAGTAAAGTTATTAACAAAAGAAAAGTACCAAAAACTATATTGAAATTGTTACAAAACATTTCTCTTTACATGATTTATTTGCTGCAGTTCTATTATGAAAAATATCAACATTTTATTTTTATGTCTAACTAACTAAACTACTGACAAACTTTTGAACCAGTCAATTTATCCTATGGGTCTATATTTTCATCTAAATTGATCTGATGCTTATTCACATTCCTCTCTTTTATTGTAATGAATTTAATGCTTATATTTTAAACAATGAATATTAGACCAGTTGGTAATATAAGACCACATTTTTGTTTAAGTAACAAGGATAATACAACTTGTTAGAGGTGGCAGAGTGGCCAAATGGTACAGTACCTGCTTAGCAAGTGTAAGGTCTTGAATTTAAACCCCAGCACCACCAAAATAAAACTTTAATATAATCATTTTGGAAATATTATGTCACTTCCAAGTGGTCAGTTACTCAAAGAAACTTCTTTAATTTTAATGAATTTCCATCAGTAATCATTCTCCAAATATCATACTATCAGTTGAGAGACAATGCCAAAAAAGATTGTAGCTAGAAATTGATATAATATTGCATGTTTCTGTGCTGGTAAATATACATATACAATAATTCTTAAGATATTATTTCTTATTACAAACAATATATTCAAATACATATGATCCCAAGTTTCTATATATACAATGTATGGCTTACTACTATATGTTGATTGCAAATACAAAGTAAATTCTTACAAAATATTACATTTTAATCACTACCAGCTGAATACTGGGACATCTATTAGTTCCTCAAAGCTTTATTATGAAATCAACTTTTTGGCTTAGGAAATCAGGCTTCAAATTATAGTTGGGTTGTTTACTGTTTGCATGGATTTTGAGGTATCATAAAGAATATTATGATAAGGATCCAGTTCATGTTGCTTATATGTAGCCCTCACATCGTTAATAAAAAGTCTTTCTTATTCACTAAGGAAGGTGGATATTTGAGGATGAGGCAACTACTGGTAATATATAAAGCTGAAGAAATGTTTACAAATATAGTTAAATGTGAATTTTAGATGGTCAGTTTCTCTATATTGTGCTTTAACTGGAGTGGAGAAAAAGGGAAGTTATATAAATTAGCAAATAATGTTTCAGAGAACTGTAGGGGCAATTTGATAAACAAGTTTGCCTTTTGTTAGGGTAAAAGCATGACTTTCTCTCTGAGTCAAACAGGTATTGTAGAAGGAAATTAAACTTAAATTTTTCTTGAAATTTTGCATCTCAGAAGCCTACTTACAGGGACAAGAGCAGTCTGGGAGAAAAGAGCAGAATGTGTGCTACCTAGTTCATAATTGGTATGAGCCCAGTTTCAACAAGACTGACACCCCAAATAACTGAGCCTCAGCACCAGGCATGGGAGTGCACACCTGTAATCTCACTATTGGAGGACATAGGTAGAAAGATTAAAGTCTGAGGCCAGCCTCAGGCAAAAAAGAGAGACTACAGAAAAATAGCTAAAGCAAGAAAAATCTCTGGATGTTGCTCAAGTGATAGGTTGTCTGCCTAGCATATACAATGCCCTAAATTCAAAATCTGCATCCCCCCAACAAAAATGGAACATGACACAGATGTTATAATTGAAAATTTACCCAAAACATTGATATCTTACTGAGATCGTTATCACCTAACAATGGACTAGATCCAAGACTATCTCAAAACATTTGTCATTAAAAGAAAAAAAAGATTTCAAGTCTAAAACACATTAAAAGTAGGTTAAAATTAGTAAGATGAATAAGAAGTTTATTTACATAGAACCAAATAAATACTCTATGGTTTGGATAAGTGTCTGCCAAAGGTTTATGGCTAAATGACTTGGTCCTAGCCTTTGGTACATGGGAGGACAATTTAGGAGGTTGTGACTCATTGGAGGTCTTCAGAATATGTGCCGTCTAAGGCAATTGTGGGACTCCCCATCTCTTCCTCTTACTCCCTAATTTTCCATAAGTTGAGTGGCTTTGGTACTACCAATTCTCCATGTCACAATGCACTTCCTCACCATATGCCTCAAATCCATGAGGCCAATTGATACTGAACTGGAACCTAAAACTTTTCATAAGTTGATGATCTTGGGTATTTGTTGAGATAAAGAAAAACAGAGTAACACAAGCATTAAAAAGGATGGCAATGTCCATTGATTAAGTGTAGATGTTATATCAAATGTCTCTAAAAGATAAACATGTGCTAGTAACTGTTGAGCTATTTTGTTTTCCAGAACAAATTACTTCTTTAAAAAAAGTGATCCTCTCTAGCATTCAGATTGGGTTTTAATAGGAACCAATAAGAATCAGAGAATAAAGGTTTCATAATCAATTCATTAAAATGAGAAAAAATAGTTTGATACAATTTTATATTTCATGACTCACTTTCTATACTTTATTCACCACATACTGCTTTTCTTTGAAATTTTAATTATGTTAATTGATTCATTTAATTTGTGCTTTTTCATTCATTCGTTCTAGTTTTCTGTTTCCCTCCAGCATTTTTTCATATTTATAGTGTAGCAAATAAAGTTCAACTAGATCTGTGTGCTGTGATACAGACCCAATGATGTCAAATGTAAATTTAAACTTATCATCTATTCCTAATATAATTTAAATTCTTAACCATCTGTATTGTTGCTAAAATCTGCTTTCTTTATAAATTAATACCTTAGGAGAAAATGCTTTGTTTTTCTCATCCTTCACCTTCTAAAGAGTGTACTTAACCTAATTCTGAATATAATTGTATATTCATGTTGGAACAAAAGGAATAGTAAAAATTTAATATTATGGATTACACACTTATCAGTTATCAATATGATTTGAATATAGTTTATCCCTATCAAAGCTGTTATTAAGGTTGGTTCCCCCAAATAGCAATGCTGGGAAACAAATGGCAAGACTTTTAGAAGGCATTCAGAGGCTGCCCTTATGAGTATTTTAATGTTTCCGTATCTTGGGAGTTCAGCTACCATTTTCCACATTCCATTTGTGCCTGCTGGCCACTCTTGCTTCTTTCTCATCATGTGATCGCTTTTCTGCCATTCATGAAACAATAGCACATGGTCGTTATCACAAACCATGCAGAGGCCAGTGTCTGGTCTTGAATTTCCCAATGAGTTAAAATAAGTCTCTTTAAAAACTGCCTAATTTCAGATTGTATTAGAGCAACAGGACACAGACTAACATACTACATTAACTTGTATTGGTCATACAATTTATACTTCTAAAACTCCTTTTGTAAAATATTTATTGTAAAAGAATGTATATTGTTTATTTGATTTAGACATTGTATTTTAAAAATGTGCTTAGATTTTTGTAATCATTTTAGGATGATTCAAATCAGAGAAACAATACATAAAATTAGCATGTGAAAGAACTAAAATCAAACACAGAGTGAAAAGACTCTCCTGTTTTCAGTACATTTTTAACCTGTGATGAAGAAAAACTCAAATGAATATTGAACTGAATTTAACAACTCTCAAAATGGTCTGAAATACTGATGTACAATTGATGTCGCTTTGGTCAAAGTACTTATTTTGGACTATTATTATTTGAAATCATGATATTAAAGGGACAGACTAAATCCCATTATCTATATACAAGAGTGGGGTTATTCAGAAGGAAGTAGTTACTTGTTTTTTGCATGATCATTGGAAACATCCAACATTAGGGAAAAAAAAAGATGAGACCTTAACAAATAAATGGCCATAGAGTAGGTCAGGCAAGAATGTTATCATTTTATGTCACATTTTGTTTAACACAATGACCTTCAGTTCCATTTATTTTCCTGCAGCCAACATGATTTTATTTTTCTTTTTGGATAAATAATACCACATTCTTATCCATTTGTATATTGACAAACACCTAGCTGATTCCAAAACTTGACAGTTACGAATAGTGGCACAATTAAATATGGGTATTCAGGATCTCAATTGTATGCTGACTTTGATTCTTTCAAGCATGTAGCTAGGAGTAGTATAGCAGGATCACATTCTAGCTTTACTTTAATTTTATGAGGAACCTCCATACTGATTTCCATAGTGGCTGCACAAATTTACCTTCCCAGCAACACTGTATAAGAATTCCACCTCCCTACAACCTTGCCAGCATTTGTTGTCTTTTGTTTTCTTTCTTTCTTTTTTCTTCTTCTCCTTCCTTCCTTCCTTGTTCCTTCCTTCTCTTGTTTCTTTCATTTTCTCTCTCTCTCTCCTTTCTTTTTAATGAAGTTTTTAAATTATTGTGCTGCGTGGGGGTGCATTATACTATCCACAAAAGTTCTTACAATATAACAACTAGTCATACTTGAATCCACCCCCTCCATCATTCCCTTTTATCCCCTTTCTCCCATTCCTGGAATCATTTCAACAGGTCACATTTTATTATTTACATACATGCGTAAAAAGTAGAAGAGGAAAGATGGAGGGGATCAAGGGCAGGGAGATGGAGATAAAAATGGTAATGGGGTGCATATGATCAAACTACATTATATATATGTATGAAAATGTCACGATGAAACACAATCTTTTTTTGTGAATAATATATGTTAATAAAAATGGAAAATAGAAAAAAAGAATGCTATCTTAAGAGCAGGGATTCAGTTTGGCATAGCTTCTGAGAGGGGCTTGGATCTCTTCAGTTGATGCTAAGATGAAAATTCTGGACAACTTGAACCTGCCTAAGGGAAGGGTTGGAAAATGTTGATAACAATTCTTTATGAATTTTGCATTAAATCTTTAGTATAAAATCCAACCATGTACTGCACTAATGCATTAGTATATTCATGGAAAAAAGAAGCAAAGAATGACTTACATGCTTTCAATTTTATGCTATACTTTTATTTCCAGCTTATTGTAGTTCCTTAAGTCGAGGGTAAATATGAATATCAAATGTTGAGTACATATTATCTATATTTTTAATCTCTTTATTGAGAATTTATGGAGAAATTTTGGAGGACTATTTGAAGCTTATTCTTTTTGATATTAGAGGTTAGAGGTTATACTATCAAGGGACAATGACAATGCTATTAAAATCAACAGTCTCATTTCTATTCTCATTTGGTTTTATTTTTAGTAAGTTTAATAAAAGTTTGAAGTTTTCCCCTGAGAAATAAAATGTATGTGTGCCATAAATGTGCAGCTTACTGTTCATATTAGTTATTCTCATATCAATAGATTTTTGTGTAATGCCAGCTGCTCTTTTATTAAAATGCCTTTAATACTTATGAAACATAGCAAAGTGCTAAAGGCACTAGGGACTGAGCCTTCCAATTATGCACATCACAGGTAGGGCTGAGTATTTGACTTAAGTTTTAAAGTCTTTTAAGGTATATTTTGGTTTTGGAAAATGAGAAATGTTTTCATGAAAGCAAAATGATAATCTCCTACACATTTCTCTTTTAAGCAGCAAATATGTACAGAATTCTTAACCTGCAATATGTAAAATTTGTAATATTGTTAAAACTGCATGAAAACTTTTTCTTTATGTGTTAGAAGGGGATGGAGGAACAAGAAGAAGACGGGGAAGTTGGATAATGTTTTAGGCTGTCAACAGATTTTATCTTTAATGCAAATGAAGTAAAAATAACTGTTTATTGAGTGCATCACATCTGATGCACTCAATAACGAGTAAGAAGAAATATTTATTTGAAATATATGTGTCCCTTTTAAGGTCCCGTACATTAAAGAACTGTTATCATGTACTTATTAATCAAAAGAATAAATGTAATATTTGTTAAAAATTGCATCATTATTCCACAGATTTGAAGACAATCAAACAAGATTTCTATTTTAAATAATACAATAGAAATAAGAGTACTACTTAAGCTCATTATATATACAAAAAAAGATAAAACTGCTTGGTGACAATACTGAAAATGAATCATTTTGCAAGTCATTATTGTAAAAATATCACTCTATATCCCAGACTACAAAAAAGCCATTGAAAAGGGCTTCTTCAGTATATAGAGTTTGTGCTTTAGTATATATTTTTTCTATTGACAATTTCAAGCACTTTAATCATATGTGTAATTGGAAACTGTAGGCTAATGATGGGGAGGTGGTAGTTGTTAAAATTATTACATATATAAAATGTATGGATTTGAAATCAAGATCACGAAGAGGAAAGCCATTCATGCTAAATTCTACTATTAGACATTTGACAGAGGTTGGCAGTTATTTCAAGAGTACCAAAACAATTATATTCTATAAAATGTTCTCTTCTGTGACAGAACTTAAGCAATAATATTTTGTCAAAAACTTGCAGGAGAAAAGGAGATAGAAATTATTTTTGATAGACACAAGTATTTTCAGAATCCTTGCAATAAAATGTTTGATAATCAATATGTTAATTTAGAGAAAAATACCAAATATAGCAACAAAAATTAGTAAATTTTATGAAATAATGAAAGAGAAGTGAGAGAGAGAGAGGTATTTGGAATTTTTTATAAGAAATAGATGAATAGTTCTGGAAAACATTATGATCATGAGGTAAAAGAGAAAAGATTAGAAAACATTGCTATATGCCAAAGAGCAGAGGTTCTGAGCAGATAAAAATTAAATCAATGATTCCCAGCTAATGACATTAAAGTTCTACAGTTGAGAATATTTGGATCAAAAATAGTTTATTTATAACACACACCATTTTATTGAATAAAACTTTTCAGAAGTCTACTAAAATACCATTTATTAAAATACTGGTATTACTTAAGTATGCCAATATAGATGAGTTTCTTCTTATTAAATAATTTGCATTTGAAAATTTAAACTATTGAACTGTAATTACATCTTATTGGTAATTACATATTTAAGTTGTTGACACTGCCACAAAAAAATCAAACTAGTTTTTCTTTTGAATTGAAGAGTGATGGTGAAAGTATAGTGTCCATTATGAGAAAAATCCCCAATCCATGTTTTTTATTCCAATTTTCTTAGCTCATTTAATCACAGGCAATAATGATTTTAAGATATCTACACACTGTCAACAACTTAAGGAAAAAATGTTTTAGAACACTCATCTGGAAAAAATTTTTTTCAATATATAATTTACAGCCATTTTTAGCATTGAAATTTTAGTAACTTGCTTTGGTATTAAGTAAAGCTCACTGACATGATTTCAAACCATATAACTCAGCAGACAGCATTGCATGAACTAAGATGCCAAGTTCTTTTTATCGTATTGTCAAGTAGAACACTAAAGAATCTCACATCATCTGATAAAAGTAGCCTGCTTTGTAAAAAAAAAAAAAAAACTCTGACAGAATCATGTATAATTTGAAGGTGGTTTGATGTTATGAAATTTGAAGTGGAGTTGCTTGTATGATTATAATATGTATTGACATCCATCAAAGTGTTAAGCCTGTTGCAACTTTCTACTGATGTTGTAAGCTGTGGAGTGAAACACCAACTTGCATTCAATTCCTTCCTACATTAAATATGAAAGAATATTGTGAAAATCCAGTTGATCTATCCCATGACTGCAATTTTGTTTAACACGACTGCATGTGCAAATAATGCCATCTATCATATGTTTATTGACATTTTATCATTTTATTTTTTATTTAACATCTCATATACACTTACATTAACAAAAACAAGAAATCCCTTATGTAGCTTAATAATTAATATTTGCACCAAGACAACTGGAATAAAGCAGCAAATGATAGCTGATAGTTTCTTGACAGATAAAAATTAACTTTGTATTAATTTTGAGAAAACTAAAATGAAGTTTACAAGTGGGTAGTGAGATTTTTAAAGGAGTTATATATGCATATCATCATATAATTTAGCTTTAAAAAGGAAATTATGCTATATATGACAATATAATCAATTAAGAGGGCATTAGACTAAGTGAAATAACATAATCACATAAGAACAAATAATACATAAGTCCACTTATGTGAGATGCTTAAAATAGTCAAACTCTTGGAATCAGAAAATACAATGGTGGTCAGCAGGGGCAGGGAAGAAATGAGAGAAGTAAGAAATTGTTAATTTAGGGACATAACATTTCATTTATATAAGATCAATTTCTCTACCACATATTGTTCGGCATTGTACTTACATTTAAAATATACTCTTCAAATTTGACATTTCATATTTTTGTTTTGAATTAATATGAGTATTTAAAAATATCAAGAGCCATGTTATACCCATGTTTAGGTAACTTTTTACTATAACCTGATAAGGGACAGCAATTTGCCTGAATATAGTCAACAGTCATTTTAATGCAGACGTATGAAGTCCATGCCAATAAATAAAAGTCACTACATAAATAATGTACAGGTGATCATTTTATCTTGATAAAACATATAAGATTTGAACTACTACTCACTAAATAACAACATTAAAATAGATCAAAGCATTTATTATAAGGAGAAATAGAAAGTGCACAAGTAAGTATAGTATAATATCATATCACTCTATGATATTATAATAAATGTGCCTATGAGGACAATTAGGAAGGTTTTAAACAGACTTACATTACATTTTCTACAAAGAACGCAATGTCCTTGCAAAAGTGTCTAGAATACAAATAAAAGAATTAGTATTTTGGAAATAATTCATTGTATTGTGCACAAATTGTTTTTAACTTATGTATGTTTATTTGAGGTAGAGTCTCACTATGCAGCCCAAGCTGGCTTTGAATTTGCTGTGGAGCTCCAGCAATCTTTGAACTCATGATCTTCCTGCCTCAGTATTGAGTGCTGAGCATAGAGGAGTGCCCAAGTGATACCCTGTTTAGTTCAAATTTAAAACAGATTGAAAACAATTTAAGACTACAGATATCATGTTAAATGTTCTTACCACAATAAAATATGCCCTAAAAATATACCCCCCAAATATAAAACATAATACTCATTTATAAGCTTAAAAAGAATGTCATGGAGACCAGAACAGAGTACAAAATGCACAAAGAATGGGTGATGACAAGGAGAAATTAGGAGATATTATAAGAGAGAAGTGTAATAATGTGAATAATAAGTAGCAACCTTATCTAAAAAATAAAGATCTAAGTAATTTTTCTAAATTACTGGCTAAATGACCTCATAGCTGAAAATGTGCTTTACTGTCAAAGACATGCCCCAATACTAATTCCAATCTGAAAGGGTTAGTTAATTAGTCAGGGAAAAAGAACTGGAGTTAGAACCATGGGATGAGGCAAAAGAAAATAATATGGAAATATCCTAATAAAAAATAAAATTGCTAATGTTTAAAACAAAAACAAATGTCAGTACCACTTCAATTGGGAGAATCAGTTGTTTAAAAAAGAATAAGAACCTTTAAACAACAGAAACACATCACATTTGTTGTTTGTAAAATGTTATTTCTTAGCTGTAAAACTGAATGCCAAAAGTCAGTAGCAACACTTCAAAGAACTTTTAAATAAATCAGAGAATCAAGAATTCTATTCCTCTTCAAAATGTCATTTAAAATAAAGACAGTAACAGATTTGGAGAATTTTTTAATGTGAAATTCAAGAAAATATATACAATTTCTGCGACAAAAGTACCTTAAACTCACAGAGAAATTAAAGTGACAATTTCAAGAGGATAAAAAAGAATCTTATGTCAAAGATTATTCTAATAAATTTTATTTCAATTTTAAATAAGGTTTTGTTTTATATAAGGGAAAATCCAATTAGCATACAATTTATTAAATTATTCACAAAATAAATTTTGAAAAAAATTTATCATCTTAATGGGTTATTAGAATTTATTTTCTGATGACTTCATAAATTTCCCCAATTTTCAGCTGATAAAAGTTCAATTGCAAGCCTCACACTACTAAGGTGAGTGCTAAGGTCAATTTCAATTAATATTTAATATTGCAAAAATTTAGAGCAAAATACAAGTTTATATGCTTTGTGCTCTGTTTTTGATGAATGTACCAGCTGTCAGATGAAATTTTCTGGACCACACCAGCATGAGTTTATAATTTGCTTGTAATCCACAACTGAACAGATTGGTTGTCCTCATGCTGCATTATTTTCCAATTATTTAAAAAATCACACCTATTTTTAAAAATAGTTTTCTTCATAATTTTTATAAAATGCAATCTCCTTATTCTTAGCAACTATTTTTAATTATAAGAGAATTCAGGGCTTTCTTGCTAATTTCTACTACAGAGACTTTTTGTTTCCTTTCATCTTTTGTTTGATTTGGTTGATGATGAGTCACTAACCTATTTGCTTTTGGAAATGCCTACAATAGGAGTCATATATTCTTGATTGTTATTCTGAAGGCAGCTTTGTCAATGGGGAGCTGAAAGTGGGTAGAAATAAGTGGTCAACAGCCACGCATGTTGGTCCATGTCTACAAACCCAGCACTCAGAAGCCAGATGCAGCAGGATTAGGAGGTCAGCCTTGGCTGCATACATAGTGAAACCCTATCTCAAGATACAAAATCCACAGATAATTGGTTAAAGATCTATCATTACTGGTGCTAAGAATTTTTCAAATTTCAGGCCAGTTAAATCAATTCTAAGTTGAAACCGTGGTATCATCATAGGGGATATTATTGCAATACTTTAAAAGAAGAACATTTTTATAAAAGAATAAAACAGCATGATATGATACCTGGCTACAGAAGAGTTCTAAGTCTCTTCTATGACATATTATTAATCACTATTGTTTATATCAGACTGTTCTCATCTCATTGTTTTAAAACAGAAAGTTGCACCTTATAATAAAGCAATTGTAAAAATAAAAAAATGTGTTTACAGATATTGATCAATTTTTTAGCTTATGTTTATCTTAGCTTATATATGTTAGCCTATATATCCTAGCTTATATGTATTTATCTTAGCATATATATAATATATATATCTCTTAGCTTATCCATATTCATTTTAGCTCATTTAACAATGTGACAGAGTAGAATTTTTTTTTTCTTATTCTTCATAAAGCACTTAGGCTCCAAAAGAGTGTTTGCATTCTTTATTTTTCCAGCTCTGATTATCTTAACCTCTTTCTATTCTCTGCCAATTTTCTACTTAGAAAGTTGTCTTTTTTTGCTCCTAGCATGTTGAGGTAGTGTAAGCAAAATTAGGTTGTAACACCTGGCCTGGGATATTTAGCTCATGAGAAATCGTGTCCCCAAATTATAATAATTTAGAGATTTATCTCATGGCCATGACGTAAAAATAAAACCACCTGGGGTGTTTTCATGAAAGTCAGTATACTAAGAAAAAGTTTATTGATTACATAAATATATGTAATTCTCCAGTGAGCAGTGCCATTTCTTTTTGTAGGTCTAAGTCAGCAAAAAGATTTCAAATGTAAATTGTTGCCATAAGCCTTTGAGTTCCAGGTCGGCTTTATATAGAACTAATTTTTAAAGAAGTAACTAAAATAACATCACTTTTCTAAGACATCACCTAGCTTCATTATCCAATAGCATTTGGAAAATTGACTCATTGAATATCAGCATTACTTTCTACTTTCAAATAAAAGTTTAAGTGTTTTATTTCTTGGAAATAAAAATGTAAGTTACTTTTTAAAAAATCCATCTTATTTCTAATGTGGGTGAATGATTTAATGTTCTCATACCATATTTTCATAACTCTGAAGCTCCTTTTGTTAAAAAATCTGAAGTGCACCAAACCAAAAGGAGCTCATTAATAGAAACTAATAATATCTATGGAAAACAATGATTATCTGGAACTCTGGAAGGGCATGAAAGAACACTGTCACTTGGCAAACTACTTTATGGGTTTTCTTTTTCTGGAATGAAATAAGTTAGTAATCCACATCCCCACAGACTTTCTAGAACTTAGCTCAATTTTTCATGTGAAATTATCTGATCTGCTCAGTTCAATGTATAGATTTGGCACTTTACATTCAAGCATTTACCTGACTCAATTGGCCATGATGAGGATGCAAGATCAAATTGCTCAAGCAATTTCACTAAGAGGGTCACAGATGAGAAGGAAACTATCAGTATTTTCAACTTCCCAGCATTCCCACTTTTGTCTTTTCAAATACATTTTTAAAATTTGTTCACATAACATTCTTCAAATATCATCAGTACAAACCAAAAACAATGCATCCTTTCTCATCAGGAGATGCCAAAAATCACACCCAGTTGATTAAAATGGGGGTGAGATGATAAGAAGTCACATCATTCTTATTTAATGGAAAGGATTAATCATTAGTTTTTAATATCATTATTCATTAAGTTGGATTTAAACCCATTACTTTATTTTATGTGTTTTCTCTTTTTCCCTGCTTCTAGTGTTGCTTCTCAGTTTCTATTTTCATGCTTTCTTTTGGAGTAAGTAACTTTGTTTTCTGTTTTTCTAATTAAATCTTAACTTTATTTTTGCCTCTTTGTGTCATTTATATCATTTTACTTCTTAGCAGATATTAAACAGTAAAGTTGGCCTTGTGGGTTCCTATGGAGGCTGTCCAGTATTTAAACACATTAAGCAACATCCTGTTGAATAGTAGCCTGTACTCATTCAGTGCAAATAATATTCCTTCCCCCAGATATGACAATGAAAACTTTCTCTAGACATAAGCAATAACCATTGGGCCTGAAATCACTACCCTACCAATTTAAATATACATCCTACTTCAAAGTTACTCACAGTTCAATTAAAGTTAAAATAACAGAGATAATTTTCCCACTACCACTTTCTTTTTTTGTTAGGATTGTCAAATGTATCCCATGCATAATATAGTAAGTTTTGCTTATGCATTTTTATAAAATTATAAGATTGTTAGCCAAATATTTTCCACTTCTGATATCCTTCTTTTCTTTCTAAAGATAAGAATTTCTACCAACTTCATTTTTCTTTGGCTTAAAGACTTGCTATGGAAGCTATAGCAAGGTAGCAGGATAAAAAATCAACATAGAAAAATCATTAGCATTCCTATACACTAACAATGAGCAAACTGAAAAAGAATACATGAAAATAATTCCATTTACAATAGCCTCAAAAAAAATCAAATACCTAGGTGTAAACCTAACAAAAGATGTGAAAGCCCTCTATAAGGAAAACTATACACTTCTGAAGAAAGAGATTGAGGAAGACTATAGAAAGTGGAGAGATCTCCCATGCTCATGGATTGGTAGAATCAACATAGTAAAAATATCGATACTCCCCAAAGTAATCTACATGTTTAATGCAATTCCCATCAAAATTCCAATGACATTCATTAAAGAGATTGAAAAATCTACTGTTAAATTTATATGGAAACACAAGAGGCCATGAATAGCCAAGGCAATACTCAGTCAAAAGAACAATGCAGGAGGTATCACAATACCTGACTTCAAACTATATTACAAAGCAATAACAATAAAAACAGCATGGTACTGGCACAAAAACAGACATGAAGACCAGTGGAACAGAATAGAGGATCCAGATATGAAGCCACACAACTATAAGCAACTTATCTTTGACAAAGGAGCTAAAAATATACGATGCAGAAATAGCAGCCTCTTCAACAAAAACTGCTGGGAAAACTGGTTAGCAGTCTGCAAAAAACTGAAACTAGATCCGTGTATATCACCCTATACCAAGATTAACTCAAAATGGATCAAGGATCTTAATATCAGACCCCAAACTCTTAAGTTGATACAAGAAAGAGTAGGAAATACTCTGGAGTTAGTAGGTATAGGTAAGAACTTTCTCAATGAAACCCCAGCAGCACAGCAACTAAGAGATAGCATAGATAAATGGGACCTCATAAAACTAAAAAGCTTCTGTTCATCAAAAGAAATGGTCTCTAAACTGAAGAGAACACCCACAGAGTGGGAGAAAATATTTGCCAATTATACATCAGACAAAGGACTGATAACCAGAATATACAGGGAACTTAAAAAACTAAATTCTCCCAAAACTAATGAACCAATAAAGAAATGGGCATGTGAACTAAACAGAACTTTCTCAAAAGAAGAAATTCAAATGGCCAGTAAACACATGAAAAAATGCTCACCATCTCTAGCCATAAAGGAAATGCAAATTAAAACCACACTAAGATTCCACCTCACCCCTGTTAGAATAGCCATCATCAGCAACACCACCAATAACAGGTGTTGGCGAGGATGAGGGGAAAAAGGAACCCTCTTACACTGTTGGTGGGAATGTAGACTAGTACAACCACTCTGGAAAAAAATTTGGAGGCTACTTAAAAAGCTGGACATTGATCTACCATTTGATCCAGCAATACCACTCTTGGGGATATACCCAAAAGACTGTGACACAGGTTACTCCAGAGGCACCTGCACACCCATGTTTATTGCAGCACTATTCACAATAGCCAAGTTATGGAAACAGCCAAGATGCCCCAGCACTGACGAATGGATTAAGAAAATGTGGTATCTATACACAATGGAATTTTATGCAGCCATGAAGAAGAACAAAATGTTATCATTCACTGGTAAATGGATGGAATTGGAGAACATCATTCTGAGTGAGGTTAGCCTGGCCCAAAAGACCAAAAATCGTATGTTCTCCCTTATATGTGGACATTAGATCAAGGGCAAACACAACAAGGGGATTGGACTATGAGTACATGATAAAAGCGAGAGCACACAAGGAAGGGGTGAGGATAGGTAAGACACCTAAAAAACTAGCTAGCATTTGTTGCCCTTAACACAGAGAAACTAAAGCAGATACCTTAAAAGCAACTGAGGCCAATAGGAAAAGGGGAACAGGTACTAGAGAAAAGGTTAGATCAAAAAGAATTAACCTAGAAGGTAACACCCTCGCACAGGAAATCAATGTGAGTCAATGCCCTGTATAGCTATCCTTATCTCAACCAGCAAAAACCCTTGTTCCTTCCTATTATAGCTTATACTCTCTCTACAACAAAATTAGAAATAAGGGCAAAATAGTTTCTGCTGGGTATTGGGTGGTAAGGGAGGGGGTGGGGGCAAGGGGGAGAAATGAACCAAGCCTTGTATGCACATATGAATAATAAAAGAAAAATGAAAAAAAAAAGACTTGCTATGGATAAATTTTCTTAGTTTATATTTATCTGAATATGTCTTCATTTTAACTGTATTCTTAGGGATAATTTGGACAGCTGTAGAATTCTCCTCTGACAGTTGTGTTTTCTTTTGTTCAATGCTTGTGGTATGTTTTTCACTTTTTTGGCAGTCATTGTTTCTGAAGCATATAAAGCAGTCATTGTAATCATTGAGTCTTATGAGATTACTTTTTACCTGGTTACTTTAAACTTTTGTATTTCCATTCATTTTTCAGAAATTTGATTGTGAGTTTAAGTGTCATTATCTTTGTATTAACCCTGCTTGGTGTTTCTCAAACAAACACTTCAAATATCAATTGATTTATTTCTGAGACTTTGACTCTGCTTTCATAGATATCACTCCTTGTTTCTTACCAATGATGATAGTTCCAAACCATTGTCTTAAGATTTTCAAAATATCAATTATGACTTTCCTATTGCTTAAAAAATTGAACAGACAAAATAAATTTGGGACAGTTCAGCTGAGCATAGAATGGTTCATGAAGTGTTCAGAACCAGAAATGACTCAGTGAGCTATACTCTGTAGGCAAGCAACAATTACTGACAGAAAGAGGAACTGATGAACAGAAACAGTTTGGTTATAACTGAACATTTGCCTTATTTGGGCACTGTGCCAAGAGGCATTTGCCTGATGTGGACATAGTCTGATCAGGTGACATCCTGTAAGTACTTGAAGCCTGGGGATGTGCCTGGCTGAGACTCTGAAATGTGTTACAAAAAACACACTTAATTTACGTTACCATTTATTTACATTTTAAGTTGCAGATCTCTACATAGGAACACAAGTATGAAGGCAATTTCAGCCCAAATTTAATTTAATTTAATTTATTGCTATCATAAATTAAACTGCCTAGCACAAGCAATCTAGAATTACTGTCAGGCAAGTTGCCCGGAGATGAGAGTGCTCTCCATACCCTCTACTGTTGTAAATGCTGTGTCCACCCAGTTTTCTCCAGATTTGCTCACGCTCCAGTGTCTTCAGGAAGGGTGCCTCATCCTTCAGATTTTATAGTCACTTTCTCTGGGGGTTTTTGTCCAAAGGGATCTAAGTCAGACTCTTATTTAAAAAGAGAAATGAAATGTTTACAGAGATAATTATTTGTGGTTTTTAGAATAACAAAGAAATATTAAAATTATTCATTCATTTTGAGTACTATTTGGGCATTTGTCTAGTGCAAAATAACGTATGTTGGAAGGACTTGAAGATAAGGAAAGGGAGAAAAAAGAGAAAGAGAACAAGACAGTAATAGAATTGTATGGAAATAAAATGCTATTAAAACATTACATATATGTGTATGTATTTATTATCATTGAGTAAAACTAAGATACTAACTCCAAATAACATTAAGTTAGAAGTAAAAGTAATTTGCTGAATAAAAAAAACAATAATTGGTTAGGTGACAGTGGCTAGCATCTTTAATCCTAGCTACTTGGGAGGCTGAGATTAGAAGAATCACAGTTTGAGGCCAGCCAGAGCAAATAGTTCAGGGGACTCCATCTGAAAAAAAATTATAGTTATTCATATACTTGACAATATATGCATGATTTCAAAGTAGTGTTACAGAATGCTGAGCATTCCAGATTAACTTGTCATTAATTCTTATTTGCAAACACTAAATTATGCACACACATAGGGAATTGAAATTATTTATACAAATGCTGACATCATAAAACCTAAAAAAAAAAAGAAAGAATTTAACACCCTCTGATGAAAAAAATCTAAATGACTCATTAGAATAAGTGAGCACCTATACCTTGATCCTAGACATTAAGTTGTTTACTTTATGGGTTATTGTTCTAATACCATCACCAAATTTGGAGCACTTCTGTTGGAGCAATGCAAGTTTCTAACTAGAAAGCTACGATACCTATTCTGCTCTATCATCAGCCCCTTAAGGCAAAAGCATAGCTTCTCCACACAGGTTCTAGAGAAAAAATGTCAGCCTAAGGCAGAACTCTGATGTAAACACACTTATTGCAATTGTACTAGAATCTAACACAAACTAAATTTGCTCATCATTCATATCAAATAAGCTAATTCCTAATGCACAACTTGTTATATGTTTAGATCTGAAAATAAGAATGTAAAAATCAATACATAGAATGGAGAATTTTATGCATTACACTTCATTCACAAATATATTTAGAGAAGGCATAAGTGATGCATTCAGGGTTCCAAAAAATAACTTAAGAATCTCTTTTATGAAGTTAAGTACTATAAATATTTTCTTTGTGGTTAGAAATAACTGAAGAAAGCTTTTATTTGCTTGATATTTAAAAGGTTTGGGAAAGTGGCCCTATGTTTAAATGAGTACAATTAGAAGGCATGTTGCCATATTCATGAAGTAGCTGGTATTTTCCAATGGTTGTATCTGTCACTATGCTCTGAGACAGAGAGAGGAACTGGAGAAAATAAGGGAATGAGAGAAAGAGAGAGAGAGAGAGAGAAATTTTTTGTGATAGTGTGATAGTTTGGGGTGCAGCTTGCCCTGAAGAACAGGCATTCCATGAACAATAGATTTTTCAGTATAAAAGACTTCATGGTCCTGTGTCCCTGCAAGAGTTCATGGTTTGAGATATAGTTGAAGCTGAAAGTGAAATAATGAAGAAGTTACACCATTACTGCTATTGTATTTACTTCTATTGGGTGAATTTTTGTACCAAGTATTCCTAGAATTTCCTATAATTTTACTGATGATTGATTGAAACTTGAAGGCAATATTGACAAAGGTGTCAAGAATAGCACTTGTCAATAAACAGCAAATTTATTTAAGAAAGTCATCTTGTGGTGGTTTTCTAATTCTTAAGTATTTTGTTTAGCACAGAATTTCTAACATGGCCAAAATGTCAAGTTGTACAATATCTACATAATAAAAACACCACTGTTATGTAGCATGACACTGCAAGTTTTCTTTGTATATCCTGGACATTGAAAATAGAATAAAACAGAAGCCCTGTGGTATTTGAAGTGCTTCCATTAGAGCTCATTTTGACTCATTTTGTAGAATCAAAACAAGCAAAAATTTAGTAAAATCTTGTTGCTTTATATCTTAATATTATACTCAATTATAATATTTCAATGTGTTTCATGATTATATCATAAAATTCAAGAATAACAAAGCATAAATGAATTGACATTTCATGCTGATCCAGTTGTCTTTCTATTCCAAATATACCTTGTTGTAACTTAAATCTCATGCATGGTGAGTATATGAAGTGTTGGAGCACTTTAGTTTCATATATGACTTAATGACATACAGATTTGTAACTCCAGCAATTTTATTTTTTGTAACATCAAAGTGCCTAATCAACATAACTAGTCGAATTTTAATAATTCAACTTACTATGCCCAAAGTCAAACTCTTATTTCACCTTCAAAGCAAACTCCTCTCATAATCATCCCTACGTTTTAAATATCAATCTCCACACATGATATCTTACCAAGTAATTCATGTTCTTCCTCCACAATAGTTTTAACCATACCTACTTACTACTACATTAATCCATGCAATCAGCAAATCTTACCTGAACTTTTTATGTTCACCTGATCTTCATGCTTCCATATTTGCCCCTTTCTTTTATCCTCTTAACACAAAGTCAGAGCATTCCTTTAAATCTAAGTTGGACCTTGTCAATTCTGTTGCTCAATAACTAATAGAATTTCCATTTCATTGAATTAACCTCAAACTTCTAATCTTGTCTTATCATCCTCACCTCCACTCTTGGCACTCTAACCCTTATTACTAACTTGATTCATTGATCCATCTCTTTGCTGCTCCCAGAATATATGACACAGTTTTTACTCAATACTCAGGCCATCATAGTGCTGATTCCTCTGCCCTATTATTCCCTATATCTTCCTTTATTTTACTGTACATCACTCACAATAATGCAATATAGTTATAAATATACATACACATGTAATGTATGTAAGATATATTATAATGTATATAACATATATATACATATATATGCATGTGTGTGTGTATATATATAACTATATTGCTTGCACCATCTCTCTATTTTATCTGTGTATTATATGCCTTCCCCCACTAGAACATAAAGCCCTGGAAAGAAAAGATTTTTTTTTTTACTTAACTGCTTTATTTTAAGTACAAATAAGTCAGATACCATATACTGCTCTACTCTAAGCGCTAAATAAATCTTTGCCTGATAGTTGATTTTTATCAGCATAAAAACATGCACCTAATTCTCAACTTAAAGATTTCTTAAATGTAGTTGATACTAGTACAGGGAGATAACATGGATCTAGTTTCAGTGATGAATAACCACTTTTCCCAGCAACATTTGTTGAAGAGGCTGTTCTGTTTTCCATCATATGTTTTTGGTGCTTTTGTCTAAATAATGTGGGTTGTGTGGATTCATATCTGGGTCCTCTATTCTGTTCCACTGGTCTTCATGTCTGTGTTTGTGCCAGTACCATGCTGTTTTTATTGCTATCATTTTGTAATATAGTTTGAAGTCGGGTATTCTGATACCTCCAGCATTGCTCTTTTTGCTGAGTATTGCTTTTCCTATATTCATGGTCTCTTGTGTTTCCAAATGACCATTAGGGTAGATTTTTCAATCTCTGTGATGAATGTCATTGGGATTTTGATGGGAATTGTATTAAACATGTAGATTGCTTTTGGTAGTATAGCCATTTTTGCTATGTTGATTCTACCAATCCATGAGCATGGACAATCTTTCCATCTTCTGTAGTCTTCCTCGATCTCTTTCTTCAGGAATTTGTAATTCTCCTTGCAAAGATCATTCACATCCTTTGTTAAGTTTACTCCTAGGTATTTGATTTTTTTTTTTTTGAGGCTATTGTAAATGGTATTGTTTTCCTATATTCTTTCTCAATTTGTTCATTGTTGGTGTGTAAAAAAAGGTAATGAGTTTTGTACATTGATTTTGTATCCTACCACATTGCAGAAGCTGTTTATGATATCTAGGAGTTTTTGGGTAGAGTTTTTTGGGTCTTTGAGGTATAGGATCATATCATCTGCAAATAGGAATATTTTGACAGTTCCTTTACCTATTTGTATTCCTTTTATTTCTTCTTCTTGCCTTATTGCTCTGGCTAGGAATTCCAGTACTGTGTTGTTGAATAGCAGTGGGGAGAGTGGGCACCCTTGCCTCATTCCTGATTTTAGGGGAAATGGTTTCAGTTTTTCTCCATTAACTATGATGTTCGCTATAAGTTTGTCATATACAGCCTTTATAATATTGAGGTACATTCCTTCTATTCCTAGTTTTCTTAGAACTTTTATCCTGAAGTGGTGTTGGATCTTCTCAAAAGCATTTTCTGCATCTATTGGGATGATCAAGTGGTTTTTGTCTTTGCTTCTATTAATGTGCTGTATTACATTTATAGATTAGTGTATGTTGAAACACTCCTGCATCCCTGGGAAGAAGCCAACTGGGTCATGGTGAATGATCTTTCCGATATGTTGTGGGATTCAGTTCAAAATGGATCAAGGACCTTAATATCAGACCCAAAACTTTGAAGCTAATACAGAAAAGAGCAGGAATACTCTGGAAGCAATAGGTATGGGCAAGACTTCCTCAATAGAACCCCAGCAGCTCAGCAACCAAGCCAGGCTCAGAAGGCCAAAAATCGTACGCTCTCCCCACGTGTGGACTTCAGACCTGAAACAAATGCAGTAATATTATTGGACATGGGTCATACACTAAGGGGAGAACACATACAGGAGGAATTGGGAAAGGTAGGAAACCCAAAACTTGAAAGTGGTTGATGTGCTTATTGCAGAGAGCTTACATAGTAACCTTAAAATGACAGAGGTCACTATGGGAAGGTGACCAGGAAGTAGTGAAGAGGTCTGGTAGAGATGAATCAATTTGGGTTGTAATACACATGTGCATGGAAGCAATACTAGGAATCTCTCTGTAGCGCTAACCTTATCTCAAACTAGCAAAAACGCTGTCTTTATCATTGCTTATGTCTTCTCTTCAACAAAATTGGAGAAGAAGGCTGAACATGTTCTCCCTGGAAGCGAGAAGGTTCAGATGGAGAGGAAGGGAACAGGAGATGGGGGAGAAATGGCCTAAACAATGTATGCACATATGAATAAAAAAATAAAATGAAACATGTACCTATAAAAATATTTCCTAAATGCAATATTCTCTTTAAATATACTTCATTTCTCAACTGACAGTTTTTGTCTCTATTTCTATAGTATTATATTCTATACTATTCTTAAGTTATACAATTAGACTTGAAATTGAGTCTCCATATGACCAAACAAAATATAAAACAGTCAGCATTACAGCCTCATCATAGTAACCTATAGTCATCATTTGAAACAATTGATTGCAAGTTCTTTTTTCACTTGCCTCTGGGATGGTAATATAACTAGATTTGGTGTTTACAACACTGGCATTTCAAACTCTTCAACCAGTTGTTTATTCTCTTCCCAACTTCTAAATATCTAAAATAAAAGTAAAATAGTGTTCATTCTCTCTCTCTCTCTCTCATTCTCTTTCCTCTTCCTGAGTTATACCATATAATTTCATTACATTCCTCTGAAATTATTTATTAAGACCCTAAAATTTGAATCCCTAGTATCTCCTTTTTACTGCATATTTGTAAACCTAACTGCCTCACATTTCATCTTCACTTATATACCTAAAAGACTGTCACATTTAACATTTATCTGATTTTCCTTCTGAACATAATATACCACAAGTGACTATATTTTAAGTAGAGTATTGTTCTCCCAGCTTTTGTTTTTTTAAATTTTTTATTATTCATTTATTTACATGCGCTTACATTGTTTGGGTCATTTCTCCCCAACGCCCCTCCCGCACCAACTCCCCCTCTCTCCTCCTCACTTCCAGGCAGAAACTGTTCTGCCCTTATCTCTAATTTTGTTGAAGAGAAGAAATAAGGAAGACAAAGCGTTTTTTTCTAGTTGAGTTAAGGATAGCTATACAGAAAGATTCCTGGCATTGCTTTCATGTGCAAATGATTTACAATGCAAGTTGATTCATCTCTAACTGATCTTTATACTGGTTACTGATCCCCTTCTCATGTTAACCTCTGTAGCTTTAAGGATTCTGTATTAGTTCCTCTGGAGTGGGGACATCAAACGATTTCATGTATTGGGTTTTCTACTTATTCTTATATCTCCCATATGTGCTCTCTTCTTGTCATGTGATCCAAGTCCAACCACATTGCTGCATTTGCCCGAGATCTAAAGTCCGCATGTGAGGGAGAACATGCGAACTTTGGTCTTCTGAGCCTGGTTAACCTCACTGAGAATGATGTTCTCCAGTTCCACCCATTTACCTGCAAATGATAAGATTTCATTCTTCCTCACGGCTGAGTAAAATTCCATTGTATACAAGTACCACATTTTCTTGATCCATTCGTCAGTAGTGGGGCATCTTTGTTGTTTCCATAACTTGTCTATCGTGAATAGCACTGTAATAAACATGGGTGTGCAGGTGCCTCTGGAGTAACATATGTTGCATTCCTTTGGGTATTTACCCAGGAGTGGGATTGCTGGATTATATGGCAGAGCTATGTTTAGATTTTTAAGAAGCCTCCAATTTTTTTTCCAGCGTGGTTGCACCAGCTTGCATTCCCACCAGCATTGTACAAGGGCTCTTTTTTCCCCACATTCTCACTAACATCTGTTGGTGGTGGTGTTTTGATTATGGCTATTCTAACAGGTGTGAGGTGGAATCTTACTGTGGTTTTGATTTGCATTTCCTTTATTGCTAGAGATGGTGAGCATTTTTTCATGTGTTTTTTGGCCATTTGAATTTCTTCTTTTGAGAAAGTTCTGTTTAGTTCACTTGCCCATTTCTTTATTGGTTCATTGATTTTGGAGAGTTTAGTTTCTTAAGTTCCCTGTATATTCTGGTTATCAGTCCTTTGTCTGGTGTATAGCTGGTGAATATTTCTCCCATTCTGTGGGTGGTCTCTTCAGTTTAGAGACCATTTCTTTTGTTGTGCAGAAGCTTTTTAATTTTATGAAGTCCTACTTGTACATCCTTTGTTTTAGTTGCTGAGCTGCTGAGGTTCTATTGAGGAAGTCCTTGCCTATACCCATTAGTTCCAGAGTGTTTCCTGCTCCTTCCTGTACTAACTTAGAGTTTCAGGTCTGATATTAAGGTCCTTGATCCATTTTGAGTTGATACTAGTACAGGGTGATAGATGTGAATCTAGTTTCAGTTTCTTGCAGACAGATAACCACTTTCCCCAGTAACATTTGTTGAAGAGGCTGTCTTTTCTCCATCATATATTTTTGGCACCTTTGTCAAAAATAAGGTTGATATAGTTGTATGGATTCATATCCAGGTCCTATATTCTGTTCCACTAGGCTTCATGTCTGTTTTTTTCCAGTAACATGCTGTTTTTATTGCTATTGTTTTGTAATATAGTTTGAAGTCAGGTATTGTGATACCTCCAGCATTGCTCTTTTTGCTCAGTATTGCCTTGGCTATTTGCAGTCTCTTGTGTTTACAAATGAACTTTAAGGTAGATTTTTCAATCTCTGTGATGAATGCAATTGGGATTTTGATGGGAATTGTATTAAACATGTAGATTGCTTTTGGTAGTACACCCATTTTTACTATGTTGATTCTACCAATCCATGTACACAATCAAACCCTTAAACAGCAAAGACAACTAAATGACAGGGATTGCCACCTATCAATACTAACACTGAATGTTAAAGGACTTAATTCCCCCATTAAAAGACACCGATTGGTAAACTGGATTAAAAAGGACGATCCAACAATCTGCTGCCTGCAGGAGACCCACTTCATCGACAGAAATAAGCACTGGCTGAGAGTGAAAGGCTGGAAGAAGATATACCAAAATAGGCAAGGGTAGCAATACTTATCTAGGACAAAGTAGACTTCAAACTTACATTGATCAAATGAAATAAAGAAGGACACTCCATGCTAACAAAAGGGGATACAACAAAAGGAAATAACAATTATCAACCTATATGCATCCAACGTCAATGCATCCAATTTCATCAAACACACTCTGAAGGACCTAAAAACATATATAAACTCCAACACAGTGGTAGTGGGAGACCTTAATATCCCCGTATCACCAATAGATAGGTCATCCAAATGAAAAATCAATAAGAAATCCTAGAACAAAATGACAGCATAGATCAAATGGACCTAGGTGATGTCTACAGAATATTTCATCCAAGTTCTGCACAATATATATTCTTCTCAGCAGCCATGGAACCTTCTCCAAAATTTATCATATATTACAGCACAAAGAAAGTCTCAGCAAATGTAAGAAAATAGAAACAATTCCATGCATCCTATCTGACCACAATGAATTAAAGCTGAATATCAACAACAAAAACAGCAGGAAAAAACATGCAAACAATTAGAAGCTGAACAACACATTGCTCAATGATCAATGGGTTATTGATGAAATAAAAGAGGAAGTTAAAGGTTCCTGGAAGTTAATGAAAATGAAAACATGACCTACCAGAATCTATGGGATACAGCAAATACAGTCCTAAGAGGAAAGTTTATAGCCATGAGTGCATATATTAAAAGGACAGAAAGATTTCAAATCACTCTGTGCATGGACTCTTCAGTTTAGAGACCATTTCTTATGTTGTACAGAAGCTTTTTAATTTCATGTAGTTCCATTTGTCAATACTTTCTCTTAGTTGCTGGGCTACTGAAGAACCATTAAGGAAGTCCTTGCCTACACCTATTGCTTCCAGAGTATTCCCTGCTCTTTCATGTACTAACCACAAGGTTTTGGGTCTGTTATTAAGGTCTTTAATCTAGTTTGAGTTGATACTTGTGCAGGATGATAGGTATGGATATAGTTTCAGTTTTTTATAGGCAGATAACCACTTTTCCCAGAAACATTTGTTGATGATACTGTCTTTTCTCCATCATATGTTTTTCATCACTTTGTCTAAAATAAGGTTGGAATAGTTGTGTGGATTCATATCTGGATCCTCTATTCTGTTCCACTGGTCTTCATGTCTATTTTTGTTGCTATGGTTCTGTAGTATAGTTTGAAGTTGGGTATTGTGATACCTCCAGCATTGCTCTTTTTGCCCAGTATTGCCTTAGCCATTTGCTGTCGTTTGTGTTTCTAAATGAAGTTTAGGGTAGATTTTTCAACCTCTGGGATGAATGTCAGTATGATTTTGAGGGGAATTGCATTGAACATGTAGATTGCTTTTGGTAGTATAGTCATTTCTAGTATGTTGATTCTGAAAATCCTTGAGCATGGGAAACCTTTCCATCTTCTGTAGTCTTCTTCCATCTCCTCAGTGGTTTGTAGTTCTCCTTGTAGAGGTCATTTATATCCTTTGTCAAGTTTATTCCTTGGTATTTGATTTTCTTTCAAGGCTATTGTAAATGGAATTGTTTTCCTATATTCTTTCTCAATTTGTTTATTTTGGGGGTATAGAAAGGCTATGGATTTTTATATGTTGCTTTTGTATCCTGATAAATTGCTGAAGCTGTTTATGGTGTCTAAGAGTTACTGGGTGGAGATTTTTTGATCTTTGAGGAATAGGATCATGTCTTCAAATAAGGATATTTTGACAGTTTCTTTACCTATTTGTATTCCATTTATTTCTTCTTCTTGCCTTATTGCTCTTGCTAGGAATTCCAGGACTATGTTAAGTAGGAGTGGGGAGAAAGAGCATCCTTGTCTCATTTGTGACTTTAGGTGAAATTATTTCAGTTCTTCTCCCATTAAGTATGATGTTGACTATAGGTTTGTCATTTATAGTCTTTATGTACATTCCTCTATTCCTAGTTTTCTTGCAGATTTTATCATGAAATGGTGTTATATCTTATCAAAGGTTTTCTGCATCTATTGAGATGATCATGTGGTTTTTGTCTTTGCTTCTATTAATGTGCTGTATTAGATTTATTGATTTGTGTATGTTGAACCATCCCTGCATGAAGCCAACTTGGTAATGACCCATGTCTCATAGGGTCTAGTAGGTGATGTTTTCATTTTCATTAACTTTCGGGAACCTGTTGATTTCCTCTCTTATTTTTTTCTATGACCCACTAATGGTTGAGCAATGTGTTATTTAGACTCCAATTATTTGCATATTGTCTGTTATTGTTTTTGTTGTTGAGTTCCATTTTTAAAGCACTGTGATCAGATAGAATGTAGGGGGCTATTTCTATTTTCTTACATTTGCTCAGGCTTCCTCTGTACCCTAGGATATGATCTATTTTGGAGAAAGCTCCATGGACTGCTGAGAAGAATGTATATCATGTTTTTGTTGGATGAAATATTCTGTAGACATTAGTTATGTCCATTTGATATATGGTGTCATTTAGTTCTAGGATTTCTCTGTTGATTTTTTGTTTGGGTGACCTATCTATTGGTGATAGATGGATATTAAAGTCTCCCACTCTCACTATGTTGGAGTCTATGCTTGCTTTTAAGTCCTTCAGTGTATTTTTTGATGAAATTGCGTGCATATAGATTGACATTTGTTATTTCTTTTTGATGTATTGCATGTTTTATTAGTGTGAAGTGTACTTTATTATCTCATTTGAGCAATGTAAGTTTGAAGTCTACTTTGTCAGATATAAGTATTGCTATTCCTGCCTGTTTTAGAGGGGCATTGTCTTGGTAAATCTTATTCCAACCTTTAACCCTAAGGCAGTGTTTATTTCTGTCAATAAGATGGGTCTCTTGCAGGCAACAAATTGTTTGATCTTCTTTTTAATCCGGTTGGCCAAATGGTATCTTTTGATGGAGGAGTTGAGTCCTTTGAAATTCAGTGTTAGTATTAATAGGTATGTGGTGATTCCTGCCAATTAATAGCTTTTTTTTGCTGTCTGAGGATTTGATTGAGTGCAGCTGCATCAGTGCAGGTCTCTGATTGCATGTCTTTTCTTCTCCACCATCCTCTTGTGGCTTTGTTTGCTTTCCTCTTATATATGCAGAATTCCTTGTAGAATCTTCTGTAGTGGTGGCTTGGTGGCTGTATATTGTTTTAGTTTCCATGTATCATTGAAGATTTTTATGCTGTGTCAATTTTGAATGATAGTTTTGCTGGGTAGAGTATCCTAGGGCTGAAGTTATTTTCATTCAGTGTCCAAAATACCTCACCCCATACCTTCTTGCTTTTAAGGTTTCTGTTGAGAAACCTGCTGTTATTTTGATGGGTTTACCTTTATATGTTATTTGTTTTTTCTCCTTTACAGACTTCAATATTCTTTCTCTTCTCTCTGTGCTTGTTGTTTTAATGACAGATAATATGCTGTGGGGAGGTCAAGACTGTTTGGTATCCTGGAAGCTTCCTGTGCATGAATGAGCAAAACTTTCTTAAAATTTGAGAAATTTTCTGTTATTATTTTATTGAATATATTACGTATCCCCTTGTCTTTTTCCTCTTCTCCTTCTTCAATGCCCATTATTCTCAGGTTTGGTCTTTTGATGGAGTTCTTGATTATCCCTTTCACAGCTCTTGAATTGTTAGACTAAAATTTCTTTTGTTTTTTTCTTTAATTTCTATTTTATCTTCAAGATCTGAGATTCTGTCTACCACTTGTTCTAGTCTGCTAGAGTGGTCTTCCACTGTGTTTTTTTGTTTGACTGAAGGGACTTTTTATTTTTGCCTTAATATATATTAAAGCTACCTTCTCACCTCCACTATTGTCCCAGCCACCATCAACTTTACACAGTTTCATGTTAACTTTAAATCATATTTAAGATCATATGACAGTTATGCTCTCAAACACATTTTAGTGACTCGGAACTAATTTCCTGACAGTTTCTCCAACAGTCAAAATATTTCTGACATACTGGCTTTCTTTTGTTCTCTTGAAGATGTTAATTTGGCTCTCTATTCAGGATGTATAACTTTTGCTCTTCTCCACAGTCTTAAATTGATTGCCTAGGTACCACATGGTATGCTTTCTCATTTCCTTTGTGCATCTGCTAATCTATAGAAGTCTATCTTCATCTAATCATTCAGTTAACATTTCTTTACATTTTCAACAAGTTTTTTTTAAGCACAACTACATATTCATTATTTCCTTTACAAGTTCTGTTAATAGACTACCAGATTGAGGATCAAATGAATTTGCCTAGCACATAGT
The DNA here is from genome assembly GCF_047511655.1 of Castor canadensis. Classification (NCBI taxonomy): domain Eukaryota; kingdom Metazoa; phylum Chordata; class Mammalia; order Rodentia; family Castoridae; genus Castor; species Castor canadensis. Next base: position 145,096,218 of record NC_133389.1, read on the forward strand.
AAATAAACATTATTTTAATGAAGGAAATAAATGGAAAAGAATGAGTCAAAATACAATCTTAACCAAAAACAAAGAAAAAAGTTAAAATCCTTTTAAATATCATCTACCTCCCAGAAAATAGAATGTCCATTTTCATTTTATAATGATGTATGAATTGTTTCACAATAATATGTACTTTTGAGACTCTACACTTCATAATTCAGATAATTATAACTTGCTGACATTGCAAAGTAATGGTGATGGTAAGAAGTGAGAAAAAGAAATATTGGAACATGACCAAATATATTTCCTCTTATTCGAACAAGGGCTCTTGATTATAGTGTATGTTTTTTTGAGTCTAATTAAAGACTATTTTTCTTACTGATCACTTCTATTCTTATTTAAATATAAATTATCCAGCTAAATGAACAGGACATATTTTAATCAGGAAGATGTAACAAAGAGCAAAAGAGGCAAATATAGTGTCCTAGAAAAATGTTAATAGGTATATTAGAAAATTTGTTCTCTACATATCATGTAAATGGTGGTGGTATTTGAAAGATAGTGAAATCCCTTGTGGCTTATTGAGTACTGTGCAAAGAATGTAAGGAGCAAAGTAGGGCATTGGGCAATAAGTCAGAAAGTAGTGACTAATTCAAACTGAGTCACTAATTTAGTTTTGTGACCTGTAGCAAGTCACTTAACCTCCCTGATCTTAGTTTTCTTATCTATAATATGAAAGTGTCAGATTCAATTATGTCTAAAATCCATTCCATGTCTGAGATTCTATAAGAATTTGAAAAAAATATGTCTGGGGACTCAAAATGATAAATGCTATCCCAGTCTATTAAAAGGGAAAATATGAATTTATCAAATTCGTTCAGTTAAATTTAGACCTTAGTCAAACTAAAAGTCTGAATAAATTGATTTGAAAAGTCTGAGCAAATTGATTAGACATACTGACTAAGAACTGAGTAGACTATATTGGTCCAACTAAAGTTCTATGATACAGTTATGATTAATAATAAAACATAAACTTTATTCCCTAATAATTCATATTCTTATGAAATAGTTAAGAAATCTTACTCTGCATTCATCTTTTCATGAATATATAAATACATGGGTGATATAACTATGATATGTATTTCTTCTTATTGTAACAAATTATATTATATAATCTTGAAAATATTAACTAAGAATTGCATCTTTTGTACTGTCCTCCTGTCCCAGCACCAAACCTTATTCTTTCAAAATCTGCTTCCTCATCACATCTCCTTCTAATAAAGTAAACATCTTTCATTTTATTTTTATTGTCACTCTCAGGCTTCTTTTGTTATAATAAACTGCTAAAGTGAATCTAAATTATAGAAGAAAGTAAATGAAGATTAGACTTTTAATAAATAAATACTAATGTTGATAATGTTATAACTGAAAAGAAAAGTAAGCAAGGTTTCCTGGGCCTTGCAGATTATTTTCTACCGTGGTTGTCTGCATTCGGTGGCTACTGGTCACATGGATCTGTTGAGCTCTTTAAATGTGGCCAGCAAGATTAGGAGCTAAAATACTAAATCTTCATAGAATAACAGCGCTTAGTACTCCACCCAGCACAAGAAATATCATTAATATTTTGTAGTGAATGCTTATTAAAATTGTAACATTTTGAATGCTATGTTAAAATAAAACATGTCATCAGTTAATCCACTTATTTTTCTAATAAAGCTCATGGTAAATATTAAATTAATTTGTTACATTTTTCTATTGGAAATCACTGAAAATAGAAATAAACAGCATGTTGCTGTTGTAGCAGTTTGAATAGTTTGAACTGGTATGAAAGGTCATCAAAACATTCAGATATTTTCATTTTTAATTTAAATATTTATTAACATCCTATGTGGTACATAATGCATAGGCAAACATACACAGTTTTCAGATAATATGTTATTATAAACTTCCTAACATAAATAAACTCCAAGTCCATCATTTTCATAATATGAAATGAATTAATACAGCTTAGAGTAATTTCTTCTTAAGTTGTCCTATATATTGACTTTTTTGGCAGTCTGGGGTTTGAACTCAGGGCCTCGATTTCTAGGCAGGCACTCTACCACTTGAGCCACTCTGTCAGCCCTTTTTTGTATTGGGTATTTTTGAGATAGGGTCTTGCAAACTACTTGCCTAGGCTGGCCTCGAAGCGTGATCCTCCTGACCTCTGCTTCCCAAGTAGCTAGGATTATGAAAGTGAGCCACCATCACCTGACCTATATATATTGATTTTTTTTCTTTTTTCTTTTATTATTCATATGTGCATACAAGGCTTGGTTCATTTCTCTCCCCTGCCCCCACCCCCTCCCTTACCACCCACTCCATCCCCTCCCTCTCCCCCCCCAATACCCAGCAGAAACTATTTTGCCCTTATCTCTAATTTTGTTGTAGAGAGAGTATAAGCAATAATAGGAAGGAACAAGGGGTTTTGCTGGTTGAGATAAGGATAGCTATACAGGGCATTGACTCACATTGATTTCCTGTGCCTGGGTATTACCTTCTAGGTTAATTCTTTTTTGATCTCACCTTTTCTCTAGTACCTGTTCCCCTTTTCCTATTGGCCTCAGTTGCTTTAAGGTATCTGCTTTAGTTTCTCTGCGTTAAGGGCAACAAATGCTAGCTAGTTTTTTTAGGTGTCTTACCTATCCTCACTCCTCCCTTGTGTGCTCTCGCTTTTATCATGTGCTCATAGTCCAATCCCCTTGTTGTGTTTGCCCTTGATCTAATGTCCACATGGAGGGAGAACATATGATTTTTGGTTTTTTGAGACAGGCTAACCTCACTCAGAATGATGTTCTCCAATTCCATCCATTTACCAGTGAATGATAACATTTTGTTCTTCTTCATGGCTGCATAAAATTCCATTGTGTATAGATACCACATTTTCTTAATCCATTCGTCAGTGCTGGGGCATCTTGGCTGTTTCCATAACGTGGCTATTGTGAATAGTGCTGCAATAAACATGGGTGTGCAGGTGCCTCTGGAGTAACCTGTGTCACAGTCTTTTGGGTATATCCCCAAGAGTGGTATTGCTGGATCAAATGGTAGATCAATGTCCAGCTTTTTAAGTAGCCTCCAAATTTTTTTCCAGAGTGGTTGTACTAGTCTACATTCCCACCAACAGTGTAAGAGGGTTCCTTTTTCCCCGCATCCTCGCCAACACCTGTTGTTGGTGGTGTTGCTGATGATGGCTATTCTAACAGGGGTGAGGTGGAATCTTAGTGTGGTTTTAATTTGCATTTCCTTTATGGCTAGAGATGGTGAGCATTTTTTCATGTGTTTACTGGCCATTTGAATTTCTTCTTTTGAGAAAGTTCTGTTTAGTTCACATGCCCATTTCTTTATTGGTTCATTAGTTTTGGGAGAATTTAGTTTTTTAAGTTCCCTGTATATTCTGGTTATCAGTCCTTTGTCTGATGTATAGCTGGCAAATATTTTCTCCCACTCTGTGGGTGTTCTCTTCGGTTTAGAGACCATTTCTTTTGATGATTGGAAGCTTTTTAGTTTTATGAGGTCCCATTTATCTATGCTATCTCTTAGTTGCTGTGCTGCTGGGGTTTCATTGAGAAAGTTCTTACCTATACCTACTAACTCCAGAGTATTTCCTACTCTTTCTTGTATCAACTTAAGAGTTTGGGGTCTGAAATTAAGATCCTTGATCCATTTTGAGTTAATCTTGGTATAGGGTGATATACATGGATCTAGTTTCAGTTTTTTGCAGACTGCTAACCAGTTTTCCCAGCAGTTTTTGTTGAAGAGGCTGCTATTTCTGCATCGTATATTTTTAGCTCCTTTGTCAAAGATAAGTTGCTCATAGTTGTGTGGCTTCATATCTGGATCCTCTATTCTGTTCCACTGGTCTTCATGTCTGTTTTTGTGCCAGTACCATGCTGTTTTTATTGTTATTGCTTTGTAATATAGTTTGAAGTCAGGTATTGTGATACCTCCTGCATTGTTCTTTTGACTGAGTATTGCCTTGGCTATTCGTGGCCTCTTGTGTTTCCATATAAATTTAATGGTAGATTTTTCAATCTCTTTAATGAATGTCATTGGAATTTTGATGGGAATTGTATTAAACATGTAGATTACTTTGGGGAGTATCGACATTTTTACTATGTTGATTCTACCAATCCATGAGCAAGGGAGATCTCTCCACTTTCTATAGTCTTCCTCAATCTCTTTCTTCAGAAGTGTATAGTTTTCCTTGTAGAGGTCTTTCACATCTTTTGTTAGGTTTACACCTAGGTATTTGATTTTGTTTGAGGCTATTGTAAATGGAATTGTTTTCATATATTCTTTTTCAGTTTGCTCATTGTTAGTGTATAGAAATGCTAATGATTTTTCTATGTTAATTTTATATCCTGCTATCTTGCTATAGCTATTGATGATGTCTAGAATCTTCTGAGTAGAGTTTTTTGGGTCTTTACGGTATAGGATCATGTCGTCTGCAAATAGGGATATTTTGACAGTTTCTTTACCTATTTGTATTCCTTTTATTCCTTCTTCTTGCCTAATTGCTCTGGCTAGGAATTCCAGTACTATGTTGAATAGCAGTGGAGATAGTGGGCATCCTTGTCTGGTTCCTGATTTTAGAGGGAATGGTTTTAATTTTTCTCCATTAAGTATAATGCTGGCTGTAGGTTTGTCATATGTAGCTTTTGTAATGTTGAGGAACTTTCCTTCTATTCCTAGTTTTCTTAGAGGTTTTATCATGAAATGATGTTGGATCTTATCAAAGGCTTTTTCTGCATCTATTGAGATGATCAAGTGGTTTTTGTCTTTGCTTCCGTTAATGTAGTTTATTACATTTATTGATTTTCGTATGTTGAACCACCCCTGCATCCATGGGATGAAGCCTACCTGGTCGTGGTGAATAATCTTTTTGATGTGTTGCTGAATTCGGTTTGCCATTATTTTGTTGAGGATTTTTGCATCAATGTTCGTTAAGGAGATTGGCCTGTAGTTCTCCTTTCTGGAGGTGTCTTTGCCTGGTTTTGGGATAAGTGTAATACTGGCTTCATAAAATGTGTTAGGCAGTTTTCCTTCCCTTTCTATTTCATGGAACAGTTTAAGGAGGGTTGGTATCAGTTCTTCTTTAAAGGTCTGATAGAATTCAGCAGAGAATCCATCAGGTCCTGGACTTTTCTTTTTGGGGAGACTCTTGATTGCTGCTTCAATTTCATTTTGTGTTATAGGTCTATTCAGGTGATTAATTTCCTCTTGGTTCAGTTTTGGATGATCATATGTATCTAGAAATCTGTCCATTTCTTTTAGATTTTCAAATTTGTTTGAATATAGGTTCTCAAAGTAGTCTCTGATGATTTCCTGGACTTCCATGGTGTTTGTTGTTATCTCCCCTTTTGCATTCCTAATTCTACTAATTTGGGTTTTTTCTCTCCTCATTTTAGTCAGGTTTGCCAGGGGTCTATCAATCTTGTTTATTTTTTCAAAAAACCAACTTTTTGTTTCATTAATTCTTTGTATGGTTTTTTTGGTTTCTATTTCATTGATTTCAGCTCTTATTTTTATTATTTCTCTCCTTCAATTTTTTTGGGATTTGCTTGTTCTTGTTTTTCTAGGAGTTTGAGATGTATCATTAGGTCATTGATTTGGGATCTTTCAATCTTTTTAATATATGCACTCATGGCTATAAACTTTCCTCTCAAGACTGCCTTAGCTGTGTCCCATAGGTTCCGGTAGGTTGTGTTTTCATTTTCATTGACTTCCAGGAACTTTTTAATTTCCTCTTTTATTGCATCGATGATCCATTCTTCATTAAGTAATGAGCTATTTAGTTTCCAGCTGTTGGCATGTTTTTTGTCTTTACTTTTGTTGTTGAGTTCTACTTTTACTGCATTGTGGTCAGATAGTATGCACGGTATTATTCTATTTTCTTATATTTGCTGAGGCTTGCTTTGTGCCCTAGGATATGATCTATTTTGGAGAAGGTTCCTTGGGCTGCTGAGAAGAATGTATATTGTGTAGAGGTTGGATGAAATGTTCTGTAGACATCTACTAGGTCCACTTGATCTATTGTATATTTTAGATCTTGGATTTCTTTATTGAGTTTTTGTTTGGATGACCTATCTTTGATGATAATGGGGTGTTAAAGTCTCCCACAACCACTGTGTTGGCGTTTATATATGCTTTTAGGTCTTTCAGGGTATGTTTGATGAAATTGGGTGTGTTGACATTGGGTGCATACAGATTGATGATTATTATTTCCTTTTGGTCTATTTCCCCTTTTATTAGTATGGAATGTCCTTCTTTATCTCATTTGTTCAATGTAGGTTTGAAGTCTACTTTGTCAGAGATAAGTATTGCTACTCCTGCTTGTTTTCGGGGGCCATTGGCTTGGTAAATCTTCTTCCAGCCTTTCATCCTAAGCATATGCTTATTTCTGTCGGTGAGATGAGTCTCCTGTAAGCAACAAATTGTTGGATCTTCTTTTTTGATCCATTTTGTCAAATGGTGTCTCTTGATGGGTGAATTAAGTCCATTAACATTAAGCATTAGTACTGATAGGTATGTGGTGATTCCTGCTATTTAGTTATCTTTGTTGCTTGAAGGTTTGATTGTGTGTACCTAGCTTGATGTTACTCTCTACTGTCTTGCTTTTTCTTATCCTGTGGTTTGGTGCTGCCTGCCTTTTCATGGTTAAGTTGGGTGTCACTTTCTGTGTGCAGGATCCCTTGCAGAATCTTTTGTAATGGTGGCTTTGTGGTCACATATTGTTTTAGTTTCTGCTTATCATGGAAGACTTTTATTGCTCCATCTATTTTGAATGATAGCTTTGCTGGGTAGAGTATCCTGGGGTTGAAGTTATTTTCATTCAGTGCCCGGAAGATCTCACCCCACGCTCTTCTTGCTTTTAATGTTTCTGTTGAGAAGTCTGCTGTGATTTTGATGGGTTTACCTTTGTATGTTACTTGTTTTTTCTCTCTTACAGCCTTCAATATTCTTTCCTTAGTTTCTGAACTTGTTGTTTTAATGATGATATGTTGTGGAGTAGCTCTATTTTGATCTGGTCTGTTTGGTGTCCTGGAGGCCTCTTGCATTTGTATGGGAATATCTTTCTGTAGATTTGGGAAATTTTCCGTTATTATTTTGTTGAATATATTACGCATTCCCTTCACTTGCACCTCTTCTCCTTCTTCAATGCCCATGATTCTCAAGTTTGGTCTTTTGATGGAGTCAGTGAGTTCTTGCATTTTCTTTTCACAGGTCTTGAGTTGTTTAATTAATAGTTCTTTGGTTTTTCCTTTAATTACCATTTCATCTTCAAGTTCTGAGATTCTGTCTTCTGTTTGTTCTATTCTGCTGGATTGGCCTTCCGTTTTGTTTTGCAGTTCTGTTTCGTTCTTTTTTCTGAGGTTTTCCATATCCTGGCTGTTTTCTTCTTTATTGTTGTCAATTTTTGTCCTGAGTTCATTTATCCATTTATTCATTGTGTTCTCTCTTTCACTTTGGTGTTTATACAGTGCTTCTATGGTTTCCTTTATTTCTTCTTTTGCTTTTTCAAATTCTCTATTTTTATTGTCTTGGAATTTCTTGAGTGTCTCCTGTACATTTTGGTTGACCCTATCCAGTATCATCTCTATAAAATTCTCATTGAGTACTTGTAGTATGTCTTCTTTTAAATTATTCTTGTGGGCTTCATTGGGTCCTTTGGCATAGTTTATCTTCATTTTGTTGGAGTCTGGATCTGAGTTTCTGTTTTCTTCATTCCCCTCTGGTTCCTGTACTAATTTTTTGCTGTGGGGAAACTGGTTTCCCTGTTTTTTCTGTCTTCCTGTCATTGTCTTTGGTGTTGTTACTGTCCCTGTTCTGTGTGTAATTAAGTATTTTCTAGCTTGTAATAATAACAATGGTAATATTGAGAATGGAAGAGTGAGCTGAGATGGAAAGCAAGAAGTTAAAGAAAAGGGGAAAACAAATATACAGAGAAAGCAGAACAAGGTATCAGACAAGAGAGTTTCAAAGGTATAAACAGGGAGTGTTAGTGTACTAATCGACAGTAAGCTGAACAGACAATAGAGAGACAGAGAGAGGATTGAAAATCAAAGATAAAAAAATAAAAATAAGTAAATGAAGGTAATATCTATATATAAAAATGAATTAAAATAAAATGGAAAATAGAAAATTAAAAAAAAAAAAACCAAAAAACTTCCAAGTTTATATGCAATGCAGTTTCAATCTTAATAATTTGGATGTCTGTCTCAATCTCCAGTCCTGGAGTTGGTGCCTCAGATGTTGTTCTGTAGTTGTCTCATCAAAGGGGATGCATAAAGTAGAACAAAACTACACACACACACACACACACACACAAAAGAAAAAAAAAAAGCCCCACCAAGTGTCCCCAGTTCAAATGCAATACAGTTTCAGTAAGTTTTTCGGCTTGCAGGTGTAATTCGGTTGTTCTCTCATCAAAGGTAGGGAGAAAAAGAAAAAAAAGCGTCTGGAGACAGTTCTGAGAGTGGTATCTGCAACTATGGCTTGCCTGCCTGCTGCTCTCAGCCTGTAGCTGGTGGCATTATTTATGCAGGTCTCTGGGGTGAGCTAGCACTCACCTGGTCCCACAGGCTTTGTTTGCTCAGAGTTCTCCTGTGCGGGATCCTCTGCTACAGGCTTTCCCCTTTCCAAGCACTGGGAAAGGTAACACTGCCCCCGCGTTGTCAGGCCTGCATGTTTATTTACAGTTCATGTGGGAGGTGGGTCTTCCCCCCTCTCCTCTGAAGTTTTCCTCCCACTGCCACTTTCAGAAGCTTTCCTGCTCCTGCTTACTGGGTGGTGCTGCTGCTCCTGCTGGCCACCATGTTTGTTTACAGTTCCCTCCTCTCACAAGCTTCCCTGCTACTGGTTGCTGGGCGCGTGCCCCGCTCCCGCCAGAGGCTCTCTGGCCTACCCGACTTGTTTATTTACAGTCCCGGGAAGGGTTCCCTTCCCCCAATCTTCAGCGCTCAGGGCACCCCACCCTCTTTCCAGCATGTCTTAACTGTTCTTATTGCTTATTACTCAGTTTCTCTTTTTTTTTTTTTCCCGGGTGGAGGTCAGTCTGTCCAGGGGGCTATGCTGCTCTGGCCCAGGCTTGTCTGTGGGGCTACTGCGGTACCGTGAAGCTCACCTGGTCTGCGTCTTCCCAAGCCGTATGGGCGCTGGCCACTGGCAGCCCCGGGGGTCTTCCTTGTTTCTCCGTTTAACGTGAAGTGGAGATTCTCTGCACCAGCTGGAGATGTGGAGGGGTCAAAGTTATGCCTTTTCTTGGTGATTATGCCTGCAAAGTGTGTCTCCAGCATCTCTCCAAGATTTCACTATAGGAGGGTAGCTTTCTGCTTCCTACCTCTAGCCGCCATCTTGGAATTCTTATATTGATTTTTTAATTTAAAGAATTTCAGGGACTCTTTGCAATGCATCCTTCCATATTGGTTTCTAGCAAATAAATTTTAATAAATTTTGATGCTGTAATAGGATACAATGAAATTTAGAAAAAAATAAAACACTTGCAAAAGATAATTCAAAACAATAAAAAAGTCATAATCTATAACATATCCTATTTTATTTATAAATTATTTTAAGATTGCTTAATTAAAATATTTGATTTTGTCATTTCTATTTAGTACATTTTACAACTCATGGGAGTAGTAGATACTATTAAAATCATCATATAACAGAACTGTTACTAGGCATGCCTTAGACTATTAGTTAATGAGGAATACTTTGTGTACATTAATAACTATCTATTCTATTTCCTCATGATACCTAATAAGACCTTTGAAAACTAATATCAAATATGAAAAGAAGAATAATATTCATCCAAATATTTTTAAAAGATATGTGACAATAAAAATGACTTTCACAATTAGTTGACACCTCAAACTATTTCTTGAAAATATTCAACCACAGTTAATTAGATTTTGGAAAATTAGAGTGATCCAAAAGTCATAGTAACCAAGGTTCTTTTCCCTTCCTTGTCAGGTTTACATTAAAGTTGATATGTTTGCAGTTGCAATAAGAGAAATCATTATTCAAAAAAAATAAGAGCAAAATGACCACCAGTGTGGAAAGTTCCACAGTTTTATAATTAATGGAATTAACGGAATTCTTCAGCCTGACATTCCATCTATAAATTAATATAAGTTGTTCCTCAGGAGTTTAATTCTTTGCTTCATTGTACAGATGATTTTCCACCTGTTAAGTGGCATTAATAATCTGACCTTATATTACATTGTGTTGGAGAAATGACCCAAGCCTTGTATGCACATATGAATAATAAAAGAAAAAAAAAGAGATTTAAATGGAAAATTCATGTAAAATATTTAATATAAAATCTCATACACAAAAAGCCCAGAATAAAATTCACATTTCCATTTCATAATATTAGTAATGTTACTAAATATATGGAAATGTTTCTAATTTTATGAAGGTATTGATAGGTTAATTTATTTTTAGAAAATACATCAGATTTATTTTCCATACTTTGGTTTCATTAGAATATCTATGGAGAAACCATTCTCAAATCATTCAAGTATGCATGATTTAAATGTTTAATGTACAGCACTTGAAAGAGCTGGGTTAATTTGGCATCTTATTCTAATATATCTGTTGGAAAGTAACAATTTTTGGAGTATAGAATAGAAGATTGTGAATAGTTGAATAAATCTGACTTTTTGAAGAGAGGGATAAATTTGACAATTCTTTTTTTGACACACTGTCATCAGTTTGCTGAATGGGAGATGGAGCTTTCATTTACTCCAAAACTTTAATTTGAAAACTTTCAGATAACTTGTATTTTCCCAGATAAACTAGTTTTTGATCACTACATGGATAAAGGTACTCTTGCCTCTCGAGAACCCAATTCTTGCTTTTTTTTCTTTGCATACTGTTCACACATACAGATAAGAGGTGTTGACTCGTATGAAATGTTTAATTTTACCTCACTAATTATTTGCCATACCCAAGGGTAAGATATAGCATATATTACAGTGTATAGTGTAACTACCCAAACTAATTTTTTATAATTACATTTATATTTCTTCAAGAGTTGAGTTACAAATTAAACAAAATTTTACTTTTATTTATGTGTGCTTTTCTTTATATTTTCTTTTTCTTTAAATAAAAAAAGATAGGATTTATCACTGTCAGTCCCCTGGAGACTGTTCCCTCAAACTATGCAATCTTAATGTGGAATGGAATTTAGAGATAATTGAATCTATTACTTTTGTATCATAGATAAGAAAACTATGATCCCGACATGTTAAGTGACTATGTCACAAAGTAATTATTCAGTGTGAATTTTTCACTATTCACTCTTTTGTGAAATATATCCTACGTACATAATCCTATAAATTTTGCTTAAAAATTGTATATATATATATATATATATATATATATATATATATATATATTTAACACTTTGATCTCCTTTTAGTTACCACTATTAAAATTCTTAAATATCTTATCTAAAACATCACTACTGCCTTATATTAGATCATAATATTTCATCTCAACAGGTTTTCTCACATCAACTGATGATGCTTCAAATTCTAGTATTAAATTAACCAGTAGCTTTCATTAAGGAGGTCTGAAACCAAAAACAATACGTAAGAGTTAACATGTCTATTTAAATATTTTAAAATCTCTAATGAAACACTATCATGAACAGAAGTTAAAGATGATGTTATGGTGGGAAAAACAAAAATGCGGAAAATTAAATGCAATGACTAATATCCTTAATTTATAAATAATTCAATAAAGAAAGAATAAGAAGTGGTAGAAAAAGTGAGGAAAAGTGTGTGAACTAGATGTTTTTTTAAATGGGGGATTTGTGAATCAAAAATGAATTTTGTTGAGTACTTGTCATGTCATCCTTAGGTGGTTGGGTTCAGTTTATCTTTATAAAACCCTATAAAATGTGCATTGTTATTCTATCCAACTTACATTTGATGCAAAGGCATCCCAGAGGTTACATGATTGGTCCAAAGTCAGGAAATTCTAGCCAGTTCATGCATCCATGACTATATGATTGTCTAGGACAGGCCAGGCTTTGGAATCTTCATTATGTTAGAAAAGATCAGTGAATCTGAGATATTGCAGAGATGTTGGTGATATTTTTTGTGACACTAATCTTAGAAATTTCAAAGCACTAAGTCACAGAGCTAGGCTGGATTGGGTGAGGAGACCACTTCAACTTCTGTAACACAGGCTCATTTTTTTCTCTTCTCTCTTGTCAGAGTGTTTCTCTTTTCATCAGAAACTACAGAAAGATAATAAAAGTATGAGGGGTGTAGAGGTAATAGATGATAGGCTGGTAGATATGGGTGGGTAGATGATTGATAAAGAGATGGATGGATGGTTGGATCGATAGATAAGAAACAGATTTTAAACTATATAGTATTTTATACATTTAGTGAAGTAGTTCTAGTGGTTGAGGCATTATTGAATAGTTTCATATCTTCTGAATCCTTTCATATCAAAAAGTTTCTTCAAATTGTAAAGCCACTCTTTGTGTCTGAGAAATTTTAGTGGACTAAAATTGAGCAACCTATTGAAATGTAACCATTATTAAATATTATATACTATGTAATTTCTCACAATGACTGATTCTTCTGTTTCCAGATGATGATCATTGAACAAATACCTAAATAAGCAAGTAAAGTTTGCAAAGAAGGTAATTTGGCAGTTTAAATCTTTCCAAACTAATTTGCTTCTTGTTGAACTCTGTATTGCTACACATTATTTTTCGTCACAAATTTTAACAGGTAATACTTTAATATCTTTAATTAATTAATTCTTAATTAATACTTTATTTAATTTTCTTGGGTTTTTGTCTGACTTTGTTTTTGAGATGAGGTCTCACTATGTGCCCAACTGGTTTCAAAATCCTGGACTCTAATGTTCTTCCTAATGGGATTCTAGTTGTATGCCATGACCTCAGGTTCCAAATTTTAAAAACTATTTTCTTCTGTTATTGATTTCATAGATTCTATTAATCCATATAACTAAATGATCCCACCTAATTCACTATTAAATTTCATTCCTATTCTTACTAGCACACACACACACACACACACACACACGTACACACATACACACAAAAGTAACTTATCTATTTTAGTTTTTATCTAGCAACAAATATCACTTATAACATTTCATTTCAGAATTTTATGGTATACCATTAACATTCTCAGTACAACTATAAAATAAGTTTGGATTATATGAAAGGAAACCATTTTTAGTGAGAAATAATATCATAGAGCTGTGAAAATAAGTGGAATTTTTTTTAATTTTGAAAAATATGTGATATGTGGAGCCAACATAAACTTATTAAAATTTTTCTCCAAGTTTCAAGGATGCCATTCTCTCAATGGTATTTTTCATTTAATAATTTATTTTGGCATTTTGTTCTTTGACTTTTCTCATTATAAAAATGAGTCCTTTTAAAAAGAGGTAAATAATTATTTCATATATATCTAATATGTTTGCACATAAAAGAGCATTAAAAAATACTGAACAATTTTCTTTCCTCTAAAAATGTTCTATATTACCATAAAAATTATTTTGAGTTTACACTAATTTAAACATATATTATAAAGGAAAACATGCTTTGTCTTCTTTTAATACTGTCCTTTTTATAAGATGTATAGTAATATGAGTTTTTGAAGGAAAAGTTCCACAATATGAAGAGATTAGACAAACAAGAGACCTGTAATTTATTCCAAAATTCCTTTTTATAATGCAAAAAATTAAAAAACACAATGTGATTTATTTTCTGCACATCAGCTGTTTTTAAATTTAAACACATGATGAAGTGGCAGTATCATTTATCAAACAAAACATATGATTTAATTCCAGTACTAGATGGACTAGCCAATAACTCAGTATTACCACTGGTTCCAGCACAAAAAAAAGTTTAATTTTCTCCTTTTATTCTGGTTGACTCTTTCCCTATTCTGTGCACACCTGGAGTATTATAATCTTGCAAATGCAAAAAGTACATTGCATTCCCTCTTCCATAACTTTTCCCCAATCAAGGCAAATACAATAGAAAGAGAATACTCATCTTCCATGGAAACACCTTTCCAACAGCTTATCATCTCACTGTGTTTCATACCATCTGATAATTTTAATACAAAATATCTTTATAAATGCATTCTGTGGTGATTCTTTACACCATGAAAATCATTAGTAAGGATAATTAACTGAGACTGTGGTGATGAATAGAGCTGCATTGCTGATCAGTGTAATAAAGAACAGAAGCCACTAATTACAGATACAGAGCCTTGAAGCTACTGGGAAATGTAATTTAACACTGCTGCCCAAATTCCACACAGCCAAATATAAGTGTGCAATTAAAACAATAAGGTCTTCCCACTGATAATGCTTTTGGGACCAATCCAGGTATAAGAAAATGTGACCATCTGTATGGAGTAGCTTGGCTGTAGTAAGTACCATGCCTAAAGAAAAATATTTTGAAAATTAAAATTGCCTAAAGTTTTGTTAGGTACTTTCATAACAACCCTGGCCTTTTTACCAAATTCTGTAATAAGTTTTTGAGAAAAATTAAAAAGAATATAGTATAGAAACAGCATAAACATAAAAAGCTAAGAATCCAAGAATCACTTAGAATTATATTTCTTAGATATAAAGACCTTTGTCCAACTGCAGAGAAAATATTAAGTTGTAAAGTGGTGTTTCTAAAAATGACTTGAAAAGAAATATGTAAATCTTGTTAAAATGCAGGGTATCTAGAAAATGTCTGGGTATCTAGAAAAGTAGAAAGCCTGAGATACAAATCCAGTGACAGCTCCATATATTTTCCATCACCAGTCAACTTTGTATGCAATAAAACAAAAGGGATTTGAGGGTTTAATAGTGGTTCATTGGATCCTGTATCTGCCATTTTATAGCTTTCTAACCCAGTGGGAACCATTACTTCTTTCTAAACTTTAGTTTCTTTATTTGTAGATCATAGAAATATATCAACTTTATCATGTACACATATTTGAAATGTGTATAAATTGAAAATGTGTTTATACATAATAGATATGCAGTAAGTATCAGTTTATGCCACTTTATTCTCTGTTGTATAAGAGAAAGTAATCTCACCTGATTTTTATCTTTGATAAATATTTAGTCCTACTAATTGTGACTTATGCTGTTAGAGTCACATTGAGGAGAATAAAGTTATAAAAGTAATATCAGCTTCACAAAGTGAAGCTCCTCTGCACAGTATGCATGTATATCAGATCATTAATCCTGTTGTAAAGGCATAAGAAGACAGGATGATATTGGCATGCCAGGCTAATGTAGTATAACCAAATGCATGCATTGTCTGGACTGCCTGTCTTCTATTATGGTTTTAGAATGTAGTAGCTGGTACATTTTTGGTTCCTAAGTCAAAAGAATTTCAATGTAGTAGAGGTTTCCTTTCATTATTATAAAATATTTGTAATAATGAAAAAATGACCATAAAGAGTTTTCTTATGCAACATCAATATCCAAGTATGTTAAAGCAACTTCTTAATAGTGTTACATTCATGAAGTACAAGAAGATATCTTGGCGTTGAGAACCATGACTTGGAGTACACATAAAAGATGTGTTTTCAAAACTCTTATAAATAAGTTACTTTATATAATTATATACATAATTATAATAAGAAAATAATTCATAAATAGCATCCCAAAAATTCATCCATAAAATGCCATCCTGTAAAAATGTAATATCTTTGAGAAGGAAAATATAGTCTTCCAAAAACTCTAGTATTCAGCCACGACTTGTAATCATGTCTGTTTACTTAACGAATATTGATTGATGGCATCCAATGGTCACTGTGTTAGGCTAATTAGGGAATATTACATACAGAAGAGGTGAAAATGACCTTCTTTTCTGAAAGTAATACATACACATTTTTACAAAATGGCTCAAGAATCAACTAAGAAATGATCTATATGAGTACAGAGGAAGGCTAGCTTATATATAATTTGAATGATGAACTTGGTATTGTGTGAAATAAATTGGAGTTAAAATTGAGAAATATTAAAGAAAAAGAAGTAAACAAGAGTGACTACAGATTTTTTTTTCATTTTGTGGGCAGGTCTTAATTTGACCAATGGGCACATACATTGAGAAATTACATAAATATTAATCAAAAGCTATGAAACACTTTATTTGGCATTGCTAACCTTTATTGATTGTGATGTAACTTATTGCATAAAATAAGTACCCACTTGGTCATTTGGGCTGTATAAAGCAAGTTTCCCTATAAACTCCTATAGACTGAAGGAAAGTACAGTTTTATGCAGAAGATTCAGAAAGGCATAATGAGCTACAGTAGTTCAGAGGAAGGGTAGATTATATACAGTCTGAATAACCAACTGGGAGTTATTTAGAATAATTTGGTGGTACCTTCATATGAATGTCATATATAATGAGAAACATGAAAGATGAGGGAAAGAGCATTCCAGGCAAAAACCAGGGCTGAAAGTATAACATAAGAGCATGTACAACATATGTGCAAAGATAATATTTAAAATCAAATCAATTAGTAGAGATGAAACCACTATATAGTAATGCATGCAAATTTTGGTTACTTGGGTTCTACATGAAGCTGTATTAATTTAAGGCTTTGGACTTTCAGTCAAGCAGCAATGTTTATCAATGCTACCCAACAGACCTATTCTGTAGAGGAACAGATAATTTTCACCTATAGAAACAATGATTCCTTCACAAAATTCTTACCTCTTTTGGAAGACAGATGTCAAATAGTTAAAAATTACCAGAATGTTTGAAACAAAAAAAAATGACATGAATTCTAAAGCAGAATATCCCCAATTTTCAAAAAGTAATATTTATTCTTTGCCCAGAATCACTGCTGCTTGTTTATCATTATTTTTCTTGTAAGTCCTAAAATAAAGAACAAATTGTAAAGTTCATAATTATCTTCCCTTCTTCTAGACTCAATGATTAATATAGGTTGATTTTTTTAAATAAATATTTAAAGTATGAAAATAATGTAAGGGCGGGGGTCATACATAATAACAGAAAAATACATAAATGTTTTGGCTTGAATACGAAATGCGCCTCATAGGCTCCTGTATGGAAAGCTGGATACTGTTTTTGGAGATTCTAGAAACTTTAGGAGGTGGGGCCTTGTTGGAGGAACTGGATAGCTGGAAGCATTGGTTGAAGGTGATACTGGATTCCCAAACCCTTCTTTTCTCTCAGCTTCCTGTTCATTCCAGGTGAACAGCCTCCTTCTCTCCATAATCTCACTGACATAATGTTCATGGAGAGCACGGTACACAGCAACCATGGACTGACTGGAAACCAGGAGCCAAGATAAATCCTTCCTCCTTAAGTTGTTTATGTCAGGCATTCTGCCAATGTGATGCGAAAGTAACCAACACAATATATGAAGCAAAGAAATTGAATTGGACATAAAGCAAACTTCAAGACTCCAAGAAGTCTAAAAATGGGATGTTTCTCACAATGCAATGAGAATATTTTCTGCTTTTAGCTTCAGTTGCTTTTTAAAAAGTACCACTTCTCATCTGCCTGTTTGGTGGTTCTCTCACAGATGATTTAAATGTCTATTCAAAGGGTCCCCATTACAGAGGTATGTAAATATTTTTGACCTCCTCAAAGTAAAAAAAAATTAAAAATCCAAATATGAAAAAATAAGATGATATATAGGAAACATTCAGTAAATGTTTGCCTCTTTGAAAGACCTCTGTTTTCTTCACTTGTTTCTAACTTATATGCAACTAATAAATTTATTACCTAGAAATCTCCTTTGCCATAAAATGTATTGAAATAGCATTTGATAAAAACATACTCTAGAAGTAGTTTGGTGTTAGTCTGAATAGTGTACTGCTTATGCCCAAGATAATAAAATGAAATACATCTCAGAAACCTACTGATTACCATCTACAATTAGTTTATTTACCTTAATTAATTTTTTGACAGTTTACCATTTAATATCTCAAGTTTAAACTAAACATAGAAGTACTTAAGGTGGCATCAAGTAGCATAGTGCGGGGCTACCAATCTAAGTGCTATTACCACTAAGGTAAAGATGCTCATTAAAGAGGAAGGAGATTAAGAAGGACACAAAGCTAAAGAAGATTCCAGAGTTGGATTTAAATAGTTCCCCATATACACCACACCCCAATGTATAAGAAAACATGATTAACTTACTTGATACTATATGAAGCAGTCATTAGTTATGGAGAAAACATTTAAGTTTCAATAATAAAACACAAAATATCTTTTAAACGGCAACTATCCAATTATTAATTACTTTAAGTATTTTATATTTATAAAATACATATACCTATATTATGTATTTTGTATTTACAATAAAACATTAAGCAATAGATGAGTAATAGAAGAAAGTAAATTGTAGAAAAGAAGATATGAAACTCATTACTATATTAGCATGTATAAATGCATACCATAAAGTCCCAAGGACATGGAAAATGTACAAAACCATTGACTCTAAAGTTCCTTCCTATTCAAAGCAACCAGAATAAAATTTAGAAACATAATTTCTATCATGGTATGGAAGGAAGGGAGATAGGGAGCCAGTTGGTTAAAAGAGGCATACCTTCTAGTGTTAGATCTTTCAGGAATTTCTCCTTTGGGATTCTGGAAAAAGGAAGCTCTTGCATACATTGACATTGACTGTTGTCTTCAATAAAATCAATACAAAAAAATTCATGACTCTGTGATTGTTTCTTTTAATGTCCAGAAGATAAACTGGTGGTAAAATGACCAAGTCCAATTTGGAAAAAGCAATTCTATCAGAGGCCAAGATATTACCATCTAAGCGTACAGCTCCCCAGCAGTCTTGAGACCAGATTTCCTCCATGGGGATCTACAGGAGAATAACCTTTCAGGTGTCAGAATATACTCATCAAGATGGGAGGAAAGTCTTTATTTCATTCTTTCTAAAGTAATGGGATTAAAAATAAGAACAGGTAATTCTTCAAATTAAGTTTAAATCAGAGAAATGTCGACCTTCTGTAAGAAAATGACAAGAAAATCAAACAGTAGGGTGATTTAATGATCAGTTGTCCAGAAATGGAGTTACCATGGGAAATTTATGTTTCAATTTTACTTTTCATGAGGCCAGAGCAATAGTAGCATTTTTAATCTGGCCTTATTCTCTATCAAGGATCACTTTGAAAACTTCAAAGGCCATGTTTAGAAAATGAAAATAGCTCTCATTTTATTCCTGTTCACTTAAAGTCTGAATGTAAAAATGGAACTCCTTTTAATCCCAGGGGGGTAAAAAAAAACACTTTCAAACAAACTATGAAGTGTTCTTTTTTTCCAGGGAATAAATTAAAAGTAATGTTGAAGAACTATTATAGATAATGCATTGGCACACTAGGCTACTAAAAACCTAACAGGTGGAAATCATACTAGTTCTCCACCAATTGGACTTCATGCATCAAAGATGTAACATATTTAATGGAGGCCTTGAGGGCAACAATAAAATTAAAATAATATATTCAAAAATGAAGGATCTAATCTGTCTTTTAATAAGTCATTTTACATGTTATTTGAGACAATATGGTAGTAATTGATTTAGCTTGCTGTTATTTCATATGACATATACTCTTATTTTGTAAATGCATATTGATCTCAATCTTTTTCTTTCACTGTGGAGGGACTGGTGCTCCAAAAAAAGGGAACTATTGCAAGAAAACTACACACCTAGAAGAGGTTTCCCTGGCAACAAAACTTTCCAGTTATCTTGTGGTTCCAGTGTTTCCACAGCAGAGCATCACCTTACTAACAAGCATGGCAAAGGAAGGAAGGAAAGAATCAAGTTTTATATTGAACTAGAGAGTTAACAGGTCCTACAATTATTTTCAGGTAGCTTAATTTATATTTCTGTGTAGCTTTCTTTTTGCTTGTTTTTTCCTGATACAAAATTATCTTTGGATAATTCTAATCTGAAATTATCACATTTACCTTTTATTTGTACCTGAACACAGATTATTTTTAGTCAGTCAATATGTAAAGCTTTACAAGTTTTAGATATTCATATAACTACCAAAATTTTCAAAATGGATTAATACTGTATCATAGCACAACTAAATAGATAGTATGCAAATCTAAATAAAAGTTTTATAAATGAACTAAAGACCCCAAATATGAAAGCTATGCTTAGTTTCCATTAAGTACTCTCTTAGGTTTTAAAATTTATTTGCAAATTTTTGAGCATTTTAACTCTTTATACATTTTCAGTTAATATCTAAAGTAAGATTAATGCTATTTTCCTAAATCTTAAGAGAGCCACATACTCACATTTAAATTATACATTTTTATAACTATCCTACCTGTTACTCACACTTGGTATGGATTTTATAAACAAAACAATGCATTATTTAGAATGGAAGGAAAACCAATCATGCCTTACAATGCCTTACTCAGAATTCTAAAATCTGCAAAAAGACAAATCTTGGAGAAAACAAATATCATCAGTCATTTTATGGAAAAACATTATTTGATTTGACTGTGATGCTATATGTCAGTCTTCTAAAATCACATTTGGTTTGAATATTCATATACTTCATTTTAAATGTATTTCTCAAAGGATATATGTGTAGTTTATTACATTATTTATATACAGAAAAATTTGACTTCTATTCCCAAAGGATAATGGACCAAAGTAGAAAGATAAATACATCACTATGGATAGTTAGATACATGGATGTGTGTGTGTGTGTGTGTGTGTGTGTGTGTAGAGAGAGAGAGAGAGAGAGAGGCATATATATATAGATATATAGATATATCTATACATATACAGAGAGAGAGAGGGATAAGACACAGAGAGATATAAGAGAGAAAGAGATAAGTAGAAAATAATCATTGCTTGCTGATAACATTGGTTGACAATTTTATCAGTATCAGAATATTTACATATTTTCAAAAACACCAGATTACTGTTTTTCTTTATAAATCCCAAAATAAAAAGTAATGTGATGATTTAGAAAACATAGTAGACACCATCATAAAAATGTGATCAAATTTAGCGAAAGTAATTCCTAAACAAACCAGTATCATTGTTCTTGATCTCATTTTTTTAATATAAGGGGAAAAAATCACTTTCAGAACATCCATCGAGCAATACATAAATTGGATTTATGTATTGGAAAAATATCAGATAAATCCAGATTGAGGGACATTCTACAAAGTAATTGACCTTTAACTCTCAAAATAATACCCATATCAGGAAACACAAAGAGAAATTGAGGAACTGTGTCAGGTTGTAGAACAGGCACAACAAGGAAATGTCTCTCCAGATCATATAATGCTGACAAAGTTGATCTTCAATAGAATTTAATCTCAACAATAAAAGAAATTGTACTGAATATTTTCTAGGGTATGAAAGTGGTATTAATTTGGATGCACATGAATTAACATTCAGCTATTTCTGAAAAAAAGTAATAAATTAAATCATTTAATAAGGAAAGTTAGGGCCACAAGTAGCTAGAAACAGTGAAAGAAACAAAAGATAAAATGTAAATATAGTAGTTGAGTGAATTAGAGATAGTAAAAAGGAAATGTGCTTTGTGGCTCCAGGTGAAACCCCAGCACTTGGGAGGGTAAGGAAAGAAGATCTGGGGATTTTAAGGCTAGCTTGGGCTATACAGCAAGTTCTAAGCCAGCCTGGGTTACATAATGAGATCCTGTCTCAAAAACTAAACCAAACAAAAAATAAAGGTAATTGTGGGGAAGGAGATACATATTCATTTCTTGGCAACTGGGAAATAACTGAGCATGATATTATATTAGAGTTTAAACACAATTGGTTTTTGTCACTAGAAAAGTGTTTGAAATGGTCAGTTACATTTAAAAAATTAAAACAACTCATTAGATATCAAAATATTGAAAGCATTGAAAGGTGAAATAACTTTAAAAGTACATTTTTAATGAGAAACAGGTCTTTGAATAGCTTGACTATAAGAAAGCTAATACATGGGTCTCAGACATGTTTTCTTATGAACAATATCTCTAGTAAGGGGTATTTCAATGGGGCTGCTATACTAGCTTTATTTAAAAAAAACAATAAGGTCCAGTGAAAGAATACACAGGAATTTTACTCTGCAAGAAAGTTTTTTCAAGTATTATTTACTAGAAGTTAGTCAAATTAGAAGAAAACTATTGGCATTTCTCTGAAAATAAATGCAACCAAATTAAGAGTAGTTTATCAAGTAATAGAGGATCCTAACATAATTACTTTTATACCTTTTATTTTAAATAAATACAGATTCACCCTCTGCACCCTTCACAAAATGTCCACAATGATTTTACCTTACGTTTTGTACAACATCAAAACCAGTTATTTCACATCAGTACATTAAATATGTGTATATTTTTATGTTCTTACACAAATATTTCAATATAGAATCTAGTGATATTAATATCAAGGATTTCACAGTCTTAAGATTTAGTAAACTCAAAATCTTCTAGTAGTAATTTATTGAATATAGACAATATAACTAAACAAATCAATACAGCTTATTGTTTAATTTAAAATATATACATATATATGGGATATGTATATACTGAACATCATTAATACATTAAAGATGAAGTTGTGTGCAAAAAAGACAAAATTTCTTGCTCACAGTTGTGTGTGTGGGTATTGTTTGTGAAAGTAAAAGTAAAGTATGTGTTGTGGCTCAGGTATTACTAAATTCTGTGGAGGAAAAGTAAAGTGAAGATGGAGGAAATTCAATGATTAAGGGGCAGTGCAATTTTGCATATGATAACCAGGGAAGGTTTCACTTAGACTTGACTTTGTACGAACACCTGAAACTGCAGGGGAATAAGGTGGCACGTGATCATGTTTATAGCTTCAATGTTAAAATATTACATAGTCTTTAGCAACCTTGTTTTGCTTTCATTCTTTTCATTTTCTTTCTTTCTCATTCTTTCTTTCTTTCTTTTGCTCTCTCTCTCTCTCTCTCTCTCTCTCTCTCTCTCTCCTCTTTCTTAGGGTTTTAACTCAGGGCTTTGGGCTTGCTAAGCAAGCTCTTTACCATTTGAACCAAATCCCCAGTACCACTTGAATCATACCCCAACTCATTTTTAATATTCTAAACAGAAAAAAATCGAGTTTAAAGGTCCTGATATGAGAACATGCTGAGTTTGTGTGAGGAACAGCAAACAGCAAGCATATCTCTGTGACCGGAAAGGAAGTACAAAAGAGAAACTAGTGTAGAATAATGTAATGTAGGCCTTTTTTAATTGTAATCAACCAATTTTCTTTAATTTGGTATGAGAAGAAATCAGAAGTTTCCAAGCTGAGAAGTGATGTCATATGGCATGTTTCAATAGAATCCCCTTTGACACTCTAGTGAGACTATAATGAAGGCAGACCAGAAGCAGAAGTAAGAAGGTGAGTTATATTATTATTCCAATAACCCAGAGGAGCTAATATGGTGACTTGAAACAACATGGTAGTAATAGGTTTGGTGAAAATGTGGAATCTTGAATGTATATTGAAGGTTCATTAAAAAGAATTTACTGATGGGTCAGGTATAGTTTATGAGAAATAGTCAAGTGAAAGATTATTTCAGTATTTTTTTAATTGAACAATTGGAAGTGTTGCATGAATCCTTTTCACATCAATTTTTTGTGAGTAATAACTAATGAGTAGCTATGCAGAAAGTGATAATCCAAGAAAGAATATAAGCACCTCAGCTTACAAATGTTAAGTTGGAAATAATAGCAAAATCAAGAATAGCACAGCCAGTCCTATCTATGGATTCTGCATCTATTGGTTTGACCAACCTCCAGTTGAAAATATTCAAAAAACTATTTGCATCCCTACTGGGTATGCAAGTGGTGATGATTGTTTCTTGTCATTTCCTCCTAAACAACACAATATAGCAACTAGATAGCATTTATATTGTATTAGGTATTAATGATTGTTATGGTTTGACTATAAATGTCAAACCCACAGGCTTATGTGTTGAAAGCTTGGTGGTGCCTTTATTGGTCGCTCTAGAAACTTTATGAGGTAGGACTAAGCAGAGAAAGTAGGACTTTGGCAGTGGGTCTTTGGAATTATTCTGTCTCTGGGTCCTTCCTGTCTCACTCTTGTTTTTTGTCTGTCACGATGTGAACAGCTGGCTCCTGTTCTGACCAATTACATGGGGCCAACCAATCATATACTACATTATCTGAGATCATGAGCCCAAATAAATCCTTTCCTCTTTTTAAGTTGTTTATGTCAGGAATTCTTTCACAGTGATGCAAAAGTAATTAATACAGAAAAGTGGCACCACGGAAGTGTGGTCATTGCTGTGGCTATTCCTGACAATGTGGTCAAAAGCATTTGGAACTGGCTTGTGGGAAGAATTTGGAAAAGCTTGGAGATGACTGCTAGAGAAGCCCTAGAGTGCTGTAATCTCAGCTTAATGAGTGATTCTGGTGTGAGCGCAGAGGACCAGAATGCTGCTAGAAATTTTTATATTAAAGAATGCACTTATAATGCTTCAGATGGGAATAAGGATAATATTAGGAACTGGACTTGGGCCATTCATGTTATATTCTGGCAAAGAATTTGTCTACATTTTGTCTGTTTCTTGACATTTCTAGTGAAGATGAATTTAAAAGCAATGTCTTACTTAATTTGGTAGAGGAAATTTCAAGGCACTATAGTATTTAGGCTATGGCAAGACTAGAAGTGGCAGCTTTTACTCAGGTTAATAGTGAGAATAAGGGGCAAAAAAGTGGAGCAGAAAGAATTGAAAAATGTCTCACTTTGGTAAGAAAAAGAGGAAACTCAACAGTGCAGGTAAGTGAGGCATGGTTGTTAAAGAGATTAGCATCATGGCCAGCTGGGGTGGTATATTCCTATAATCCTAGCTTCTCAAGAAATGGAGGTGGGGAATCACAGTCCAATGCTTGCCCAGGCGAAAACATGAGACCATATCTGAAAAACAAACCAAAAGCAAGGCAAAAGGTCTGAGGCTGTGACTCAAGTGGTAAAAAGCTTACTTAGTAAGTAGAAGGCTGGATTTCAATTCCAAGTACCCCAAGGGATAGGGGAAGATTAATACCACCAAAAAGAAATCAAGTACTTGCATGGAATAATATGAAAGATGCCTTGAGGACACCAGGGTGTCCTGAAGACATAGGGCCTCTTTGGGAAGTATTTCCCCATGTTCAGTTACTTAGGCATTCAGAGACCACTCGAGCAGTGGTCCAATGGAGTCTGGATACTGCTTAAACTGGTAACATACCTTGGTGTCATCTGGGGGCTTTTGCTTCCATAATGGAAAATCTGAGAGGTCATGGAGAATTCCACCCAGATTTCAAAGGAAAGACTAAGAGGATAGGCAATGTATAACAGGGTCACAGTCCCTTCAGGAGATGCTGAAAGGGTAATGTGTGAAGCTGTGAAACTGAAGATAAGCTTCAATGGAGATACCAAGATATGGAGATGCCAGAAACATGGACTATCTGCAAAGGAAAGTCACAGGCAATAAGTGTAGCCAGTCCTAAGGAGAGGCCATGAGGGGTACAAATGGCCAGGCAATAGGGATGGGGCTGTACAAACTCATTAGAGCTCACCTATTAACACCATGTGCCCTGGATACGGGACAAGGAGCTACAGAATTTAATTTTTGCCCTGCTGGTTAGGATTGCTTTTGTATAATTCTTCCTAATAAGGAAGAATTATATTCTCCTATTTCTTCCCTTTGGAATGGGAATGTTTACTCTCTGCCATTGTATGATGGAAGTATCTAACTTGCTTTTTGATTTTACAGTTACCTCTAATATCAGAATAGAATGTAAATTTGAATTTTGGACGATGTTAGACCTATTAAGACTTTGGGGACTCTTGGAGGTAGACTACATGCATTTTTTTTTTAGGAGTCTTTGGGGCCAGAGGCAGAACAGGCTCATGTGTTGAATGCTTGGTAGGTGTTATTTTGGAAGATTCTGGAAATTATAAGAGAAGGGAACAAGTCTGACTGCAGATCTGTGAGTTTTCTGGTCCCTGGTTCCTTCCTGTCTCTCCCTCTTTCTCTGCTTCCTGCTTTACAGTAAAGTGAACATCTCTCCTCTATTACACACTCCCACCAACATCATGCTCTATTCAATGCCATGGGATCATGTCACCATGAAGCAAATCCTCTTCAACCATAAGCCAAAATAAATTCTTTCTTCTTTTTAAGTTGTTTATGTCAGACATTCTGTCACAGTAATGAAAAAGTAAATAATGTAGTAACCTGGAGATTTTTAAGTGTATAGGAAAATGTAAACAGGTTGTGTGCACCTACAATAACATTTTTACAAGGACTTGAGCATCTGAAGATTTTGGATGGTCCTAAAACAAATCCTCCACAGAGGCTTATATTTTTTACTAGAAATTAAATAATTAATGCATTGTGTTCTTACTCCATTTTTCAAAGTGGTCTGCTTTCATATAACCTGATTAGTTCATCTGGAAACTACACAAATGCATGAATCATTAACTCTTCTTACCTCTTCCTCTTATGTTTTTGTCAATAATTATGTTATCACCCACCAAACCAGAAAATGAGATAAAGACTCTTCGCTCCAAGCACAATATCATTAAATCATGCATTTAGGTATTACTCTTATTTTTGCTGCATACTTTACATTTTCTTAAACTTACTGAGACATCTTTAAATTTAATAATTTACCTCCAAATTTATAATTTATCTAATGCATCAACTACTTAGTTCTAGCTGGCTTTTTTTATACTCCAATCCTATCTAATTCTTAATAATTCATTATCTACACGGCTAAAGTCCTGTTTTTCCAACATGTACTGATGCCCTTTTAATCCAGAAATTTCCTCATTGGGTTTCATGAATTAGGGTTGAAACTCATTATCATTTGATGGTTGAAATTTCAGTTTTCTTGTAAGCCTTCTTCTCAAACATTGTTAGGGAGTTATGACATTACCTACTATACTACCATTACTACTACAACTACAAATAATAACAGTAATAATGATTATATAAACAGCTACAATTATCCTTCTAGCTTTTAGCAGAGGATATTATTTCTGCTAAAATGTAATTTGACTATAAATAGTAAAACAATAACTATATGAAAACTAAGGTGCTGGTAATAGATCTTTTGAGCTAAATGCCAGTTACATAACTCATTTCAGTTTGTAAAAATATCACAAGTGTAAAATATTCATTTCTAAAATTTAGTCCATTGTAAGAACCTTTGTAAATGCTACAGTGTATCCCCACCCAGCACAACAATAAAAGACAAAGAAAAAAAATGGAGAAAGAATGGAAAGGGGTTTAGGGAATATAATAGAGGCAGTGAACTTATTCAAAGTACATTGTCTGCATCTATGGAATTATTACAATGAAACCCCATTTTTTATCAAAGTATGCTAATAAAAAAGTAAAAAATTATTTTCAAAATCAAACAAAAACTTTTGGAATGTACATTTTACCAATGCTTTTTTTTTAAAAAAAAATTGAGACTTGAAGAAAGAAGGGTAATGAAGGAAAGGAAAAGAGAAGGGAAAATAAGTGTCATGTGTGCTCATTTTAATAAACAGTGTCACTGAAGATCTACACTTTCAGTATATGATTATTAAATTTAGAATAATTTCTTTAATGACTTGTGAGATTCTAGTATTAGCATTCAGATAAATGGATTTAATCCTAATAGAACTGTTTATTCTATAATCAAGAGCAAAAACCCTCTGAAAATTCCGTTTTTCATCTTTATAGCTGAATTTGTTATCCTGACTACTTTTTCAGGTTCTCACCATCAATATATAAACAGGTACTGAATTTATCTAAATATACTTAGGTTTATCCTCAACACCACTGCCAACCCACTTGTCCTATTAGTTCAGTGAGCTGGCACGAGTTTTATACCTCAGGATGTTTGCTCTGGCTTATTTAGAGAGATCTTCTAATGTCTGGTGTCTGGCAATAAAGTCCCTGTTGGAGTTTCCAACTAACAGCAGTTTTCATCTAGTTTCTGAATCTCTGTTTTGCAATCTTAGTACCTTCTCTTCTGATTGCATGAAGACAATTGCTCCTAGGGATACATGAACCTGAAATGAACTGAAAATATTTTATAGCTTTTCAACTTGCCAGGCAGTAGAGAAAAAATTCATACCAATCTCAGTGCTCCAAACAGCTGTTGCTATAAGGTGATTTCACTAAGGAATCCTGAAATAGAACAAAGCAAATACCTTCCCTGTGAGGATTCTACTATATTTTGGAGAGCTCCAGCTGGAAACTTAATTGTAATTTAAGCAGAGTATATGGAAACAGCTTTTGTGTTTCTAATCCCCATACTTTTATTGAATTGGATAATTTAACCAATAAATTACAACACTCTGTAGTGTGGAGGTATGCTAACTACTAGGAGCTGTGAAATTTGATATTTGCTTCCTTTTGTCTCTATCTTCCTGCACTGCATTCTTTTTGTTGTTATTGTTGTGCTGGGTGGAGGTACATTGTGGAATTTACAAAGGTTCTTACATTATATCAAATATATCATACTTGCATTCACCCCTCCACCATTTTCCTTTATCTCCCCTCCTCCCATTCCTGGAATAGTTTCAACAGGTATTATTATTCTATTTGCATACATGTGTACACAGTATTTGCAATATACTCACCCTCCTACACCTTTTTCACCACCATCTCCCCACTACTACTGCTACCACTGCCCCCCAGCAAGCCCTATCCCACCTCCCTGTTCACTGATTTTATAAAAGGAAAAAAAAGGACAATTTTGTTTGTTTAAGGTAGCTACACAGGGAGTTTTCTTGTGGCATTTCCGTGTATATATGTATTATAGTCTGAATTGGTTAATCTCCTCCATTTTTCTTCTTTCTACCAACGTCCCCTTGTTATGATGGTTTCAACAGTTATTTAAATTCTATATTCATTCTTATATAGAGAGTACATCAACCATATTCATCTTAACTTACTTCTTTTACCCTCCCCCTCTCGTATGTGACCTTCCCTTAGTGTGATCTTTTTTCAAAATATTGCTGTATTTGTATTAGGTCTATATTCCAAATATGAGAGAAAACATGTGGCTTTGGCCTTCTGAACCTGGCTAATTTCACTTAAAATGATGTTCTCCAATTTTATCCATTTACCTGCAAATGACAAAATTTCATTCTTCTTTGTGGCTGAGTATAATTCCATTGTGTATAAATATCTCATTTTCTTAATCCATTTATTAATAGTGGGGCATCCTGGCTGTTCCCATAGCTTGGCTACTGCACTGCATTCTTCAAGGATTTTAGGTAGTTCATTTTCCCATGACAATCTTTATATATTTTCAATATATTTTCTGCCCATATTCTACACCCAAAAATTTCTACCAGGAAATATACATGATTTTATTCCTGCTTGCCACAAAAAGAGAAATACTTTGTGGCATGGGAAAAAGTGGAGTTATTTCAGTAAGAATGTACTTTTTCAATGTGAGTCAATACCCTGTATAGCTATCCTTATCTCAAGCAGCAAAAACCCTTGTCCCTTCCTGTTATTGCTTATACTCTCTCTACAACAAAATTAGAAATAAGGGCAAAATAGTTTCTGCTGGGTATTGATGGGGTGGAGGGGAGAGGGAGGGGGTGGAGTGGGTGGTAAGGGAGGGGGTGGGGGCAGGGGGAGAAATGAACCAAGCCTTGTATGCACATATGAATAATAAAAGAAAAAATAAAAAAATAAAAGTCTGTTATACAATTTTGTTTCGGTTGAGTTAGTTGAGAAAGGGCTCAAGAAAACAGGACTTTATTGTGGATTGTCTTGTATGAGGGATTAAGAGAAACTCTATGAATGAGTACCTCACAAAATATTATCTGTACAGTTGGTAAGCCTGAGTGAGGTTATCATTAGTAGAGAAATATTTTGGAAAAATAGCCAATAGGTGGGTATACCTGGTTTAGGTAATGTTCATTCTTTTCCATGCTCAGACATGTTTAAGCAGTGTTCTGCTTTTGCCTTTTTCATCCTGGTCACAGTATAAATTTATCTGATTTGAGGGTTCTGCAAAATAGCTTATGTTTATCAGGAGACCCGAACACTCCACTCAGTGTACCAGGCCAGATCCTGAATGTCAGGTGCTGCTCTTAAAGAATGTAAACAGAATGTCATACAGCAATGTATAATATATAAAAGCAAGCAGTAAAAAATTGTGACAATTCCTCATGGAAGTATTTATTCACTTATTCATTTATTCTCTATAATAAGAAGATTGGCAAAACAATAGAATTAAAACTTAATAGGTTTTTTCAAGTCAAATTCTGGTGAAGATAGTATCATCTGAGGTAATCAGTAATTGTACATAGAGATATTAATATGCCTTTAAAAACCTGCACACCCAAGGTCAGTTTTTCTTGCCTTCTTTCTGTTTGCACTTAGGATTTTGTATGTATTCAGTTTCTGAGTGGATTTCTGATTAAAATAAATGAAGACACATTTTTATATTCTGAAATCAAAATATAATTTTGAATGTCTCTTTCTATAGTAGAAGCCTTGATTGACTCCATTTTTTGGTAGTTAATTGAAAAAGTATGTTAATGTACAAAAAGATTTGGATATACTTTAAAATTTTTATTTATATTTAAAACATATTCAGACATCTTACAACAGAAGAACAAAACCTTTTCTTTGAGACTTTGTTTAGTGAATTGCATTCCAGTGCTTTACATGACACTCACCTACAATATCTACTCCTGAAGACATTAGGTAAAGTACAGAGTGGAGATGGTGTGGAATAGAATATGGAGGTGCTTTACTGCCGTACCAATCCAGCTGGTACAGTTTTTAAAAGGCATAAAAAATATTAGTTAATCTCAAAAATCAGTTATGTGAAGATATATTTAAAAAGCTATTTTTAAACGTCATGACATAAATCTCCATACCAGTTCATTAGATAGAAGATACTTTTCATCTACTTCATCTCCTGAAGATACTACTAAAAAGTAGTTGGGAAATAAAAATTAAATAAAAAATAAATTCTTAGCAAAAAATCTATTTTGATGGCTCAAATGCATTGTCTTTTAAAATCAATGTATTTGTTAAAACTTATGGATAATAATGTTTATCCATTTTATACACATAAACATATATACTGTATGTATATATGTATAATTTTCTCAAATTGACTATAATGTTTAACCATTCTATACATTTTATATATGTATATACATAGTTAGATAAAAATTTTCCAAGCAACAATGATATAGTGACAGTGGTCCTATTTGATAGCTATGCTGTCAGTCAAAACAAACATGATTGCTTTCTAATGGCATTTGGCAGAAGCCACTGAGATTAGAGGGTAGAGTGACAGAATCAGTCCTCCAAACCAATCTGTGCATCTTTCAGTTCCAACCAATCACTGACACCTGCATGTGGTAATCATTCTCCTTGGTTACAAGTGCTGGCAAAAACTAGAAGCCTATTTTGCAAGCTAGAGTAGAAAGAGCTAAATGTAAATGCAAAAATACTTTTCAAAGGGAAAATTTTAAACTTCCTTTCAAGAAAAGAATAGGAGTAATGGAAAGAACTGTATTTCATTCATATTTTAAATTATTTTGTAGGAAGATCTATTAAGCTCAGACACACCAATGGAAGGATTAGCGTGGTGGGTCTGTTATCTTCCCTGGTCTATGATAAGAATTCAAATGCACCCCCCAGTATCCAGCATGAGGCTTTAAACTGCTGTGCTGGTGCCTATTACAGTAGTCTCCTTTTTAGTTACTTGTTATAGCTGTGTGAACCTTTCATCTTGTGAAACTTGCCAACTTCAGGAATATTTTATGAGTTACTAGCTTTGCAAGTTTTGCAGAATACATCCGAACATCACTTTTTCAGGCAGCAGAAATACATATGCTTTTCCAAAGATTAGGAAAGTATATAAAAAGGAAACCATGGAAAGAAAACTAGTAACATTTTTTCATTGTTTTCAGAAACCTTCTTAATTTCTTTAATTTTATTTAACACAGGCTCTGAGTTGGGGTTCAGAAGACCATACTCCAGAAGTTATCATGACCAGTAAAATCTCTCTGCAAAACAACAAAAACACTATAAACTAGCAGCTTATTCCAATTTTTTCCAAGCATTTAATAGCCATTCTTGGGAAAAATAACATATTACTAAATAATTGGGTTTTATTATCTCTCCCTTCTCAAGTAATTATACTTTTAAAATATTTTAATAAATGCAAATGTAATATCCATTTAATTTAATATATGATGAGACATGTCAAACTATTTTTATAAGCTTCAAAGAACATGAAGAATGTGTGTCTTTATTTATCCAAAGTTCAAAGGTAGTACATTATTTTTAACTGAAATAATGCCAGTACTACCCTGGGATGCACTATGGACAGCTGGATGGATGTTAGATCTGAGGAATAAGACAAGTCTAGTGCTGTGTCTTGAAATTTTGACCTGTATAACTAGCTCAATGAGAAAGTTTAAAACTGATATAGGGAGTACACCTACACAATTGGCCTTTTTATGAAGAGAAGAAGCCTAATTATTATAGAACATCTAGCATACTTCAGAGTCTCAGTGTTGTTGATATTTTTACTTTCTACCTTCTATCCACTCCCTCTACAGATATTTTCGGAGGTTTTTCTCATGAGAATTCCACAGGCATTTCCCCCAGATCTTTCCAGAGGAAGGCTGGATCCAAGTGAA
Source organism: Castor canadensis (assembly GCF_047511655.1). Taxonomy (NCBI): domain Eukaryota; kingdom Metazoa; phylum Chordata; class Mammalia; order Rodentia; family Castoridae; genus Castor; species Castor canadensis. Next base: position 145,128,950 of record NC_133389.1, read on the forward strand.
CCAGAGAGTCTGTCTATTCAGAAGAAACCTGGCAAATCATGGGGACTTATGTATAAGATCTTTCTTTCCTCTGGAATTAAGAATTTAGGGGCTATAATCATCTTACCATAAGAAAGTATCTAAGAGTAGTTGAGCCAACTATTCAAGGTAAGTTCAGAGAGAAAAAAAGACCTAGGGTTTGGGTTAAGCCACCAAATTGAGCCTGATGGAAGTCATTTCAATACATGGATTTTTCAATTAAGCAGACACTAGCCATGAAAAAGTATGCAGTGGTACATAAAGTGAGCTCACAAGCATCCAATACTTCCATCTACACACTCCTACATTAGCAATAGTGAGATCTGACAAATTGCTCCAGCTAGAACACAACTTCACCTTAATAGCATGTGGCTTAAGACAGAGGTGTTGGTTGTTTTGTCAAGAAAGTGGGAAAAAAATTAATTATTGATGCTATTTTTTCAACTGGTTAAAGTGAGAACACTATTCACTTCAATACTTCATATGTAGTGTTGGATGAGACCAAGATTTAAACTGGAAATACAGATAGAAGCCCTACCCAGCCCATCCAACTTATTTTAAAGTAACCATTGATAATATTATATATTTAAAAGTATATAAATCTGGGAAAACAGCCATGCAGAGCACCAGGGAAAAAGTATCAGTCATGACTATACATATGCTTGGCCTAAGACATATGCGTGGCCTGCCTATGAAGAATTCCAGTATTGCAGGATGAATGAGGGGAACATACAATAAAATATGACTTTTGGCTAGTATATAACAAAGTTTTTACTGTATCAATTCCTAAGTAAACATTTTTCTACAGATTCTCATGCAGCAAACATTGTGATAAATTTTTAAAAGAAAAAATAAAATTTATTAACACCCTCCAAAAAACATGACAATAAGAAATGTTCACAGATGGTCATAATATGACCATTATGAATAAGGTATTGACAAGATATAATAAGCAAGCAGGAGACTGAGTACTGATCTCTTCTTGGGAAGGTGGGAGAGGAGAACCAGGAAAGCTTTAAGAGAAGTAAACTTCAAGCTGCATAATGATGGAATAATGACTATTTGGCAAGTAACTTAAAAAAGGCAGAGAAGAAGAATATATCCCAGAGTAAGGCAATGGAAGCATAAGGTTCATCTTCATCTACATCTTGCTGCTATAACAAAATACCTGAGCATGAGTAAAGAATACAAGACAAAAGTTCATTTGTTCACCATTCTGCTGGCAAAAAGGCCAGTATAAAGGTGCTGTTATCTTGCTAGACTTTCTTGCGGTGTCATGCCATGATAGAACTTAAGAGGGCAAGAGAATGGAGAGAGAGCAAGCGTGGAATTTACCCTTTGATGAAAATTCCATTCCTATGAGAGTAAAACCACTTTTGTTGATCATGGCACTAATCCATTCTTAAGGGTGGGACCCTTCCCCATCTTAATCACCTCTTAATGGTCCTATCTCTTAACAATGGCATTTAAATTTGAACATTGGAGAACACATTATTTTGGAGAACACAGAGTGTATCATTGCACCTGTGTTCCCCCAAAATTCATGTCCTTCTCACTTCCAAAATGCATTAGTTCCATCCCAATAGCCCTCATAATCTTAACTCATTACAGCATCAACCCAAACATACAAAGTCCTGAATCTCATCTAAATCAGATATGGATGAGACTCAATGCAAGTTTCACTCTGAGTCAAATTCCACTCTACCTGTGAGCCTGCAAAATTAAGTTTTTGTCTGCTTCAAAAATATACTGGCTGGGTGCCCATGGCTCACATCTATAATCCTAGCCACACAGGAGGCAGAGATCAGGAGGATCACAGTTCAAAGACAGCCTGTGCAAAGAGCACGACTCTATCTCAAAAAACCCTACCACAAAAAATTAGGCTGGTGAAGTGTCTCCAGGTGAAGGCCCTGAGTTGACACACTCATCCCAAAAGGGAGACTCAGGAATAAGACAGAAGTAACAGATCCTAGTAAGTATAACAGATCCTGGTAAGTACAAAAGCCAACAAAAAAAAATATTAAATTTTAAAGCTCCAGAATAATCTTCAGTGAGCCTGTTTCCCACTTTCTGAGCACATTAAGGCAAGAGTTAGGCCCCTGAAGAATCAAGCAATTCTTGCCTTATGACTTAGCAGAATCAATCCACAAACCAGTGTTCACAAATTGAAAACCATACCTGCATTTCTTCCAGGCTTGTGTTGCATGTTGGTGGCTCTACAGTTTTAGATTTTCAGAGACAGCTCTGCTTCCAACTCTATAAGATACTACCATAATGAGTAACATCTGTTGTGGCCTCAGTCCTGTAGCTGTGACATTACAATACTGGGGACTCTCTGTGGTGACTTTCCCATTGTGAAAGATCTCTGTGTAAGCCCCAAGACTGTTCTTTAAAATTAGGTGGAGGAAGCCATGTCTCCACAGCTATTGCATTCAATGAACCTTTAGACTTTGTACCATGTGGATGCTTGTGTCTTCTAGGATGGCTGCCTGAGTCAAACCTAGACCAGGTATAACTACAATGGTATAACTACAGTGGCGGGGAAGCTCAGCACTGTTACATGAATAATAGTGACTTTAGGTGGCATTTGACTCAAAGATCTCTGACAGGCCTTCAGGGCTATATTTTAATTGTCTTAACAGTGTTCTATACATGCTAATCTTTCTAGAAAACTGTTGCTTGGCTACTAACTTCATTTTCTCTTTCAAACACAATTTGTTTTCATTCTTTACATGGTCAGGCTGAGAGTTTCCTAAATCTTTCTATTATGCTTCCATTTTAATTTTAAATTCTGTCTTTAAATCATTTCTCTTCTCTTATATTTTGTTATATGAAGTTAAAAGAAGCCCGGCAGCATTCTGATGTGTTTTTTCCTAAGATATTTCTTCCAGGAGATGTCTGAGTTTATTATTCTTACAGTCTACCTTCCTCAAAGCCCTAAGGCGTGACATAATACTGCCAAGTTTGTTTGTACTTCATAACCACAATGCCTTTACTCCAGTATCCAATAAGGTATTTCTCTTTTCTGACTTACTCCTCATCAGAATTATATTTACTATCCTTGTTTCTTCCAACTTTCTTTCTGGCCATGACAATTTAAGTAATTCTAAGAAGTTTAAGACCTTGCCTATTACTTCCTGAGCTCTCCCTGGAATCACCTTTAATACTCCATTTATGGCAATCAAAGCTTTTTCTGGCCTGCTCCTCTAGTATTTTCAAACTTCTATTTATTACCAAGTTCCAAAGCAACTTCCAAAGATATAGGTTATTTGTTACAGCAACAGTCCTTCTTTGATATCAGTCTCATATATTAGTCCATTTTGAACCTCTATGACAGAATACCAGAGTCGAACGTTTATAATAAACAGAAACTTCTTACCTCACAGTTCTTGAAGCTGGGCATCCACAACCATGGGGCTAGCATCTGATTAGGGTCTTCTTGCTGTATTATGTTGCTGGCTGAAGGCAAGAGAGAGATGGGACAGAGAGAGTGAAGGTCAACTGAACTTGTCTTTTTATAAAGCACTCACTACTGTAGTAATATCCTAACTCTGGAGATCATACCTTTAATCTATTCCTTTGGGTTGAGCCATCACTCCCAATCATCTCCTAGTGTCACCCTTATTTATATTGCTACAGTGACAATTACTTTTCATCATGAGTGGGCTCAGTAGTATAGCATATACTTAGCATGTGTGAGGCTCTGAATTTGATCCTCAGCACTACGAAAAAGAAAAAAAATCAATATGAGTTTTGGAGATGACATTCAAGCTATAGCAAGGCTTATAAGGAAATAGTGTAGGAAATACTGCATTTGATACTCAAGAAATCAGTATCTCAGGAAGTATTTATAGACACTTGTTTATATGTGATAAATTTTCTCAAGGAAGTTTAGTTTGGCTAAAATTATTATACATCTCGTATTTACACATCACCTCACAGTTTATGAAATAATATTATACATGCCACATTGTATAAAACCATATTGATCCCCTGAAATTGACATAAACAAGAATAAATGACTTTACTTTGTCATGAAAATATGTAAACCTTCTATACCTTATTTTCCCCAAAACAAAATAAATAGAAATAAGAAAAAATTTAGCAATTACACCTTTCACATCTTTATTAAAATCTGTTCCTTGACAATCATACCACAAATTTATTGGTATTTTATACTTATAACATCTCAACAAATTTACATAGTTTAGTTTTATAAGTGAATTTAATTCAAAGTTTCTTATTTTCAGCAGAAAAACTTTGTTTTGAATTATGGAAGCTATAAGTATTATATTTTATTAAAAATGAGAAAAATATAGCAACAGCAAGAAAATTCCCTAAGGAATTAACATACGTTTTATTTCCTTTTGATCTTCCAGTGCAATTTCTACTTTTAGTGGTTAACTTTAAAATATTGAAGTAACCTCACTATGAAAATTTTATGAATTAAACTAAAAGATAAACAAATTTCGTTGATTCCCACCTGCATGTCCAGAAAGCCAAGAGTGACTTCATTCAATTAAGGTGAATTAAATTTCAAAATAAATGACAAACACCCTCAAAATAATTGAGTTGTGTACTTCTCTTTAAACCCTCTGCCTCTCAAGTTTTCTAAGTTAACTAGTCAAGCATATATATTATGCCATTAAAAACCTTCACCTTATCTTAATAGAAATTTCTCAATCCAGAGGTAGAGATTTGTATTCAGGTACAATATATTCAGTTTTCTTCTTATCTGTTATTCAGTTTATCCTGTACTTTGTTTTAGTTCTAATCCCTGATGGTTGGTGTTTTAAATTTTTGGACCACTAAGTATATAATAAATTATAGGTTGGTGTTTTTTCTCATTCTAATGTTGACACTATTTATGACTTATATACATATGTAGTATAATGAAGAAATTTGATAATGCCCCACTTAAAAGGCTACATTAGTTTCCTAGACACCCATAACAAAGTATCCAAACCTGGATGGCTAAAGCAACAGAAAATTATTGTGTCACATTCTTGGAGCTTGGAAATCTGAGATCAAGGTGTCTAGGTTTGGTTCTTTCTGAGGTCAAGGACAGAAAATCTGTTGCATGCTTTTCTCCTAGCTTCAGGTGGCTTACTGGCCCTTCAGGTGGTTTGCTGGCCCTTCAGGTGGCTTGCTGGCCCTTCTAGGTGTTTTTTGGCTTATATGTATATCCATCACTCTGATTTCTGTCTTCAGCCTGATACTGTAGGTAAGAGAAGTTTGTGAGTGTGTGTTTGTATGTACCTGTCTGTCTCTATGTTCAAACTGCCCCTTTTTATAAGGATATGACCATATTAAATTAGGATCACCATAATTAATTCAGCTTATTTTGATCTTTTGCAAAGCTTCTATTTACAAATATCACATTGATAGGTATTTGAAATAAGAAATTCAACAAATTAATTCAAGCCATAAGAGTGACTACGTGTTGAATTGCATTTTTTAAAAGCAGATTTATCAGTTGCTGACCTATGTGCCACAATGTCTGAGTCTGAACTCATCGTCATTCATCATTGATGAAAGAATCATGTTCTAAGCTTTTGGAAATGAACCTGAGTGTTCGGGTACTGGTCTGTCTATAGCAGGAATGAAGACAAATGGAGGCAAAGTGCATAAGGAAAAAAACATTGACATGAACACCCATTAAAGGGCCTTAAAGAGATGTAAGGATATTAAAAGAATTGAAATGAATAAAGAAGTAGCAGGTATCTAAAAATTATTGAAATGAAAGAGACAAAAGGAAACCCAATTTATAAACATAAGTAAAACATCTCATGAGTTTCTGTCCTCTGAGAAAGACTAGAAACGATAATTAAATTGCAATCCCATACCTAGAGCTAGATCATGGTTTATAAATACTGTTTGTTCACTAATAGGAACAAAGAGTCTTTGGAAAGATGCCTGATTCCAGCATGGGAAAGGAAAAGTACAAATAGAACCTGGAAAATATTTCTGAATGTGAAGAAGTACTAAAAAAAGAGACATATGAAATGGATCTAGAAACCAATTCAAAGAGCTTGATAGAAAACATGGTACAATTCAACTTCAAACTAAATAATGGTATTAAAGTACTAATTGACTTAACTATTATGTCTCTTTCAGTAAATTTCTGTACATGAATAGCTATTTCTTACAGTAGAAAGTCAATTAATAAATGTGGAAGAAAAGCATCACCATGTGTCAATCGTTAATATCAGAATTAACTCAGGCAAGGCTCATAGTGAATAATAAATGAAGTGAGTAAAAATTTGGTGGGTCACAGAATATTTACATCATCTCAATATAGCTCCTCAAAATATGATGGGAAACACTGACATGAGGAACTTGATAAAATAATCAATTTACTACATCTAGAGATGAAGATGAGAATGTGTTGATACTATGTGGTAACTGACAGAGGTATTGAAACTAACATATTGATTACTGATAAACAAGAAATCATTACTTCATTCTTCAGAGAACCTAAGTTTAGTTGCAGTTAATGCAAAGTCAGTGGCCTGTTCTCTAAAATAAGAAGTTAATATCCCAACGTAAGAGACATGATAATACAATGAAACACTTGTCTTTTGATAATAAAGCATTATTGGAAGAATTGTCAAAAGCTGAATAATGTTTTTAAATTAGATCATAATGTTTATTATTCTTAGTATTCTGATTTCAAGTGGAGTGTATTCTATAAATACATTTAAGGGACAGAAGCGCGGCATCAAAACTTTATCTGAAACCTGAAAGTGTCAAATAAAATTTTTTAAAATTTCAATTGATTTTTATATGTGTATCTTTATAGATATACATATGTATCAATAAATGTATTTTGTATATACTTAAGGTATACAACATATTTGATACAGTATATATTTGATATAGTAAAATGATGTAGAAAATTACAAATTTTTAAGAAAACTAATAAAATATTAGTTATTTTGCATATCTATCTTTTTGTATGCATTGAGAGTATCTAAACTAAGTACTTTCAGGGTTTATCAGATCTGAGAGCTATCTTGTGGAGTCTTTAGGCTTTTTAAGTATTGGATCATATTGTCTGCACATAGGAATAATTTGGCTTTTTAATTTCCTTTTAGTATCATTTTCATTATTAACACTTATTGCTCTACCTAAGCATTCAAGCACTGAATTAAATAAGAGTGGAGTGAGTGGACACCATTGTCTCATTTCTGCTTTTAGAGGAAATGTTTTTAGTTTTTCTGCATTCAGTATAACATTGGCTATGGATTTGTCTTTTATAGTCTGTACTATTTTGAAGTATAATCCTTCTATTCCCAGTTTATTCAGGGCTTTAATCAAGAAGGAGTGTTAACTTTTGTCAATGACCTTTTTCTGCATTTGTTGAGAGGATCATGTGATTTTTAAAATCTCCTTTATTTACATGTGTTACATTGATTGATTTGCATATGATGATAATCATTGCATTCCTTGAATGAATCCAGCTTGGTCATGGTGTATATTTTTAGAATGTTGTTGAATTCACTCTGTAAGTATTTTATCAAGGATTTTTAATTCTATGTTTATCAAGGAAATTGGTCTAAGTTTTCTTTTATGTGTGGATGGCCTTGACAGGTTTTGGTATCCTGGTAATCATGGATTCATAGAATGAGTTTGGTTGTATATCTTCTATTTGAATTTCATGGAATAGTTTGAGGAGCACTAATGTTCCTTCTTTAAAGGTTTGGCAGAATTAATTTAGTGCTTGATTTTTCTTTGTTAGGAGACTATTGCTTTTCCACTCACATTCCTATTATAGCTCTGTTTAGGTTATTTATATACTCTTGTTTTAATTTTGGTAGGTCAGACATGTCTAGAAATTTATCGATTTCTTCTAGAATTTCCAATTTATTGAAATATCAGTTTTCAAAATATTCCACAATGGTCCTGTTGATTTCATTGCTATCTGTTCTGATATCTCTTTTTTTCTATGATCTGTATTATTTCTTTACATATACTACATTGGGATTTGTCTTGCTCCAGTTTTTCTAAGAATTTGAGCTGCAACATTAGGTTATTTATTTCAGGTTTCTAATTTTATTTTTTTTGTGGTACTGAGGATTGAACACAGGGTCTTATACTTGCTAGCAAGCACTCTAGCACTTGAGCTATACTCCTAACCCTTTTTTGTTTATTTTGTTTGGTTTTTGAGACAAGGTCTTGCTACCTTTTCCCCAGACTGGGCTCAAATTCATGGTTCTCCAACCTCTACCTTCTCAGTAGCAGGTATTACAGGTATGATCACCACACCTGGCTTAGGTTTCTCTGATTTTTTTAAATGTAGATACTCATAGATACAAATTTCCATCTTTAAATTGCCTTTGCTATAGCTCACCAGTTTTAGTAGTATGAGTTTTCATTTCCATTTGGTTCTAGGAATTTTTAAATTACCTCTCTGATTTCTTTAGTAACCCCTTGCTGTATTATCCAGTCTCCTTGTATTTGTGCAATTTCTATAACTTCTCTTGATATTTATTTGTAATTTTATTGCAGTATAATCTGGTAAGGTACAATAAATTATTTTAATTTTTTTGTTATGACCTGTTTTGTGTTCTAAAATGTGATCCCTTTTGGAGGAAGTCCTATGGGCTGCTGAGAACAATATGCATTCCATAGCTGTTGAATGGAATGATGTGTATATGTCTTTTAAGTCCACTTAATGTATTTGAGGTTTACCTTTAAAGTTTCTTAATTGACATTTTTTATCTGAATGATCTAGTGATGATAGTGGGATATTAAAGTCACATAATAAACATTGTATTTGGAACTTTTATTCCACTAGTTTTTCTTTGATGAAACTGGGTTTACCAATGCTAAGTGCATATATATTTATAGTCATTCTATCTCCTTGATAGAATTTTCCCTGTTTTAATAAGCAGTGACCTTCTTTATCTCTTCTGGATAATTTTGACTTGAAAGCTAGCTTGCAGATATGTAGATAGCTACTTGTGCAAGCTGTCAGTTTTCATTGCTTAGTATATAATTTTCTACCTTTTGCTTTCAGTCTAGGTGTGCCATTGCTAATGAAGTGTGTTTCTTGCAGACAACAAACACATAGTTTTTTTAATATAATCACCCAGCCTTCATCTTTTAATTGAAGAGTTAAGACCAGTAACATTTCTCATTGAGAGGTATTTGGGTAGTCCTATAATTTTGTTGGATTTTACTTGTTTGGTTAGAGTATTGTTTATTCTTTTCTTTCTCCCTTATTCTTTTTAGGATTTAGTTGTTTTACTTATTTGAACTTGCTTGATTCATTCCTAATTCTTATTTGTTCATTTTGTCCCTCTTATGAAATTTATTCTGTCTTGAGTATTGTTTTTCTTTCTCATCTGTGTGTAGAAGTCCTTTAAGTATCTTCTGTAATGCTGGTTTAGGTGTCATGAATTTCTTTAGCTTCTGCCTATCATAGTTGATCTTTATTTCTTCACCAGTTTTAAAGCATAACTTAACTTGATTCTTGGTGGGCATTTATTTGCTTGAAATATATAATTCTATGATATCTTGGCTTTTAGGATTTCTACAGAAACATCTGATATAAATCTGATGAGTTTGCCTTCATTAGTGTATCTTTTTCTCTTGCAGCTTAGTTCTGTATTCTTAACATTTTTATGCTAATGTGACATGGAGAAGTTCTCTTCTGGTTATGCCTCATGTACTCAGATGTTTATATCATTCCCTATATTTTGAAATGTTTTCCACTGTACTTTCATTTATAGATTTTCTGACGTTGTGTTTCAGCTCCTAAATCTACCTCATGGAACCTTAGGTTTGGTCTCTTGATGGTGCTGCAAAGTTCTTAAAAAATGGAGATCATACTTGTTTGTTTGTTTGTTGCTTTTTTTTACTATCTAACTGTAATATTTCCTTGGCCTTTTCTTCAATTCCTATTATCTTCTACTATTTGACCTAGTCTATTACTAATGCTTTTCATTGTGTTTTTTATTTGATTTCTTGAGTTTTTAATTTCCAACAATTCATTTTTGTTTGTTTTCTTTTTTTCAGAATTTCAGTTTCCTTTCTGAATTTTTCGTCCATGTTGTCTTTCTTATCTATGTCCTGAATTGACATTCTTACTACATTTTTTTCTATTTGTTTGAATCTTCTTTTAATCATTTTTAAAACTGGACTTCTAAATTTTTTTTCCAGCATTTCAACAATTTGTATCATTTTGTTATCTTTTGCTTCAGTTGTTGAGGAGTTATGAACTCTCAGAAACATCTTATTACTTTGCTTTTTCATATTTATTGTGCTTCTGTGTAGTCATTTCTGCATGTGTTGGAATAGATACCTCTTTCAGTTTCTTCTCCTCCTCCTCCCCTCATCTTCCTTCTCCCCTTCTCTTCCTCCCCTCTCCCCTCCTTTTTTCTCCCCTTCATCTTCTCCTTCCCCCTCCTTCCTCCCCCTCCTCCTACTCCTTCTCCTCCTCCTCCTCCTCTTCTTCTTCTTCTTTTCTTCAGGGTTAGACTTTTCTTCAGGTTATAATCCTAATTACAACTCTGAGGAGTGAAAACAGACAATAGTAACAAAACCACAATTTAAGAAGAAACCAGATATTTAAAGGTTATAAAAATGGAAAGTTCAAGAATATCCACAATATTAGAAAAGAAAGGAAACATAGAATAAATTTAAAATAGGGAGTTTAAAATTATTAAAGCTAAAGGTTAGTAACTATGTAATAAAAATAAAGTGATGGGAAAAGGAAAAATGAGAGAAAAAGCAAGATAGAAAAGAGAAGAAAACTATATGGGATGAAGGTATAAGAAAATATAGTGATGAAGAACACAATAAAATAAATACAGAGGATGACAAAACAATAAAAAAGTCAACATTTCTTCCTTGCTGGAAGGAATAGAATTGCTTCCTTCCCATCACCCAACCTTGTCTTTTTGTTTTCTTTGTAGGGTGGAGTAATCATTTTTTTTTTCTGAAGTCTAAACAAGTTAGACCACAAAGGATTATTTGTAGTCCCACCTTCCCTTCTGGGTTGGATTCCTGTCAGTATTTTTCAATATGCAAATCTACTAATATGATGAATTCTGGAGATGCCCTCAACCTGCTCCTGCCAGGTGAAGATGAGGGACTCGCCCACACCCTTAGAGCCTTTTCACACTAGAGGTGCACTGTCTGTGTTGGTTTGGCATGGGAATTTCTTGAGCAACCACTGCTTTCCACAAATCTCTCCTGGGCCTCCTGAAAGTATACAAAGCACTTGGGTCAAAGCTGTTTGTGTGGATTGTGAAGGGATGGTGCTCAGATGAATCCTATTTGCCCTGTCCTTGCAGTTCTCCATCCTAGTACTCCTGCTAATATTCACAAAGAGATAGTCTCTCTCCTGTTACCACAGTTCAGGCTACCACTGTGCTGATGTGCCCTTAGCTTCCCTTTAAGCTTCACTTGTGCTTCTCGTCCAAGTAGATCTGTGTCCCTGACTCTCAATCCAAGACACAGCCAGTTTCCTGGGTCAGCACAGATTCTGAGAATGGTCAGTGGATTAGCCAGTGTGTAGGGAGTATGCCTTTGGGTGTAGAGATACAAAGATGCAGAACTTCTGTTCTTTCTTGATGAAAGGTTTGATTGTAACACTTCTACTAAGATTCTACCCCCTAATAACCCCAATGAGCAAGCTCAGAAGTGATGAGGTCCCCTTTGGTATCTGCTTACTGCACAGGATGCAGATTTTCCATCTTGGACTTTATTTTTTCAGATTCCCAGCTTGTGAGCCCTTGGAGCTTCCTTAGGCTTTATTTTTTCTTTTGCCTGCAACTCCACTATATGTGTGTGGGGTGTCTCCCCATTCTCCAGCCTTTTACTCAGCACTCTATCTGTTTTATAAATCTAAAGTTTAATATTTCTGGATTTCACCTGGTCTCTGTATAGTGTTTACTACTGCCCTCCCTTTTCTTGCCACACCACCCACCTCTCCCTGCAGCCACACAAAGGAAATTTTGCTTCAGATTTATGGAGATACAGGAGTATACTAGATATCTCTAATCTGCCATTGTCCTCTAGTCAACTAATACATGACAAGGGAATCAAGAAGATGCAATGGTAAATAAACAAAGTCTTCAATAAATGATGCTTGGAATATTGCACAGTCACATGCCAACAAATGAAATTGGACCCTTATCATAGACAGAAAACCACTCAAAATAGATTGAAGACCTGAAACTGTAAAAATTCTACAAGCAGATATGCAGAGAAGCTCTATGACATAAATCTTGAAAATGAGCTTTTTAGGTAACACACAAAACTCAGAGGCATAAAAATCAAAAATAAAGAACCAGAGAAACTGGGGCTATGGCTCAAGTGGTAGAGCACCTGCTTAGCAAGTATGAGGCCCTGAGTAAAAAAAAAAAAAGAAGAAGCAGACAAAATTAAACTAAATTAAACTAAAAAGATTCTGCACAAAAAACAAAACAGTCAACAAAAGTTAGAGATAGCCCATGGATTCATAGAAAATATTTGAGAAAAATGTATCTAGTAGTGAGTTAATATCCAAAAATAAAAAGAATACACACAATCCAATAAAAATAAAATCAATTGATTTTTAATTAAGAATTGATTTATATCTGAGTTAATTCTAGAAGAAATACATTACTGAATTTTTACCTGTTTATATAACACATGTAGTTTTAATTCATGAAAAATTACAGAAGAATCCAGTAACAATTTTAATACTTAGGTATAAAGTTAAGCATACAGGTACAACAATGAGTGGATGCATGAATGTTGATTAGATCAATAAAACTATACATAGGTAGATGATGATTAACTAGATCCAAACTACCTGCATTCAAGTGTTAGTTATGTCAAATACTAGCTGTGAGAACAAGTGGAATTTTCTTAACTTCTCTGCCTTTTTTTCCTCTTCTATATAATGAACATGCTAAATTTTAATAAACTCATTCATGTGGATGTTGTGGATATAAGGGCATTAATCTAGAAAAATGCACCTATGGGTACTATTAAATTTGATAGAGATTCCATAAGAAAATGCCCAAGACTGTGTGGTCTACAAATTAGAAATTTATTTTCTTGATCATTATGTCAACTGGATTGATATTCTGTTCTCACATTTTCTCTGTGCATTTGTATCTGTGGTATACCTTCCTTTTCTTATAAGGATGCTAATTAACTAATTTGAATTAATATCCCACTCTTATGAACACATTTAACTTTAATCACCTTGTGTAAGGCCCCATATCCAGATATGCCATGTTAGGGAATAAGGATTTAAAGTATTAATTTTGAAGAGACACAATTTAGGTCATAACTAATATTAAATATGATTACCTAATGATTGACATATGATTATTTGGTCCAATAATTAAGCAAAATATATCAACAAGAATGGAAAACTGATTTAATGTTCAATTGAATAAAAGTTCTATTTACTATACCTCTGAGAATGAACACATATGGAGCAATTTGTCATGTTTCTACCTAGAGCCTAACTTTTGCATGGAGATGGCTATTTTAAGTCATGATTAAAGCTTGGAGGCTGAGCATAAAAAAGTTAACTAAAAACATGTGCTTGCAGAGGTTCCCCCACTACCCAGTGTCATCTAAACTAATGTTTGGGTCCAATATCTCATAATGCCTGAATTCTGAAAAATTTAATACAATAAGTGTAAATACAGTCACTTTTATCTGGTTTCACAGTATAATGTTATGCTTAAAAACAAATAGCGGAACACTTGGTACCCACTATACTGAATAATTGAGGGTAACTATGCATCGCACTAAGTTATCTACTTACAATTAATATCTTGATCCAATTAAATATGTGGAAATATTTCATAAGAAGGCAAATTTTACTTTCATATAAGTGTTTTAATAGAGATTTTTTTTAAAAAAAGAACAAAATATCTATTACGATAGATTTAAAAACCCAATAATTTATTAAAATTGTCAGAAAAGATGAAGAATTTATGCTCTTCCAAGTACTGCCAATCACAAATGAAATAAAATTAGCTTATGGTACTATGGACTGAAATTTGGTTGTACAAAGATGAATGTGCATATGTATACATTCTCAGAGAGAGAGAGAAGGAGAACAATAGAAAGAGAGATCATATATCAAAAGGAAAAGTTAATTGTAAGCTTCTTTGTTTTTCCTCAATTGAATAATAAAGTCTGTGATTACCTTATGTTCCCCATATATCAGGCTTAGCATGCTTTAACCTTCTCAACTTAATCCTTAAGTAATTCTCAACCAATCTTTTTCTTCCCTCAAATATTAAAAGAGCTCACTTTCTTTCTTTGTTCTCTAGGTTTTTTATTGTGTTACCCATATAGTCTTATCAGTTTTGAACACTTGGTTCATTTTCATCTTTATCATTTTCCATTCCAATTATTTTCAACAAAACAGACATACATTTTTTGTCTGCTTAGTTTGACCCTTGACATATTCAAATATCATTTCTTTAATTTCCCTGATGAAACACAAGGAAAACATAATTCATTGGGTATTTTGGTGGATTGAATTTTTCAAAACAGAGGCAAAGCAGACAATCGTGAAAGGGCAAATGCTGATGACCAACAGTATGCAAAAGTCCTTGAGGATTGAGTGTTATCTTCAGAACTTGTGTTTTGTTTTTGGCTATATTTTTCATGATATGTAAATGCCAAAATGCTTTTGTCTTGACAAAGGTTTCCCTTATGTATACCTTTCAGTTTATGAAGATTCAACTCAGGTTTCAAGAGAGGTTACTTAGTGATGCCCCACAATTTTCCAACACATTTATTTAAAAAGGAAATTTGATTTGCTACCTTTTTTCTATGTATCTGGGGAATCTTTTTGAAGTATTATGCACATTACACTCCACAAAAAAATCTTGTCAGAATGCCACACTCTTCTGGTTAGTATGCTAACTCTTTTACTTCCTAGAGCATGTTCTATTTACAGAAAAATGTTTACAAAAACTCCCAGTAGGTATTAGTTGAAAATACATTTCTGTAACTTAACGTGTATTTTCTTTAGGATATTTTGTGGAAAAATAAAACATCTGCGATTAAAATCTTTATCTATTAGATTATGTTTTTATTCCTTCATTTGAATTACATATATTCAGAAAATATTCCAGAACATTTTCAAGCAAAAATGCCAATTAAGTATGGTAATATTACCTGTGTTTTTCAGCTGAATTCTACTATTAATTATTATAATTCAAAATGTTTTGATAACAGAAAATTTCCTGAAATTTGAGTAGCATGTTAGTGTAGACATTAAAAAATCCTGTTCAAATAGGTAATGCTTCTCCCTAGTGATATTTTCCTTCATGTTGAATAACCCTATTAGTGCAACACTTCTAACCTTTTTTACATTGTCACTTTCCTTGAATATATCCTAGATAAGGTGTGTCTTATTTGAGTTTTAAATTTGGCAAAAGCATCACAGAACCACTTAGACTGGCTCTGTCCTTACATTTTTCAAATTCTGCCTGCTCACAGAACATGCACACCTTGAAGGCTCTGTTCTCACAAGAACAGATTTGTGCTTTGGCGGAGGGGAAATTTACCCTAGCCTGACACATTGTTCTGTGCAGATCTATTATAGGTTATATGTGACTTTCCCATCAAAATCTACTCTCTTTAGCCTCATGTGGCTTGTGACTTAATGCTTACAAATCAACCAAGAAGATTCTAAGAACTAGGATGGGATTTACTACAATTTGATTAACTAGATTTATACTTCTATACTTTGATATATTTCAAATTTTAAACTACAATAAATATAATTCAATATTTATTCTATAACAAATATAATTCACATATATTTTTACAATAAAATATGATGAATTATGCAATACCATAATCAAATATTGTAGATACTATGTATACATGTGTATTCTACTAACAGCATATTTGTTTTCCCATAGGCCGTGGAATGGTTGTAAAGAAATATGTACACTTGCATACTTGATGATAGAAACAGAGAGGATTGTTCCGAACCTCTTACTGAAGTTGTAGATTAATCTCCTTGAAGTTCTACTTACTAGCTTTTGTTCATGTATTGTGAACCCCCTTAATTTGATGGTAAAGATTTTTGTTTATCTAAAGTATAAAGAAAGAGAGTTTATTGAGATAGAAAAGAGTAAAGTAGGAGAGTAGAGACTCCAGAGTTTGGGGAGAGCCCAAGAGAGTGTACCCCAAGATTTGTGATTATATGTCACCATAACTTCATGTCACAACCCCATCTGTTTTTTTCCAGGGTGGTCTCAAACCTTGATATTTTCAATTTTGGCTGCCTTCCAAACAACTAGGATTACAGGTATGAGCCACTGGTGTCCGAATCATCTTTTTTTTTTTTTTTCACTTAAGTCATTTCTTTATATTACTATTTAACATTACAGGTGAAGAGATCTAACCAATTCTAAAATTGGATCTTTTTTCTATTTTTATTACAATATATTCATTGTACAAGGTGGATTCATCGTGACAATTCCAAATAGCATTATGTTGTACGTTGGTTAGATCACCCAACTATCTTTCCCTGCCCAAACCCTCCCCATCCCACTTAAACCAATTGCAGGAGGTTTGATCTATTTCATATATGCATATGAAGCCCATCAACCATATTCTCTTACCTTCTTCTTCTCCATTCACCCTCCCTGCTCTCACAATTACCCCACACACATATACACTGTAGCTATTTTACAGTCTTGTCTTTCATTATTAATTTGGAAGTCAATGATCCAAGGAGTTTATCAGTTTCCCTGCTGTGACTTTACTTTGGTCTTGTTGACTCTCATTCTCTTTTCTTGCTCATCTTTATATGTTTACTTTGGTGAATATTTATGTTTTTACTGGGATCATGTTGTAGTTGGTATGTCACTGAGTCTTGCACTTTTTATCCAATCTGATAATCTAGGCCATTTAGTCAGAATGTTTAAGAAAATTTAATATTATTACTGATACATTTGAGATAACATTATTGTGTTGAGGGAGGGTATATTGTGATATTTACAAAAGGTCTTGTAATATATTGTACTTGAATTCACCCTCCATCATTCTCATTTATTTCTCCTCCCATTCCTGGAATAGTTTTAACAGGTCTCATTTTTCCATTTACACACATGTGTGCACAATATTGGGACCATATTGGGACCCATATTCACCCTCCTATAACCTTCCTTTTCCCATATTTGGGTTTAAATTTACAATCTTACTATCTGTTTTTGTAATTCTGTCAGTTATTTCATTTTTCGCATAATTCTGCTTCTTCCTTTGTTTGCTTTAAATTACAGTTAATAGTAATAGATATAGACTTTAATTTTATATGATTGCACCTTAATGCATTCTATTTTCAACTAAAACCCATTGACAAATGATGTAAGAACTTCACAGTCTTACAGTATAATTTTGTTTGTTTCCACTGGTTGTCCTTTATTGGTGTCAAGCATTTTACTTTTATATAAGTTTTAAAATTCATAGTTCATTATTTTACATGAGATTCATAATTCATTGATGGTATTTTGTTTTAACAGTTAATTGTATTTTAAAGATAATTTTAAAAAAATAAAACAATCATTTATATTTAACTACATATTTACCTTTTTGCAATATAATGTGGAAATGTTTATTAGTAGTTAGTTATCAGTGACATTTTTATTGTTTCTATACACCAAATATTGTGACTGACCATTTTTCACATCATTTCTATATACCTCATTTCATCTCTATGAGCTAAATATCATTACTCTTTGTATTAGTATATATTAATTGTATGACAAACTAGTTTTCATTATGATATTTTCATGCACATATATAATTAATTTGATCAATATATTCACCCCCATTTTCCTCTCTCATTCCTACTTTTCTAGTGAGCTTATTCTTTGGTTTTTACTCCAACTTCCATTTGAGTGCATGTTTTTCCTTTAACATTTTTTGTAATGTAGGTTTACTGGTGTTTGGGCATATCATCTTCTCTCTGTCTGACAGCATTTTATTTCTCCATTTTAAAAGCTGTGTTTTTACTAGCTATAAAATTCAGTGCTTAGAAAGTTTTGTTTTTTATTCTGTTTTGTTTACTTTTCCTTTCACAGGCATAAAACCATAACTCTACTTGTTTGACTTGTGGATTTTTATGAGAATTCTGTTTTCTCTTTATTCCTCTGTGTGTCATGTTTTATTTTCCTTTTATTACCTTAAAAATTTCCTATAAATAGTTTACAATAAGTAAACCCTGGTGTACTTTGTTTAAATATTCTCTCTTTCCATAGTTGTAGGTCACTGAGCTTCGTGAATCCATGCACTTAAACTTTTCATCAAATAATACTGTTTTTGTTTGGTGGACTATGGGGTTGAGCTCAAGGCCTTGTACCTGCTAGGCAAGCACTCTACTGCTTGATACATACCACCAGTTCTTTTGCTTTTACTTGTTTTTCAGAGAGACTCTCAAGCTTTTGCCTGGACAGAAATTCTCCTGCTTCTATCTCCCAGGTAGCTGGGATTAAAACATGTACTACCATGCTTGTTCCTACAAATCTGCTATCTATACCCTAACTTCTTTGAGTACTCCCTAAACATATATACATCTGTATTTAGTTGTTTGAGTTTTCATGTCTCACCAATGCCTTTTTATGTTTTTGCTTTTTATATATCTGACTTTTATTTTTGACAGTTTCAATTATAATGTCTTAAAGTTCACTAAATTTTTCTAAGTCACATCTCATACCAATCTTACCCACAGTATTTTTATCCTATAAACTGAAATGTTCAGCTGTAAAAGTACAGTGGTGTTATACCTCTTTTTACCATGCTTCATATACTTAGTGTTTTCATTGCCTTCATATATATATATATATATATATATATATAATCTAATGTAATGATATACATATATGGAATATCATTTTACTAGGTTTTAATGTCATTGACTGCTAATTTTTTTCTCTGTGTTTTTTCTAGATCATTTTGGATTGATTGGTTTCCCTTTTAATGGACTTTATTTTGCTACATATTTGTAAGTAATTTTTATTGAATATCAGACACTTCAAATTTTACATTTGTGTTTTTAAATATTTGTTTAATCTTATAAATATTATTGAATTTTTAATTCAGATATAAATAAAGTACTTGGAAGCAGTTTGATATTTTCAAGATATTTTACAGTGTTTTTAGTCAGAATCACAATAGACTTTATTGTAGGACAACTATTTTCTCTACTTCAGAGATAATACCTTGTTTATTACTCTAGTCAATGTCACTTAAATTATAAGATTTACTGCTCTAGTTGATAGGACCAAGAGCTATTGTCAGCCTGCCTAACTTCTGAGGATTATTCCCTCTGCTCTTTTGGTTGTACTTTCTTGAGCCTTGGGAGTTTCCTTATACAATTTTCCTCCAAGATTCATGGGGGACCATATGGAGATTTCTGGAACTTACTTTCTATGAGGGTTTTGCTCTACGTTTCTCTACAAACAATAAGCCAATTTGACCTCAACTCCATAGCTCTAAATTTTGTAGACTCTACCTCTTTTCAAACTCCTCATGTTGTGCCCTGTGATCTCCCTTGAAAAGTAAGGTGATGCACTGCCCAGTCAGGATCTTATTTTTGTTTTGATAATGAAATTATTTTGTTAAGGAAGACTTGTAGTGTAAAAGACATTTCCTTGAAATGTGATGTCAGAATGACTATAAATAATATACAAAAATACCCTCATCTATAGTCCCACCAATCAGGACCAATGTATTTTTTTCTTTCTATGTCATACTTCCAGATAACTGGAGATTCTTTTAAATTATACTCCTCATGGACACCTTGCATAAGCAATTACCTCTGATTGTCTGTTAAGAATCTGCATTATGTTGTCTGCCTTACATAAAGTTAGTTTTGAATGCATATAATTAACCTTCTTCCATTGCTTTTCTTTGTACTTCAAATGTGAGTGTAACTATAGTTTGATTAAAATGAGTTTTGGTTGAGAATATGTCTTGAAATTTTTTTTCCTTTAGTTATGGAGAGCATGATCAAGCCTTGATTCTTGCATTCAGCTGAATTAGAAATATCAACCATTAATTTTTGTGTTTCTAAAATGTACCTTATTTTTTATCGAGGTTATTCTTAAATTGGATTGAATCTTTTTCTGCAGCTGAATCTGATTTATTAATAATGGTAATGATATCTGCCCAATGCTCATCCTAGAATAGATTCATTGATAAGGGTATCAATTTTATTTTGCTAAATGTCACATTAATTAGAGATCACAGTAGAGCACTTAGAACATGTGTAGGAGGAGTGCTAAAACACTTCCTTTATAATGATCTACTCTGCAAATTACAGCTGATTTAGCCATATCTCTGTCTTACTTGAGTAAGACAACTCTGTTCTGCTAGGTTCCTAGTCCCTGTGCTAAGGTATTAAATAAGCTGCTAAGGCTGGCAGAGGGGCTCAAGAGGTAGAGCATCTTCCTGGCAAGTATGAGGCAGTACCACCACACACACAAAAAAAATGCTTCTAAGGAGTAGTGATGAAATTGCTCTGTTTTTCTGTAGTCAGAAATTGTGGTGGCTTTAAGCCAGTGTATAAAAATAGTATTTAAAATAATTTTCCCAGTATCTATTTGTTTTATGGTATATGAACTAATTCAATATGAATTTCTCCATTAGGATAAAAATTTTTCTATAATATAATATTCAATATCACCTACTTGAGTAGACAATAACTCCTTTATTTGGCAATTAACTATATTGATAATCTCAAAGCAATAGAATGGTGCTAAAGCCCAAATTTGCTTGACATTTATTTTAGTACCATTCATACTATCCAATTTAAAAATTCATGACCAGGAACTCAAAAGTAGTTGACTATCAAAATATAATAAAAAAACTTTCCAAATTCCGTTATAAATATTTTTTAATTAAAAGTGTTCCTTTATGCTAGGTGTGGTGGTACACATCTGTGTTCTCTGCACCTGGGAAGGTGAGGTAGGCAGATTGGAACTTCAAGGCCCTGTCTCAATAAAACAAACAAACAAATAAATAAAGTGTTACTTTATAATGCACAAGGTATTTATAATAACAAGCTCTGCTGAAAATCCAAGCTTTTATATTTCTAAACTAATTAGCATTGCCATTGCAAACTTTTCATTTAAAGCTCAGTACTGATTAAGGGGAATATGAAAAACAAAAAAAAATGCCTAAGGGAAGATAATGCATGAGAGATGAATTTCGTTATTTAATTATACATGGATACCAGCAACTTACACTTTAACAACAGAAAAAAGCTAACAGAGAAGGATACATATTTTCCTTTCATGAGAATGGACCTTGCTTTGCACAGTCCTATATGTTTTATTTGATATAATTTTCCCCCATTTTGTAGTTCTACTGCATTGCCAATTCTATCTTCAAGAACAATTCTTCATTGAAGTAACGACAACATTATTCAATGTTTTTTCCTCATTTGAAAGCTGGTACACAATGCTTCCTCTCACAACTAAATGCACACACTTTAGGCCCAAGTCCATTAAGGAAATTTGGAACTAGTATTTCTATTGAAGTTACCAGCATGTTACAAAGCAGAGACAAGAAAAAAATTGCTACCATCATTACAGCATTCAACTTAATGGGAACCTAGGGTTTTGCCCTGCTAATGGCAACCACTGAAAGTTTTTCACTTGATATTTTTGTCCAAAACACTACACTATAATGTGACATTTTATTTTGTGTTTCAAGAATTTAGAGGATTTGATTTTCAGGGTAACATAAAATCAGAGATCCTGAGAGAAGTTACATACCCTTAGCATTATATATGTCAAGATGAAATCACAAAAAGCTTTCCAAAATCCAAAAGAACCATATAAATGATATTAATCACTTGGGATGATAGCAACAATGAAATTAGTTATGCTTCTCACAAAGTTATAGAAAAGTTATCTAATTCTAAATAAATGTGTTCATATAACAAGAAACTCACTGAAGATAAATTAGAAATTTAAGATCTCAAAAAAGTTGCTGTTACTGTTATTCCATATATAACTGATGCTCAAGCCTTAAGTTAGAGCTATCTCTACTCAAATATTTGCTTAGACTCCCAATTTATAAATGAATCAAGATATAGCTGGTACTTTAATAGGTGGAAAATAATTTGAGAACTACATTCCATATGTATATAAATGCACCATTAAGTGAAGTTTCAGTGGATGATGGTTGTAGTGACATACATTGGTTGCTGATTTCCAGTGTGTGAATATTATCACAATGATTCTTTTCAAGCTATCACCTATAATATCGGCAAACAAGAGTTGGTAAAAGATGTCTAAATTTATGTTTTGAAAGTCAATGTGAACTGATTCTGGAAAAGAAATGTATTTTTGGTGGAGGATATTTCAAAATAGTTTGCAGTTACAATCATCTTTTTTAAATATGTGGAAACTGTGGTGCTGAGCATTAAGAATTTACTAGGTTTATGCAGCAGGAATGGTAGAGTATGGGTTAAAAACTCCAAGACTCTCTCCCTATAAGACCCAAAATCTGTGTACACAGTTATACATGCATACTCCCAATTCTCAATATGAGTTTTTGTATAGATGGAGGAAGATTCTAACCCTAAGAACAATATCACCACAGTTATTATTATATTAGTTGTTTACCTTTCCACTTATATTATTAAAATGGATTTAATTAAATCAAATTAAATTTAATTTGACATTGAAAACTCATTTATTTTTGCTGACATTTTCATCAGGTTTTGAAATTATTCTATGTAGTTTTTTTTATCCAAGAGTTATTAAATAGGAATTTAAAAGGAAGTTTTTAATTGTTCAAGTGTGTGAGGCAATGGTATGTAGCTGTGTGTTTTTGGTCTCTCAATTATTTTGTCAACAATCTCTAAGCCTCCTTTTTTGTTATATATTTGTCTATTCTTCTCTAATAAGCTACTGGAGCAAATTTGCTGCATTCACATCTCTATGTCTAAATTACATTTAAGGATATATTTTAACAAAATTTATTTGGTACATAAACCAACAGGTCAGAGTAAGTCATTTATAACTATCATATAATGTTGAAATGTTGAAGAGTGCTGTTTCTTTGTAATGATTCCCTGTATGAACACACACAATTTTGGGAATGAAAACTTACTAAATCATTGTGAGGTAAAAATTAAAACTTTGAAATTTGTAGACTAATGGGGTAGAGGGTGAATTGACAAAATCATAATTTCCATTTCTTCTGATAATATACTTGACATTGTTTTCAAAACTATATATCATTTTAAAGAAAAGTTTTCAGATTTTGTTTATTTTTTTTCTTTTTTCCCTCTGGTTATTTTTACTTTTTTAATTATATTATTGTTGTACTGGCAGTACATTGTGATATTTACAAAAGTTCTTACAATATATCATAGTTGAATCCATCCTCCATTGTTCTCCTCAGCAAGCCTTTGTGGATCTCTATCCCTTAAGAAGGAGTTCCAGTATGTTGTATGCTTCTTACTAGCTTTCCAAGCTTTCCATACTTGGAACTGACCTGAAGCATTTAATAAGAATTATGTAAAGAAAAATTGAACTCCCATGTGTTCAAATCGTATTTATTTCTTTGTACAGAAAATCTTCATACAAGTGATTATATTCTCTGAAAAGAACACTAAGAAACTCTACCGACACGTATGTGAAGATAGTGAATACAAATTCTGATCCTTAAAAGAGAGCTGAGCCACACTTTGTATCTCTTCTTTCCGGAGTAGACATGAAACAAAATCAGCCTAGTATTTGCAAGCAAGTATAATACTGGATTCCATCATTTCTGCTTTTCTATGTGCTTGCTCTGACCCTGGGTAAGGAAAACATGGTTAATAACTTGAACACATTTTCTTTATCCAGATTATTTTACATAGTTGAATAGTGCCCCCAGAATAATTTTTGGCTCAATTATTACCACTATTTGCCTTAGTCATCAGGCTTTAACATAATTTGTTTTTCTCTATCATTTAAAAATACTAGCCAAGTTTCTGATCAGTCTCTGATGTTTTTAATACACAGATTAATGTGCACACTAAGGGTTAACAAGTCAGAAAATATAAGTAATGAGATCCATCATGATTAGAAAAATAAGTTACAAATTAGGGGAAAGGAGAAGACAAGACTGAAACATGCTGTTTTTCAATTCCACCTGTGAATGTGATCTGCAGTACTTGTGATTCGGTTTTGGGCATTTTTCAACTCTCCAGAGGTTGTGGAACTTGGAAGGAGAAGGGGAATGTGGAGATGTTAGCCAAAAGATGAATAATTACAGGTAGATGGATAGAATAAATTGCAAGACATCTATTACACAGTGGGACTATAGAAAATGGTGCCATGTTGTATTCTTGAAAAATGCAAAAAGAGTAAATGTTCTGAGATGTTGCCAGAAAAACGATAACCATGTGAGTTAATTCATTTTTAATTAGCTAAATTTAAGCATTCCACAATGTATATGTACGTCATAATATCATGCTATTTAAGATAAAAACAAAAAACTGTATCTGGCATTTTAAAACCATAAAAATTTGAAAAATTTGGTTTTATCAAAAGCAATAATAAAAGCAAATCCAATAGTTCAGAATGAACATATGCGATAGAATATTTATGCAGGAATTTTCAAATATGATAAAGCAGTTTATGATAAAGTGTCTGTTCTCATATCATTTTCTCTTGGATTCATTTGTTTTCTTTTTTCTGATTATTTTTGTTCTTTTGCTCTCTCTCTCTCTCTCTCTCTCTCTCTGTCTCTTTCTCTCTCTCTCACTGCCTTTTTCCATACACAAATGTATAAATACATATGCACACATAGAGACACAAATACATATGCATACGTGTAGACACAAACACATACAAAACACACATAGTTTGGCATAGTATGTAAATTGCAGTCTGAGAACACGTACTATAAATAATATTGAAGAAGCTTGTACTTCTGTGAGTATTGATCTAGAAACATGACCTCTGATATAAATCCCATCAAAACTGTGAGACAATAAAGATAAAAGAACTAACATTAAGGCCTTCAGACAAAATGAACAAGTTTACTTACACAGAAAACAAAAGCAGCTATCAGAATTCTTGATTCTTGACAGAACAAGAAACATAATTCAATATTGTACTCAAAAAACAAAGTGGAAGTCAAAGACTTTACATGTAGGCACAATGTATGACAAGAATTAAATTGAAAGGAAGCTGTTAAGTATGCAAGCCCTACAGTTCAAATCCTCCAGAAGAACCTGTTAAGAAATTGGCTCCATCCAACCAAGAGATGACAATGGAAATTTTAGAAAAATGTATACATATTTAATTATAGATCAAATATATTTATATGTTACACATATTTTATCTATGTTAATTTATATTCACTGATATATTTGTGTGGATATATGTGTCTGTGTATGTGTGTGTGTGTATACATGTGTGTTTTGTGGTTCAGGCATTGTTAAAGAGATTGTAAACAAGGTGACAAAGGTGAAAGCACTTCCTCCAGGATAGATGAAGGCATTCAGTCAATGTTTGATCTCCATAAAACATGCCTGTTCCTTGACCTCTGAACCTTTACTTAAGAGTAATTGTAATTCCTATCCTTATTGCTCTGATCTTAATCTGCTATGTTATGTACCTTTCCTGCTGATGCCAGCTATACAATTGATTGCTCTCACAGAAAATATTTTTTAGCCACTTGCTGTACTCAGTAAAAAGCCACTAGGCAAACTGACTCGGAGAGCTAGCTAGTCCTGAGCTAGTCATAGTCTCCCCATAGGCTTCTCTTACACTGGTTCCTGTGTTCAAGTAATCATTCATCTACTGCTCTAGGTGTGCTGTCACAACCTGGCATATGTGCATGTACATTTATCCATATATTTAATCATAGATGAAAGACTAAAGATTTGGAACAAAAATGGAAACTAATATGTAACAGATATTCATGCTGATAAGCTATAATACCACAACTTAAAATTTGGAAAGAGAACAGAGAGGGAACAAAATGTAGAATTAGCACATGGATTTTTACATGTCAGGGATAATTTTTGTAGTTATAAAATGCAATGTTAAAAGTTTAAGCTGCAAAAAAGAGTATGAACACTATAAATCTTATGTAACTTGGAAGCTTGATGCATTTTTCTCATAATGCCACCCAACTTCTACTAAAGACATTTTGCCTTTCAACTATTCTAAAACTTTTACTTTATTGCATCAATTAAACACGTTTATCTTGCCTTAGGGGAGGCAGATTTTCACAAAATTAAGGACATAGAAACACTCAGAAGATCACACAGCAATCTAAATACAAGTGACGATAACAGTATACTCAGGTAGAGTGGATCACACTTCTAATCTCAGCTGTGTAGGAGGTGGAGAACAAGAGGACTGAGGTGTGAAGACAACTCAGACAAGAAGTTAGCAAGCTCTCCATCTCAACCAACATGCTGGATGTGATGGTGTGTGTCCATGTTGCCAGCTATGTGGGAGGCTATGAGTGGGTTGATTGTGATATAGACTAAATTTAGCAAAGAGAGAAACCCTCTCTTAAAATAAAAAGAAACAGTGGCTGGCCATGTGGCTCGAGGGCTGAGCATCCCTCTTACAAGCTCAGGACACTAACTTCAAAACATAGTACTGACAACAAAATCAAAACAAAACAAGACCCAGGACTGAGTTTCTTGGAATCCACTGGGCTGTGTAGTGTGCACACAAAAATTTACAATTTTTGTTTTTCAAATTTCTTTTGATTTTTTATTGCTTATTTTTTGACTGTGGTCAAAACTGTGTGCAATAAATTTCAAATAAGATGTCCTTACTGTACCATAAAAGAAACAATATGAAAGGAGATGCTGCAATTCTTATACTAGAGGAGGTAGAATTCAGGTTCAAAATATTAAATATGACAATTTTAATTTCTAAAAATCACATTCATAGCACATATATGAATTACAATGATCTATGTAATATGATAAAAAAGAAAGAAATCAATTTGTATAATAAAAACATACATGAGAAGTAAACAATACAAAGAAATATATTCTAGAGAAGATCTAAGCACTGTTATCATTCCAAGAAAAATCAAGAGCACAAAAAGCAAGAAAAGAAAAAAAAAATCAGTAGTATATAGCACCATCAAAATTATAGATAGCATCTACATTTAGACCCAGTACTTCAGATTATAATTTTATTTCAAATAATAATAAGATTCACAAACATTGATCACATATTATTTAATACAAAGGCTGAATCAAGTTCCATGAATCAAAATAATGTAATATTTTCATCACAATGCAATGTGAATTTAAAAAATAAAAATAATTAATAGCCAAACCAACTAGAAAAATTTATGAAATTCACGAAAATTCAACTTTTCAAAACTAACACAAAAGGAATAGAAGATAGCATTGGCTTAATAAAGTACCTGTTGAGACTGTTCCTGGAATCAGGCGGGGGGATGGGAGAGAGATGTGGAGGAGGAGAGTTCAAGTATGATATATTCGATACATTGTAAGAACCTTTGTAAATGGCACAATGTACTCAGACTTACCACAATAATAATAAAAAAGAAGAAATTGAATTTGTTATTTAATCAACTTCAAAAGAAAGCCCCATTCCAAATGATTTGATGGTGAATTCTACCAAACTTTAGTAAGAAATAGCACCAATTTACACAAAGTATTTCAGAATACAAAGGAGGAAATATCATTACATAGATTGATTGTATTATGAGGCGTGCATAACCACACAGATAAAACTCCAGTATAAATGTTGCAAAAAATAAAATAAAGATAATTTTTGACCAAGGTCCCTTATGAAAAAAGACAGGATTATCTTCTTATATTGTTAGCAAATATAATCCAGAAATACATTAAAAGTATATGTCAGAACAAGAAGGATTTGTCCAGTATCACAGTATTAAAAATCAATTATCATATACTTCAGTATTAGCAGAGGACCATGTTATTATTTTAGTGGATGCAAGCAAAGCATTTGAAAGAATTCAAGACATTTAATGCCTACTAATGATCAAAATTGTGATTATAATAAGAATAGTAGGAAATATTCTAAACTGTAAAAGGACATTTATAAAGATCGTAGAATCAACAGCACACCTAATGATAAAAGATGAAACGATCTTCCCTTGGGTTTAAGTACAAGCCTGTGATGCCTGCTATTCTATTTTGTACTGAGCAAAGAGAGATACATGTACCTTTCAGAATTGTTTCAATTTTGTCAATTAAGTAGAAAGCTAGGTTACTGCTTAAAAGAATGAGGATTGGGAAAATTCTTTAAGAGTTTGAAGAGAGAGGATAAAAGTGCAAAAAGTCACCTATGTACATGGATGCATGAGTGACTAAAGGAAGAAGAATATTTTGTTGATTAGACAAGCACTCTCTATTACTACTATCATGGCATGTTGTTGCCTGAAAGTTTTTCTCCAGGTTCATGGTGAAGAAAAATGGTTTCTACTTCACAAGTGTGATCTCTCTAAATATGTGAGTCATATTAGTTTAGAAATTGGAATATTGTGGAGAAATTAATACATTTTTGTTGTAACTGTTTCAAAATCTCTCAAACAAAAAATAGAAACATATTTAGTAACTGATTGTCTTTTTAAAAAATTAAGCATCCAAATTTAGCAACACACATAATTACACAGAGAACCATTAAATAAAAGTGATTTTCTGTGTGTTGCATGGATAAAATGTTCTCACATATCATTATCTTAAATATATTTAAGGAAAAATTATCATCAAGGAAATTATGTATTTTATGGAATACATTAGCATATTGATAGTTTGTATTTAGCATTTGAAGCAACAGGAATGATCATTTTCAGAATCTTTACTCTTGAATACAAATGGAGACACTTTCATTATTATGTAAACATTGTCAGCATCTTGTTTTAAATAAATGCATTAAAAGGCCTTTTTAATTCAGGCCAGTTGCCAAGAAGTAGTGGTAATGTTATTTATGGTTTAATAATTATAAATAAATCTGTATTAAGTTTAATTTTCTCATGTGAAATCATGATTTACCGAAAAGAAGGCAACTACACCATGAACCACTCTCAATAAAATATACAGCTGGACAGTCGATGGTCAGTCTATGGACAGAATAATCAATCATGTTAATAGTATTAGAAAACAGTGTACTCAAATAAAAAAGCAGATGATATGACATGGTTTGCTTCCTATAAACTACAGCCTCAGTTATTTCTTGGCAATGTAAATTAATTCAAAAAATATGTTTCATATTAGGTAGTGTGATCAAGATCATAAAATAAAGGAATAAAGTGTGAGATTGTGCTTGAATGAATTCCTGAAAATAGTTTATTCAAATGTGCATGATTTTCAAATAAGTGATGTTATAGAAAATCAGTTGTAATGTGTTAACTACTTAAGCTTCTCCCATGTAAATACTTAAAGGTAATGAATCTTTCTTTCTTTTCCAGATGTGAAAAAAAGTAACTTGAAAGAGCAGAATCCAAAAATGAAACCATATGTGTGTATATAAAGACACATGAAAATCTTTCATGAGGTACTTAATTTACCTTTGCATTGAGTGAATGTTAATCTGTCTAGTACATCTTATTATAAAAAATTCCAAATTTCAATGAGGTCACTTTGAATAAAACTTGGATTATTAAACATCTGAAACAAATGGTGAAATTCTATTGAAAGGTGAAGATCCAGGCTTGTCAAAAGTCTAGTACCTTGCTAAGCAAAAGAAAGATTAAACAGCTATAAAGAAGATAAAAGGTGGTAGACTGAAGATAAGGAAATATAGAAATAAGGAATCTAAAATATAAGAAAGCCAAATAAGACTAAATTCCCAGGGCCTTATTAGCAGGTAAGGCTAGTTTCTAAATTTACCCATTACACGTTTCCATTAGTGTGTAAGATTCATCCTCCTGTCCCTGAGAAGAGAAATACACAGCAGCTACACAGCTATTAGGAAGGTATGGCCAAACAACATCATGAAGATTTATATTGGAACAACTTGTTATCCCTTTGAGAAAGATACACAGAAAATAAAACAAAATTGTTTCATTGTTAAATAACCACAATTACTTATAATACAATGGGTGCAATCTCTGGGTACAAAAGAAAGTCTCAAACCTTGGAATCAATTTAGATTCGTCCTCCTCATTCATACATGTACAGTGCTTATTTATTATTATAGTATCTGAAAACTCAGGTTTGCAAAGATGTGATATCATAATTCCTTAAAAAGAGAAGTCCAAGTAAATGTGTGTGCCCTTGCCTTAAAATATAGAGTATGTCATTAATCTGAAAGCAGCTACTTTATCTTTGGTCTCCAAACTTAGAATTGCTGTCATAATGCCAAATGCTTAAAAATGTATTAAGATGCTATCTCAGGATATTGTCACATCAGAAAATTATATGTGCACACTTTACACAGGGACAAATACATACATACATACATACATACATATATACATGCCAGGTGGACTTCAACAAACAATCTAGGTTTTTAATAAACAATTTGTATTTGTACTGTTGGTATGTTGAAAACACAGAATATAAATTTATAGAAAGAATAGAGAATGTAGAATAAATTTGTAGACATTTTCCTTCAAATTTTACCACATATTCCAATCTGTACACTCAGAGCAGCTGCTAAATCATGTCCCTTTTATCTTCATATAAGCACACAATGCTATGTGGTCTTTATTCTTCCTTTTCTCCTGTCCACTCATAGTGTCTTCTTCTCTGTCCATTCTGTTTCTTTCCAAATGTCCCATTCTAAAGGGCTGTCTATTCGCTTTACTTCAAGAAATCTGTAGCATAATAATAATACATTGTTCTTGACTCATACTAGAATTCACATGCAAAAACTCTGTAAAATCTTTACATGGACAACTAGACTACAATAAAAAGTGATGAATTCTAAGGAGAGGGCACAAGAAATTCTGTGGGTACATCTAAGAAACAAATAACTCAGAGTTTTTCATGAATCAAATAACAATTTCCAAAGATGATACAACATAATTTGATACCTGAGGAATGAGAATGAGAATGGTATCAAAAGAAAAAAGAAGGGACAAAGAAGTACAGAGAATTTTGAAAAAAGAAGGGACAAAGAAGTACAGAGAATAAAGTGAAAATGTTTAGAAGTAAGGTTTGACATGCTTTCTTTATCACTACAGGTAAGACTCATCATTGTTACACACTTGTCATTGTTACACACTTGATGAGACCAATGTTATTAAAAGGTGGGAGTTCTTGCTCATGTTTGCACTGTGGTGTTCTTGCTCAGCCTTTTTGTACATATGGAAAGGGTAATGCCTCAGACCAGCAAAGCAAGGGAAGGCAGAGCACTTGCCAAATAAACAGCCAGCAGTAGAAACAATAAAATATCACAGCCAATGATAAATAAAAACAGAAATGGAAGAGGGTCTTCTAAAGACTGAAGAAGATGGCCAACTTGCAAAAGCTCGATAAAAAGAGGATCATATATGCTCTAGTATTCTCATTGGATTCTTGAGAAAGAGATCAAGACACTGACAAAGAGAGTTCGATAAGCCTGACTTGCCTTTTAAAAACAACATAAGAGCTCAATTACTCTCAAATCAGTGGTCATTCCTATTAGATAAACCATAATTACTTATGGGAAAACTCATACAAATTCTTTAATTTCTACTAGGTGCAAAGCCAAATGGTGGGACTATTTCCCTTAGAAGAAATCCTGAGTAAGGTAGTGAGAACATAAGGAAAAAAATTAATGGTCTCTAATAGAAAATAGGAATGGCAATGATTTAGAGCGGTGACCAAGGGGAAGAAGATCATTTGATTATGGGAATCTTCATGATGAATTCAAAAGTCCTAATAACTGGATAGATATGAGGTCTATGAGAGCTAAAGGAATTAAACATTAGATACCATGAGAACTGAATAGAAAACCGCTTTCTGTTCTGCTGTTACACACAACCCTAGTAGTAAATATAGAAAAGCTTGGGGAGCTGGAATTAGGCTTCTATGTACCTTTATCAAAATGACTATGGTATATGATAATGATGACAATCATATGTTAATTACATTAAGATTATATTAAACATTGGAATTGATATATATATATACAGATATATATCTGTATATATAATGTTTAAGAAATGCATGCATGACTTTAGAAAAAGAAACTGCCTATAATTATTCATTATTGTGTAACGCTCATCCTAGATTCTCCTAAAATGTCCCTACAGAGTGTGGGGAATATGGTTTCACTGGGCAATTTATGGACTGTTCTCAATGACAGGGCTGATAAGAGTTTAAAATATATATCTTTAAATCAAAACAGAAAAGTAGAATGGGATATTCTTTTAATAGTTAAATATGTCACCTTTAGTATTTTTAGGCCCGGAAAAAACATAATATGACTCTAAAGTACACAATTTTATACATTTTATTTGGTGACATTGTAAGAGAGTTCTACCCTATCAGATGTTAGAGAACCTTTGTGGATTTAGTTTATAGCCTTCTGTTGGTCATTGCATAAAGGGACCAAAATTTTTTACTGCAGTTATTTTTTATTATAACAATTTATAAAAATCTTGAAAAAACCTTTTTTGTACAATGCAATAGTAACAGTCTTAAATTAAATACACTGTCAGTTCCCTCTCTTCACTGCCAAGTAACAAAGATCATCTCTATCCTTGTGTCTTTAATTCTTGTCTGTGAATACACCATTCAGTTTGCCTCAGTTCACACCTGGTGCTCCAACATGGCCGTTGTCATGCATTCTAAAATGTTCTGGTTTGGAAGATGTAGTAGTACATTGTTTCACAGTTCACAGTCATGACCTAGTTCTAGATCAGTGATGCTTTTGGATTTCTGTCTTACATATTACTCAACATGCATAAGGTTAACAGCACATTACAGTAAAGGCTACATTTTTCTTTGAGGCAGAGTGAAGAGTTGAAGAAGCTAAAATCTAAATATTTAATCTTTATTTCTAAAACTTCATATTATACACTTAATAAACTATTTTGATAGCTTAATTAAAAACCTTTTCATATTTACTAAATACAAATATGTTTAACACTAAAGAGTATCATCAAAATGGTATATTTGATAAAATATTATTAAATTAAAAGAACCATTTTTCTTTACAAGTAATATTTGCACATATTATGTTTGTTTTTACAATTTTTTGTTAAATTTCTAATCTGCAATGCCTTCTCCCATATCCTAACTGATGGCCTCACTGTGTATTTCACTGATAAAGATAGATACAGCCAGAATAGAGTTTGTATAAGCCAGCTCTTCCTTCCTTTCCTCCTCTTTCCTTTCCTCCTCCTTCCCCTCCTCCTCTTCCTCCCCTTCATTTTCTTCTTTTCCTCTTCTGTCTTCACCTTCTTCTTCGTCTTCATCTTCTTTTTTCTTCCTCTCTCTGTCTCTCTCCCTCTCTCTCTCTCTCTCTGTCTCTCTCCCTCTCACACACACACACACACACACACACACACACACACACACAGAAAAACATTTACTCCTTGCAACTATGTCCATATTCTGGTTTTGTGCTTGTATCTGTGCATAAGCTAGTTAAAACCAAATCCTCTGCTTTATACTAAAACTGTGATAACGATTCTCAGATTCTCTATCTTTCCTTAACATACATTCCTTTGAACCCAAGACAAATCTAAATTTCACTTCATATATTCTTAAAAATATCTCAAGTTTTGCATCATCAAAATGGACACATGTCTTTTCTCTTCAGGCACTTTTCCTCTCTGTTCTCTTACAAATTAATAAATTCAGTCTTCAAGTTTATGGGTGAAATCATCTTCCTTCTCTCCGTCCATATAAAAAGTGCAAATTCTTTCTTACTTCAGCTATCCACATAGCTCCTACACTCACTGGAAGTCCCTGAAGGCTGCTATCGAATGTGACCTTCTCAAAGAGGCCATTGCTGCCTCCCTGAAGGCTGCTATCGAATGTGACCTTCTCAAAGAGGCCATTGCTGCCCCTTCCACTTGTAGCTACCCTTACTCAACTTGGGCAAACTCCTCACTACTAGTTTATTTTCATCTTCTTTTTTATGCACATCCAGTAAAATATGAACTTTAATCATTACTTTGTTATATTTCATATATATATATGACATTATTAGATGACAGAATTTATCAATGAACCATTATTTTCAAAATTCTATTGCAAGTCTTTTTACTTTGAGAAAATAATAGCTATTCTGTGATAGTGCTTATTCTATATGGCAAGGCATTAATTATACTTGGTTAAGTTATTTAATTCTAATAGGTATATATAAAATTTAACATTGAATTTCCAATTTTATAAGTAATAATAAAGAAGCTTGAAGAGGAAAGTAACCACTTGAGTCCACACTGCAAATAAGGGTGTATCAGGAGTGACTCTGGTCTGAAGTTCCTCTATTTATATTTTCTCCTCTGCTGTCATCCTACTCTAGAACCCTATTTTCTCTCCTGGGACCAGTTCTGCTTTAAGTAGTTTTTTTTTTTTCTGTTATTCTTTCTTTTACACAATTTTCTCCACACTGAATAACCAAATGAGAATTTATGACTGCCATACTTAAAATCCTTTGATGATTTCACCTTGCCTGAGGATTAATTTCAAATCCTTAACAAAACTTACAAATTCTGCATTATCTGTACCATGCTGAAATCTTTTCTAGCAGCTGTCAAATACATGTGTGCAGAAGAATTGCCAGAGTGCTTTTAAAAACTATTGATATCAAGGACTCATCCCAGACTATTGAAATGGGATCTCAGGAAGCAGGGACTATCCAGATGATTGCTGCTATGGGCTCCTTTGAGATCACTCTTCATTCTATAACTTCTATGAGCATTTTTATTATGCAAGTTAACCACTACTTTACCCCCCTTTTAGGCAAATTTTTAATTCTGCTAACACATTTGTAATTACAGTGCTCTGGGACAATTATGTTAGGCTTTTTGCACTAACGTGTCAGCTCTGTGATGACTGGTATCATATGAATATATAGAAAGTACTCAATAAGAGGGAGAGAATTAATGAGGAACACATATGGCACTGTCAGATAAGACGTAAGCTCTTAAAGCTATTCTGATGCTCCTCCCTTTCTACTCTTTTGCCTGCATTGTTATAGAAATTGCTGGCAAAAAAGTGACTTGAAGTGGTGGTAAAGGAAAAATTGTGTAGAAAATAACCTTAAAAATCCTGAGATCTATAATGCAGTTAACTGTGAATCATCATTTTCTGTAATACTCTCCTTTTTCAGTAGCAAAGTAATTAGTAATTTGAATTGACAAATAGGATTACATCAAACTAAAAGCCTTCTGCACAGCAAAGGAAACAACCAAGTGAAGAGACAGCCAAGAGGAGGGGAGAAAATTATTGCCAGCTATTCATCTAACAGGGATTAAAATCCAGAATATATAAATAACTCAAAAATTAAGCATTAAAAATTCCAATCAATAAATGGGAAAATGAGCTAAACAGGTACTTTCAAATGAAAAAATACAAGTGGCCAATTAATAAATGAAAAAAATATCAACATATTTAGATGTCAAGGAAATGTAAATTAAAACTAAATTGAAATTCTGTCTCACTCCAGTAGAATGGCTATCATCAACAAAACAAAAAACAAATGCTGGTGAGGACATGGGAAAAGGAATACTTACACACTGCTAGTGGGAATGTAAATTAGTGCAGATAATATGCAAATTAATGTGGAAATTAGTCAAGACATTAAAAATAGAACTACCACATAGTCTAGTCATATCATACCTGATGGAATCAAAGTCAGCATTCAATAGAGATATCTGTACACCCTAATTCATTGCTGTACTGTCCTCAACAGCCAAGCTATGGAATCATCCTAGGTGCCATCTACTGATAAATTGATAAATAAAATGTGGCATAAATACACAATGGAGTAACATTCTGTCATTAAGGAACGTGAGATTATGTCATTTGTAGGAAAATGGATAGGACTGGAGATCACCATATTAAACAAAATAGACCAGACACAGAAAGATAAATGTCATGTGTTTTATCTCATATGTGGAATCTTAAAAAAATACATGAAATTAGGAGGAGAAAATATTATGGAATAGGAAGGTGACCAGTTAGAAGATAAGTGCAGCTAATAGAGGGGATACACATGATAAAGAACCTTACATACATATATGAAAATACCATGATGAAACTCACTATTTTGTACAATTAACATATAATAATAAAAATGGCCAAAGAAAACAAGTAAGAGTCCTCTTTCTTCATTAGACTACTTTGTAGCTTTTTCTTACTTTACTTTT
This sequence comes from Castor canadensis, assembly GCF_047511655.1. Lineage (NCBI taxonomy): Eukaryota > Metazoa > Chordata > Mammalia > Rodentia > Castoridae > Castor > Castor canadensis. The sequence goes on from NC_133389.1 coordinate 145,165,244, forward strand.
ATCCTTTCATTTGAATAAAAGTCCTTAATATTGGGAAAAATAGATTTGTCTTGAGCTTTAAGAGGTTCAGTACATGGTCAATTCCAAAGCATGACACAACTTTTATTTTTGCAAATGTGAAACACTGCTTTTCTTGAAAATAATGTTTCCTTGAAAAACCATCCTAGACATTCAATAGTCTTGAAAGTGAGAAATAATCCCTTATTTTAACAATCAACATGAAATCTGGAATGACAGCTTCTTGCCTTAATTTGTTCCACATGCTTTGGAAAAAAAATACTAAATATTTCTGTGGGGAAAAAAGCACCAAAATGATAATGTGATGTTCACAAAGATGTTTGATAGTAGTGATTCATTTGAAATGTAGGAATGCATTTTGTGGCAGGTTTCCCTGTTGCAATATTTTGAAGATCCATTTATTGTTTGGCAAATTATAAAATCATGAAAAGAATAGGGATGGTTCATAATTTTCTTGTGGCTAAAACATTACCATGAACTTTAAATGAATTTTATACTGGCTTTTTGTACTTAGTTTACTAGTAATTCAAAAAATAGAGATAGAATAAATATTTTTAAGTACTACATAGAACTCTTAAGTTTGTTGTATATGTCTAAATCTGAATTGATATATTCTCCAGCTCAAATATTACATTGGTGATACTGTTGTTAGGTTTTAAGAGAGAGGAAAAAAAGTTTTAAGTGGCAGGACATTAACACCCTCATTTGGAAGGCTGCTAACTCAGTCTTTGATGATGGAAACACAAACACAGTAATCGATCAACAAAACATGTCTGGTCATTTGAATGACAGGCATTTGTGCTAAGTATATGCTATGCATAGACATAGTCTGCTAATGAAAGACCAGTTTTAAAGTTGATAAGATAAATATGTATAAACATCAGAGCAACTCTTATTTTAAAACAACTTTCCAAAAGAAAATTGGATTTAGAAAGCAAACAATAATGGGATAATTAAAATCATTTCCCTAATGCTGTGGAGGAAATTTTAATAATTTCAGTAGTACATGTGGGTATGTACATAAAATATGTATATATGCATAGGATATAGTGTATGTTTTATATAATTAATATATATCATATAACTGTATAACTATATAACTCTATATTATACCACAATAATTATTAAAGACTCAACCACTATTTCTCATAATATAACACACAGTAATATATTACATGATTTTATATGATTTATTTGATATATAGTTATGTCACTAACAAATGATTATGGAAGCCAAAATAATATTTATGTTTGAATTACACGATATTCAAAACATACTCTTCAGTCTTTTCACTAACCACTGACATGTTTTTGTGCTAAACAATACCAAGGTCAGAAAAAACAACTTAGCTACTCATAATAGGAAACAACTGCTTCTAGAAAGTAAGACTAGGAAGGAAGTAGAGAACTAAAGTATAAAGATTTGTAGCTTAACCATCCTGACTCACTTCAAACTTTGCTATTCTACCAACTTAAGCCATGATATCACAATTCTACCTGAGCCTGATCACAATTCTACCAGAGCCTGACAATGTCCTGACTTGCAAAACCCATATTAAAAATAACCTAGCCAGGCCCTCAAATTTCTTTTAAGTTTAATTTGTTTTTTGTTTGATGTTTTCACTGGAAATACCTTGATTGATCATTCTTCACAGCTTTATTTTTTATATATTTATCATAATTTCAATAAGATTTGATTTTCTATGAAAAAATGGAATTTTGTTTGAAATTGATTAAAGGTAGACATAATATAGGTATATGATATTTATGGTATAAATTTTATAATCTATAAATAACATGTAACTAAATATTTATTTGTTTCTTTAATGTTATTCTCTATAATGCACACATATCTTTTTTAAGATTGCTTTTAAGACTAAGTACAGTGGTTCATGTCTGTAATCCTAGGTATTTAGGTAGGAGGACTGTGGTTTCAGAAATCAACCACAGGCAAAAATGGGAGACCCTATCTGAAAAATAACTAGAGCAAAAAGGATTGGGGCTGCAGCTCAAGTGATAGAGTACTTGTCTGCCAAGTACAAGTTCTAAGTTCAAACTCCCGTACAACCAAAAAAAAAAATCTTTAAATCCTATACATTTGTATAATGTTTGTATATAGAAATACAATCAGTTCTTAGATTTTTGGTTTCATATAAAGCATCAGCATTAATTATTATCCTAACATTTAATATTTATTTATCTTTATTTTTAGAGTTATAATTGGCTTATAATTGGATTTTTATCTGCTTTACTATCAGTTGGAAAATGTGAATCCCTTACCAGAGAGATTTGTATGTTGATAGTCACTTTAATTATTGATATATTTGGATATATTTTCAGGTCTAATTCTGTGCTATCATCTGCTTTCATTAGATTTATTGATTGTGGACATTATTTTCTCAGCCAATTATTTCCCTTCACTAGACTAAAGACTTGTATCCTCTTTAGTTTTTATTCCAGACAATATTTATTTTTAAATATATTTGACAATCAAATACCTTTATAATAGTTCTAAGTCCAGAAGTCTTTCTCACCTCAATGACTATGTTCTGGTGTTATTGAATTTGATCCACTACATGTTTAATATTTTCATTGTCTTAGGGAAACTGTTTTATACTGAAGTACATTGATATTCTTTGTTCATCAACTCATATACTTTTATTGATCAAAAACTCTCTTCTTTTTTTCAATTTTTTTTGGTCAGCATATAAAAATTATACAGGGAAGATACATTGTGATATTTACATATGTGCTTACAATCTATTTTAATTACATTTACCCCCTCCATCATTCACTCTCATTTTTCCCCCTTCTAAGAACAATTTCAACAGGTTTCATTGTTTTATTTTCATACGTGAATACAAAATCCATCCACCATATTCATTCCCTTTACCCTTTTCTTATGCCCTTGTCTTTCCCACTGCTACTCTCCCTCCCCCCAGGAAAGGAGTTTTGCCTTTTCTGGAAACCTGTTTTACCTTCTGTCCTTCATTGTTGTGAGTTGTATATTGATAGCTCAAAGGGGTTTTGCCTTGGTATCTCAGACATGTATTTATTATGCTTTAATCAGATCAATACCCCCATTACTTACTCTTTTCTATTTCTCTGCTCCCCAATTATTCAACAGCTTACAGGACATTGCATTATATTATCTTCATATATAGATGTAATATTTTTCACCCCCTAACATTCTTTTTCACTCTCCCATCTCCCACTTATATAACCATGTTTTCTCTTTCTCTCTTTGTGTATAAATATGTATGTGTGTGTGTGTGTGTGTGTGTGTGTATAATCATATATGTCTTTATGTGTACATTTATCTTGTAGGTCTAGCTTCCACATATGAGGGAAAACTTGCCATCTTTGACCTTTTGAGCCTGGATTATTTGCTTAGCATGATGTTCTCCAGTTCCATCCATTTACCTGCAAACAACATAATTTCATTCTTCTTTATGGCTGAATAATACTCCATTGTGTATATACAGTACATTTTCTCATTCTATTCATTGTGGCATTTGGGCTATTTCCAAAGATTGGTGACTATGAATAGTTCTGCAATAAACATGGTTATGCAAGGGGCTCTATCATGTCCTGGCACATATTTCTTTGGATATATGCCCAGGAGCGGTGTCACTGGATTGTATGGTAACTCTTTTCTTAGTTTTTTGAGAAAACTCCATGCTGCTTTTCATAGCAGTTGCTCTAATTTACATTCCCACCAACAGTGAATAAGAGTTCCTTTTTCCCACATCCTCTCTAGCATTTGTTGTTGTTTGTGTTGTTGATGATAGCCATTCTGATTGGGGTGAGATAAAATCTCAATGTCATTTTGATTTGCATTCCTTTATAGCCAGAGATGATGTATTTATTGGCCATTTGTACTTCTTTTGGGAATTGTTTGTTCGGTAGTTCATTGGCCTATTTATTTACTGGGTTGTTGATTCTTTGCAGGGTTAGAATTTTAGTTCCCCTGTATATCTGAAGCTATTTTGAATGGTATAGTTTTCCTGATTCCTTTCTCAGACTCTTCATTGTTTGTGCATAGAAATGCTACTAAATTGTGTGTATTGTTTTTGTATTCTGCTAACTTTGATGAAGGTACTTATGAGATCTCACAGTTCTTTGGAGATTTTAGTCTTTCAGGTATAAGATTAAATCATCTGAAAATAGAAATAATTTGACTTCTTTCTTCCTTATTTAAATCTCTTTATTTCTTTCTCTTGTCTTATTTCTCTGCCTAGGAATTCCAGTACTATATTGAATAAGAGTGGGGAGAGTGAACACCCTTACCTCATTCCTGATTTTAGAGAAAAGGGTTTTAGTTTTTCCCTGTTTAGTATGATGTTGGCTATAGGTTTCTCATATATCATCTTTATAATGTAGAGGAATGTTCCTTCTATTCCTAGTTTCTTCAGATCTTTTATTATGAGATGATAATGAATTTAGTCAAAGGCTTTCTCTTCATCTATTGAGATAATGATGTGGATTTTGTCCTTGATTCCGTTTATGTTGCAATTATGCTCATCAGAGATATTGACCTATAGTTTTCTTTCTTTTTTTTTTTTTTTTGATGTGTCTTACCTCTTTTTGTATTTAGATAATATTGGCTTCATAGAATCAGTTTGGTAGTATTCTTTCCTTTGAATTTTTTGGAATAGTTTGAGGAGTACTAGTACAGTTTTTTCTTTAAGGTCTGGTTGAATTCATCAGTGAATCCATCAGGGCCTGGGTTTTCCTTTGTTGGGAGGTCGTTTGTAACTATCTCAGTTTTATTACTTTTATAGATCTGTTTAAGTTGTTAATGTTCTCTTGGTTCAATTTTGGTGGATCATATGTGTCAAGAAATTAATGTATTTCTTCTTCATTTTCCAGTTTGCTGTAGTATAGGTTTTCACAATTCCTGTATGACCTTCTGAATTTTATTGGTGTCTGTTACAATGTCTCCTTTTTCTTCTTTGATTTTACTAATTTGGGTCTTCTCCTTTCTTCTTTTAGGTAATTTAGCTAGAGGTTTATCAATCTTGTTTATTTTTTGTATTTGATGAGATTTGTTTTGTGGCCTAGAATGTAGTCTATTTTGGAGAAATTTCTATGGATAGTTAAGAAAAATGTATTATCTTCTACCATAGGATGAAATACTCTATGAATGTCTGTTAAGTCTGTTTTACCCACAGTATTGCTTAGTTCTAGAATATCTTTGTTAATTTTTTGTCTGGATATTCTGGCTTTTGATGAGATGGAATGTTTAGATCTCCTACTATTATTGTATCTGGACCCATTTGTTCCTATAAGCCCAGAAGTGTTTGTTTTATGAACTTGGGGACACAGATTTTGGTGCATATATATTTAGAATTGTAAAATACTTTTGTTGGATTGTTCCATTTTTAATATGTGGTGACCTGCTTTATCACTTTTGTCTGATTTTTGCTTAAAATCTGCTTTGTCTGATAGGAGAATAGGTACTCCTACTAGCTTTTGACTTCTGCATGCCTGGTAAATCTTTTTTCAACCTTCCATTTTCAGCTTGTGTGTGTCTTTGGTTTTGAGGAGTGTTTCTTTTAAACAACAGATTTTTGGCTCTGGCTTTTTGATCCGATCAGACAATCCATGTCTTTGATTAAAGAGTTAATTCCGTTTACATGTAGCCTTGTGATTGAGAAGAATTTACTGATTCCAGTGTTACTATTGCTTTTTTTTCTTTTTGAGATTCAATTTCATGTTGATTTTTCTTAACTTTTGGCTTTGTTCATCTTTGGGTTTTGCTGGTTTACTAAGTTGATCTTGCTTGTTACTTTCCTAGGTCTCATAGAATCATCAATTCCCCTTTTGAGTTTTATTCTTCCTTGCTGTCTCATATTTGTGACTTTTCCCCCTCTTTTCTGTGAATTATTCTCTTGGGTTTCCTTTTTAATGTAGGCTTGGTGCACTTGAACTGGTTTAGTTCATTGTTGCTTAGAAGGTCCATATTCCTTTTTGAGGCCAATGACAGTTTTGCAGAATGTAGTATTTTTGGTTGTAAAATTTAGAGTTTGAATTTTATTGCTTCATGCTTTCCTGGCTTTCTGTGTTTGTGCTGAGGGTTCTTAGATACATCTTATCTGTTTGCCTTTATATGTAAGCTAGTATCATTCTTTTTCAGTTTTTACTATCCTCTTTGTCCTCTAGTTTTGGCATTTTTATTACAATATGACATGGGGGTGGCTCTGATCATGTCTATTTGGAATTTAAAATTCCTCCTCCACATGGGTGTCTGCATTGTTAAATGGGTTTGGGAAATTTTATGCTATGATTTCATTGAATAGGTTTCCTATTGCTTCAGTTTGTATTTCAGTTCCTTCTTCCACCCCATAAATTCTTAGGTTTGGTCTTTTGATGGTGTGCCAGAATTCTTGTATGTTGCATTCATGTGTAATCACTTTTTTCTTTGTGATTGTTTGTATGCATTAACTCCTTGAGCTTATCCTCCATCTCTGATATTCTGTCTCCTGTTTTATCTTATATGCTGATAATACTATCCACTGAGGTTTGCATTTGATTTATTGATTTTTTTCATTTCTAACATTTCTGCTTGGTTATTTTTCATAATTTCTACTTCCTTGCCACATTTCTTTTCCATGTTGCTAACTTTCTTGTCTAGGTCTTGGGGTCATTTCCTAACTTCGTATGCCTGTTTGTTTGAATCATCTTTAATGTCTCTAATGATTTTTAACAGCAGGCTTCTGAATTCTCTCTCAGACATTTTGGCCAATTCATTATCTTTGAATTCAAATGTTGAGTTGTTGTGGTAAGAGTTTGCAGATGAGACATGGCCTTGGCTTTTCATATTTAGATTTTTACAGTGTGATTTGCACATCTGTTGGTCCAAGTTTCCTTTTAAATCCTCAGGTGAGCAGAGAACCTACCACTGTAACAGCAATAAATCAAGTATTTAAATGAGTACGTAACAATTGGAACCCTTATCTATCTCTCCAGTAATGTTGTAAGGAAAAAAACTCTCGTTTCTAGAGGGATGATCTGGGAACTTATCACTTGTTGAAAGGTATAAGAATTGGAAATTGAGTATTGTGTGAGGACTGGACAAGGATGGGATGATGGGATGATGGAAAGAAGACAAAGTAGACATAGGAGTTAGTAGTCTGAAAGGGCTCTATATATTTATAAAAGGAAAATAAAGAATGGTTTGAGAAATAGGAAGGAATAAAAAAGGGTATATGAAAAAAATAAGATTCCAACAGTTAGAAACCACATTAAAAAAATACAAATATATAAAAGAAAAAAAAAAAGAAATAGCCAAATGAGAACTAATTGAAGGGAAATAGACAAAGAAACAAAGCAAAAACAAAACACAACAAAAAAGACAAAAATAAAAACAATGGACCAAAACAAAACAAACAAAAATCAAATGAAAAAACACATATTTCTTGTTGCAAACAAGTGCTTGTGTCCAGGTTAATCCTTCTTGCTCTGGTTATTATAGGAATAGCTTCAGGAGGGCAGTTGCACCTCTAATTTAGGGTGTAGCAGGGACAGTTCAGAGGAGTGTAGCTGGGACCAAGTAATTGATGTTCTCCAGCTCTTAAAGAGCTTTGCCCTTTGAGTTATTTTGGATCTGCCAGGCCTCTGTCAATAGGAAAGTGGGACTTCCTACAGAAATTTGTAGAATCTGAGCAGGTGGTAGTCTCAGGTAGGTTGAAAGTGTGGGGCCGCTGACCTCTGGGCCTCTTACTGCTTTTCAGATTGCTTGACAAAACTTACCTTCTCTATGTATGCCTCTGGGGGCAGTCTTCCACATAATCACAACCTTGTTCTGGGACCTAGAACTCTCCAGACTGTAGCCTTATAAATCATCAGAGTTGCTCAGTTTGAAGCTGGTTGTCCTTGTTTGCAATGAAGCAGCTGCTCTAACTTCAGTTTTCAGTGAGTGAGGGCCAGGTGTTTGGTTTTCTAGACTGACCTTATTCAACAGAGCTGCTGTGGCAGGATTGGCAGGGCCACTGAACTCTAGCCATTTTGCTGATTTACTTCCAAGAACTCTTTCCCCCTTTCCCTCAGTAAATTTGCCTGTGATGGCAGATCCCACGCAGACACTGTGGCTGGGAGTCCCAGCACACTCTGGGCTGTGAGTTTTCAGCTCTCCTGAATTGCTCAGTCTCCATGATCTCCTGTCAGCAAGTAATTCAAAGATCTGAGCTCTCTGCAAGCAAAGGATAGGTGCCCTGTTTTGGAAATTTTCCACAGGCAGTTAGGTGGAGTTACCAATTAGCTACCCCACCTCCTTTTATCTCCTCGTCTCACTGCAGGTCAAAGCCTCTCCCTCTTCACAAGTCTCTTGTGACCCTTCCTACTCATACACTTCACCCACATGTCTCAAACCACCATGAGGAGTGATTGCCCCTTGTTTTCAGGATCCCCAGATTACCTCAGACTCAATCAGGAGGCCCTCTCTCAAGATGGCACCTTTTCATAGCTCTCTGAGGTATAAGGAATAAGAGGTTGTCTTGTATGCTGATGGCCTGTCACACAGGGAAAATTGTTGTGATGTTCCCACACTGAGATTAGGGTTTTCAGATGACATAGTTATTGTCCCAGAGCTAGGTCTATCAGTGTGTTAAGGCAGCTTCCTGGCTTCCACTTAAAGTACAGGTTTAAGCTTTTTAGCTGCCCCTCCCTCCAGAAGGAGCAGAAGTTGGAACCAGGATTGGCTCAAACTCTTTTTTGATTTATCCTGTCAGTTTTTTTTATTCACCATATTTTTCAGACATTCTGTTAACTCTTTTGTTTTCCCTCTATAATTTTCCTGTCATCAGCAATTTTGTTTGTAGTCTCTTCTTTGTTTTCCAAAATGTCATTGATGGAGCCTGATAGCAAAAGTTTCTATTCTTCCACCACCTTTCCCCAATTTCCTCCCCAATCTCCTCTTTTCTTAAGTATACAGTGAAATTTCTTGGAGCAAAAAGAAACCTGAAAAGTCTTGGTGGAGTTTATTAAAATATTTTACTTACAATGCTTTAAATATGTCTTATTAGATATATATTTCTGGAATTTTAGATATTTCTTACACCATCTTGACTTCATTATGTTATAGTCTTTCAGTTTTAATGGAAGCTATTGAGAAGGCAAGAATCTGATACTTCTTATAGATAATCTTTTATTCTCTCTGGCACTTTTAAGATTTTTTTCCCCCCTTTTTATACTGCATCATCAAAATGATGAATCTAGGCATATTTTTAAAAAGTTATCCTGCTCAAGATTAATTTGGCTTTTTAAAATTTCTAATTATCAACTTTGGAAATCCTTAGCTATGATATCTCTAATCCTGTCTATATCCCCAATGTTTTTCCAAAAGTCCTCTTTTTTTATCCAATTCAGAGATAACACTTTTCCTTTATAATCATTGTTTTTAGACCACTGGTGGACTTTTCTGCTCTTATACTTTCTGTCTTGATTTGAAGGAAAACCATTCAAACATGACTTATTTTATTACTACACTTTTCAACAGCATCTAATTTGTAATTTAAACTCTCCATATTAAACTGTAATCCCAAATGGTAAGTTTTCCATTCTTTTATCTTCATTCTGGTAACTTCAAAATAGTTTCTTATTATTTACATTATGTTCTAAACCAGTTATAAATATATTTGTGTATTTATTTGAAAATTTCACCCTTGTAGTTCTTGCTTGTGTAATTATATTCTTATTTGCTTCTACTGATACTTTCACTAGATTCTTTTTCTTTAATAGATTTAAATTTTTTAATATCACATAATTTTATTTGGGACATCTTATTTGATGAAGAAAGTCATCCATTTAACTCTTCCTTCCTTCCTTCCTCCCTTCTTTCCTTCTGCCTTAAATTCATTTTTATCTTGGGGTATTTGAAATTCAGGTGTCATGACTTATAAGACTTACCAATTTATCCTTCAAAGTTCTTTAACTCTCCACATTTTTTCTATTGGTAAAAGTAGAAGAGTTTTAATAGAGGTGAATTGTGTTTTCTTGATTCTTTAGAATCAAGAATGTTTTAAACAAAGTTATTAACAAAGTGCAACCATAAGGCAGTTATTCAGTTGTCTTTTGGTTGCCAGCTTTATGTACCCACATGTTCCTTTCATTTTTAGGCAAACTGTTGAATTTCAGCATTCTCCCTTGCTCTTTGGACCCCATAAGGTTTTTTTGTTTGTTTGTTTGGTTTTACTTCATTTTATTTTTCCATAGACTGGATGCCACTGCCATTCCTTCATTTCCAGAAAATATTACTAAAATAGCACAAGGCTGTTTTATATGGAAGATTTTATAAATTTGGTATAATAAAGTGAGTTATTAGTTATGTATAATATAGGCAATATACATTATACGGAGTACACTACTTTTAACTGTGACTACTAAATCTAAACTTCAAAAACATTACTGTTTTACATTTAAAGGAGTTTAGTCTTCATATCTCTCTCCAATTTCCTTGATGGTGTCATGCTTAACAAAAGTCCACTTTTATACAACTTTAAATACAACAGAATGCACAGTTGGTTCTGCATTTTTTTCAAAATTTCAAGGCAGATAGAATGCTTTCATATTCTATCTTGTGTGCTAAGTATAGTATATATTATCCATTAATTCTCATTCAGTCCTTTCATAACTACAGGGATCAGGTGATTCAGGTGTGTGTACTTATGTTTGTGTGTATGTGTTAAAATTTTTCCTTTTCCAAATATGAAAATCATCTTTTTTCTTTTGACAGCATTGGGGTTTGAACTCAGGGCCTCATGTTTGCAGGGAAAGTGCTCTTACCACTTGAGCCACTCCAAATTAATCAATTCATGATTTTCAACAATCATTCATATAGGATATTACATAATTCTCAGAAGAAACTGGTGTTTTCAACATATTTATTTAAATATTTAATCTAAACTAATGTTTAATCAATAGGACCTTTGCTAACATCCTCTTTTAATTCATAGAAATCATGATTCAAACTTAACTTTAATCCTAAGAAAGCCTAATAATTATCCCAGTATGAATAACAAGCTACCTATTTGAAATGTGAACAAAAAATAAAATATTTTTATCAAATTATTTAGATAATTTGCTTGCTTTTCTTTCTCATTGAAATCACATATTTTGTATAATACACAATTACCTAAATGATTGTATATTATATACATTCAATAAAATTTTATGACTATGAGAACTCGTTATTACATTTTATAATATTTATTGTCCATATAAGAGGGTACTGAAACAAAAGTGTTGAGTGATGTATGCAGTTAAATCACACATAAATCTTGCTTTTGAGATTATCATAATTTATTGAAGAAGATGAACTACACATGAACCTAAGTGACTGTATTCTAATATAGAAAATCATGCAATAAGAATTAGAGAGATAAAATTCTGATAGGATGAGGACATACAAATATGCATCTCCAAAGCATAGAAAATAGCTATCTTATATCCCTAAAGCATTTATGGAGACAAGAGTTATAGCACCATTTCCCCATTGAGACAAAGAGTTTCATGTGTACTCTATATTTGTATATGTATAGAAAACATTTTATAGTTTCTAGGACAGCATTGGAGAGATATGATTCAGTTGCAATTTTTCTGATATGTTTGGAAATAACTAGGAAAAATGGTTGGTGCAAATATATTCCTTCCTATAAGAGTGGCATAAAATATGTATTTTAATCATCAACAGATTTAAGAAACTACTCCATAAAAGACGTTGAAACACGAATCTCTCATACAGCTGGCAGTTATAATGCCTTATCTCCCTAACACAGTGCCATCACAGATAAGTGAAGAAAACAGGCTTTTTTATATTTTAGATTAGCCACAAGAGGCAACTCATAGAGGCCTATTAATGTACATGAAACATATTAACAAAGATAAAAAATGTTAGTCTGCAGAGTTCAAGCAAAGTTCATTCTCTCTTATTATGTTTTATTCCTATAATACCTGAAAAGAAGTTTTGAGAACAGCAATTGCTTTTTGACAATTCTTGAATTATTTTCATAACTATTAAAGCTGTTTGTGTGTCCTAGTGTAATACCTGATTGCACGATTAATTACTCTTTTTTTTTGAGGTAAGGATTAGGGAGCTCATAAGTGGCAGAGTTGGAACTGGTTGTGAATCTTATTCTGCACTCAGTCTGGCATCTTATCAATCACTGCATGCCTCTGTATATGGTTCTGCATAGCTCCTTTCATTAATCATTAATCACTAAGTTATCAAAAATTGTTTATAAATTCTTAAGTTGGTTCTTTGCTAATCTGGATTTCTTTTTTTCCTTTGGATGAAATTTCCTTTGGATGAAACTTTATTTCTTTTAAAAATTCTTTTCATGTATGTATAATACCAGATCATAGACAGTAATGATAGAAAATAGTAATTGCTGATAATGCAATCACCAAGTCAAATTTTGAGGAGACAAATGGAGTAAACCAAAATCAAGTAAACAAACAAAATAACATATTGCTTCTTTAATACAAGGAAGCATAAAAATAATACATAATTTCAATGTTTTCTCCTGAAATTTCATGCCCTTAGACCTAAGAAACCAACACCATAAGTGTGATTATACTTCAGAAAAGGGAATATTTACATATAATTTAAATATCTTTATCTCAAATCCAAAAATTCCTGAAGAACATAAAACAGTAGCTTGTAATTATTACACCTGCAGCTGGGTGCACACCTGGATGAAGCGGTCAAGCTGCATGGCAGAATTGGCAGAGCGAGGGCAGTAGTGGGAGACCAGGAGCTGGGTAAACTGAGGGCTCAGGTTGTAGCCCATTTACGACAGAGCTGGAGCGGAGGGGCACACAAAGCAGATACACAAAAATCTGCCATGAGTTATTTCCATTGCCCAGCAACACTCAATACAACAAATCAGAGGACTGAGGAGATCAGCACTGCACAGAAGCAGGAATGGACAGAGAAGTCCTGAGGATCTGTTCAAGATGTCAGGAGCACAACATGGGCTCTGTCTGGATACTCCCCCAAGCCAGAAGGTCCCCTCGCTGTATTTCCAAATCTCCATTATAGATGTTCAGATAGGGTCACAGAGAGGACAGTGCTCTATCTATGATCACCTCTGACTCATCTAAATCATAGAAGGAAGCCCAAGTTCCTGGACCACCCTACTTAGAGCAGGCATCAGAGACAGCAGCCCAGGCCTGTTCTGCTGGAATCAGACAGTCCTTGCACAAGCTGCTTAGTCTCACTATCCCCCTGTCTAACTATCTCCAAAACAGGGATGACACTTACCTTATGGATCTAGTAAAGATTAAACATGATCACATACCCACTTAGCACAGTGCCTGGCACTGTGGTTTTTTGTTTTTGTTTTTTTTTGAGACAAGGTCTCCTTATTTAGTCTAGGCTGGCTTTGAACTTTCAATGCTGGGATGACAGGCATATGCCACAATGCCTGGCTCAGTAAGTGTGTGTATGTGTGTGTGTGTGTGTGGTACTGGGGTTTGAACTCAGAGTCTACACCTTAACCACTGCACTAGCCCTTTTTTATGAATAGTTTTTTCAAGAAAAAAAAAAAGAACACTTCAACATCCTGTGGACATCTTAGAGACCTGACTAAACACCATGGCAATCATTCTGAAACAAACTCATGCTGTTAAACTTTGAACTGTTCTTATGTAAAGAAGGAAATGTAATAAAAGACTTAAGTAAAACATTTGCATTAACTTTGCCTCATTGTATTTTCAAAGATTCTCTATATTCTAGAAAGTAATATTTATGTTAGAAAAATCAAGGTCCTATATAACTTGCAATGGCAGAAACAACTTTAGCCATCACTTTTTCTTGTAGTTGTTACAAATTCTAGGGGAAAATATTTCACTGTATATCTCAGAATGATTAAGACATTAATAAAATTTCAGTTGCAAACTTTACTAATTATAAGTACTCATTGAAAGGATGTTTTAATGTCAATTTATTAGTACCATCTTTCAGTATATTATCATTTGCATGTGATACAACTTTACAGAACTGGCACGAACCTTAGCTCATAGATGTGCTATTCTTTGCAGTCAATATATGTTCACTTATGATGTTTTTCTTAATCCTAGTGTGGTAAGCATAAAAGTAGACTTCTAAAAGATCTGTGTCCTAAGTCCTGGAACTTGTGAATGTTAGTTTATATGTTATCTTTGTCCATTTTGTGTTGATGCAACAGAGTACCAGAGATTGGATAGTTTATAAAGAACTCAGATTTATTTCTTAAAGTTCTGGATCCAGTACTGAGGAACCTGCATCTGGTTAGGAATTTCAGTGAGATATGGAAGACCACACATGGTAACAGGCCACGTATGGGACAGGGAAGACTGAGGGCGGGCACCAAACTTACCCTTTTGTCAGGAAATCACTCCTATAATAACTATTCCATTTCCATGATAATATTAACCCATTCATGAAGGCCAAAGACCCCATCACCTAATAACTTCTTAAAGGTCCCACATTTCAAAACTGTTAAATTGGATGTTAAGTTTCCAACACATGAACTTTAGGGAACACCGTCAAACCATAGCACATGACAAAAGGAATTTAAGGTTGCACATCAAATTAAAGTTCCTTATCAACTAGCCATAAAAATGAAGAGGAGATCCTCGATTATTTTTGAGGGGCCAAAGGAATCTCAAGTCTCCTTAAAAGTAGAAGTGGTCAGAGAAATACATACTTCTAATTTTAAAGGTGGGAGAACATGATCCATTGAAAACAGGTGGCCTCTAGATGCTGGACAAGGCAAGAAAATGAAATTCCACTCTTGCCAGAGTTTTAAAAAGGGTGCAGTTTTCTGACCTCTTGAGGACATCTTGCTGACACCATAAGAAACATGTCAGACTTTGATCAATAAAACTGCAAGATAATAAATTTGTGCTGCTCGAAGCTACTAATTGTATAGTTTGCAATAATAGCTATGGAGAAGCACTTTAGGTATTGAAAACTGGAAGAAGGGTGCTAATATAATAAATATCTAATGTGTAAAAGTAACTTTAAAATTGGGTAAGGGGAAGAAACTGAAAGAATGTTGAGAAGCATAATAGAAAAAGCTGAGGTTTCCTTTACTGTCAGTAGTAACATGGATGTTAATAGTTCTATGAAGTGAAATTTAGATGATAGTGAGGTGCATGGTAGAAGCAAACATTGCCAAAGTTAATAGCTAAATAATTGTGTGCAGACTACAGAAATGTGGACATTGGAGGTACTGCTAAGGAAGATTCAGGAGGAAATGGAGAAAGTGTTACTGGAAAATTGAAGACAGGAGATTGTTGGTGTGTACTAACAGAAGTCTAGCAGAATCGTGTTTCACAGCTATATGAAAAGCACAGCTCAAAAATGAAGAAAATAAACAAGGTGAAAGGTTTCAAGCAAACTGTTGAAGGCACAGCCTGGTTTCTTCTTATTACTCAAAATAAAATGAATACAGAAGAAGAAGATTAATGGAAGAACTGCTAAACAAAAAGGAAGCAGAACATGGTGATTTGATAAGTTCGTAATCTTTCCAGATAGCAAAGAACTGAAATTAAGGGATTTATTCTCGGGAGAAAAATGCTAAGAACAAGATGGAGCAAGCTGTTGAGGAATCAGGAACTGAGATGGTCAGTTAGAACAAGTCAAACTGAAAGTTGTGATCAAACTGTTATTCATTTACTGTCTTAGTAAAAAGAGAAATAGAAAGACACCAGCTTGCTAATGTTCCATTTTTTCCCCATTGAACTAGGAGAGAGTTATGTAGATGTGGAATAGAGAAAGAGAATAAAGCTATTGAAGAGTCCCTACCAAAGGGTTCCTTACTACATATGTACCTGTGATAGTTGTGAGGAAGGGTTGGGAGGAGAAAGGTACTCATCTTCCATTCTTTATGTTGTTTTTTGATTTTTTTTTTTGTATTGTTGAGAATTGAGCCCAGGACTCCACACATGTTAGATGAGTGCTATAACACTACCTGTATACCTAGTCCCATTTTCTCCTCTTTTAAATTGAATATCTATCATTCTTATCCCATGCCTTTCTCACCCTGTGTTTTAGAAATTGTTTTCTATGTTCCCAGATCCACAAGTAGAAAATAATTTGCCTTAGGATAAATTATACTTAAACTTCACCAGAATAAAATATAGGTGAATAAATGGTATATTTTTATATGATGAGATTAAGAGTAGACTGGACTTGGAGTTTATGCTGTAATGTGTGAAGACTTTTTGGAGACCTTGGTAATGAGTTAATGAATTTTGCTTGAGAGGAACTTGAATTTTTAGAGTCTAGAAGGCATGCTATAGGCACATTAGTGTTCCTCCTCCTTTCAAAAAAGATATGTATGTCCTAAGTCCTGAGACCTATGAAAACACTAAATTAAAAGGTAATGAAAAGTTAAGACCAAAGATGAAATTAAGCTCACTAAGAAACTCAACTTAAAATAAGGATTTTCGAGGATTATTTTAAAAAGCCATTGTAATCACTTGGCAGATGAAAGTGAAAGACAAAGGCAGAAGAAAGCCAGAAGGAGACATGAGTACAGAGGATTGATCAGAGAAATGCAAAGTGGCTGGATTTGAAAATGGAAGAAGGAGGCTATGAATGAAGGTAGTCTCTAGAAGTTAGAAAAAACAAAGGAATAGATTCTTCCTAGAGCCTTCTGAAAAGAATGCATCTCTACTAACACTGATTTTAAGCCTGCTAAAATGAATGTGCAGCTGCTAATCTACAGAACTGAATGATAATGAATTTCTGCTGTTCTAAACCACTAAATTTGTGGTAATTTTTTACTTGTTATTTGAGACAGGATCTCACATTATGTAGCCCATACTGGCCTTGAACTCTTGATCCTTCTACCTCAACTTCCTGAGTTTTGGGATTACAGACATGTATCACCATTCCTGGCTTTAAATTTGTGATCATTACTGTAAGAATAGAAATAGAAAACTAATACATCAAGGATGCTGAAAGACTAGATTTATTATTTTTAATCAGGTAGTGTTTGCAGTTCAGCCTATAATGCTATACCAATGCATTAACTCACCTTAATGTGTGACTTTTTTTTCTTATGTTATTAACCTAGCTATTTCAAAAATCATATCAGGTTCTTCATATTTCTAATACTAAAATCAAATACTTACTATCTTTTGAATTAAAGCCTAAATCAAATTGAAATCACCACTTGCACATTCAGAATACCAAATTGTTTTAGAGATTCTATGTAGATATCATTTTGCTCTACTCATTGTTTATAAAATTTTCACAAAAGAAAAAGTAATGTAGACTCTTTGAATTGTAGGGTTGAATAAGCCACTAAAGACCAGGTTATCTAACAATACTTTTAATGCTTTTAATCCTTTCACAGCATCCTTTTCAATTTGTTTCTAAGCTCTCTTTTGTAACACCCACTACATTTTGAAGCATTTTATTGCATCCTTGGATTCTTCAGATCAATGCAATTTTGTTATTATTGTTGCCCATAATTACCATAGTCTTGAAGGTATAATTAACTGGTCATTCTAAATACCAGTAACCTTAACTGATGAAGCAATGTTTTGTTTTTGATAGCAGAATAGATGAATTTTAGAACATTTTTATTCTCTTGGCCTTCTACTCAAGTCTTTTGTAAATGATTCTCCACACTGAGAGTTGGCACTTACTGTTTCTGTCCATCTGTCATGATGGAATTTTGCCAGATTTAAAATGTGATAAGACAACTGTACTTCAATGTAAGTGCCAACAAAATGTAGACATAATTTTTAACTCTACATAGCATTTCTAACACTACTGTTTGGGAAAGGTGCCATGATGTTTGTGGCACATTTGATTTTCAATGGAGGGGGATAAAACTCTCAATCTCCATGTTCTGCTGAATTACATGTTTTTTCATGTCAAATTCTATTTTTATCCTCTGCCATGTTCAGCAATGGGAAAAATGATTCACTATGGGCATTGTAAGAGATCCATACTCCATAAAAAAGTTGTTCAAATCAAATCAGATGTTACATGTGACAGTAAAGTATAGAACAAGTATGAGATTTCATTATTTCATAATTAGCCAAAATAATTGCACTTCAGTTTGCAAAATTTTAAAAATGTCTCCTATTTTCATTTCATTTTGAATATTATTTAATTATTTGATATAGCAAATAATATTCTGAAAAACAGAACCTGTTATTCAGCATGTAATGATTAACCTGAGATTTTCTACATTTCAGTATTAATGCTGTTGCAACATGATAAAAAATTTAGTAGGCACAGAGCAGAGCTGCTAATGAATAAGCCAGAACATGCTAAATATTTGTTTTTCCTAAATTTTCCAACCTGCCAGAAAATCATTGAATGCTGAATGAATATTTGTTCTCATGTTAAAATTAGGTAAAAGTACATCAAACATGGCATTCATTAAACATGAAAAACAAGGCATATGGATACTATTTTTATATGATAACCACATTTTATATAGAATTTGTACATTTTTCTCACTATTTTTATCTTTTCAGGTAGGATAACATACACTAAGGGTAAAAAAGTAGGCAAATTTCATTTGGTTATGGTTTTTGTAATAATCTTAATATTTTAATCCTAAACCAAAATAAAAAGGGGCAAACTAGAAAAGATGAAAAAATATTCCTGTAATCTAAATGATTGGCACTGCTTAATAATTAATATTCAAAAATAGTCAATTTTGCTGCCAACTCCTTTTAAACTTGTGCATTGAATTTCCTTTTTACTATCATTCAAAATAGATGGAGCAATAAAAGTCTTCCATGATAAGCAGAAACTAAAACAATATGTGACCACAAATCCACCATTACAAAAGATTCTGCAAGGGATCCTGCACACAGAAAGTGACACCCAACTTAACCATGAAAAGGCAGGCAGCACCAAACCACAGGATAAGAAAAAGCAAAACAGTAGAGAGTAACATCAAGTTAGGTACACACAATCAAACCTTCAAACAACTATGACAACTAAATGGCAGAAATCACCACATACCTATCAGTACTAACACTTAATGTTAATGGACTTAATTCACCCATCCATTTTTAATCCATTTGACAAAATGGATTAAAAAAGAAGATCCAACAATTTGTTGCTTACAGGAGACTCATCTCACCGAAAGAAATAAGCATATGCTTAGGATGAAAGGCTGGAAGAAGATTTACCAAGCCAATGGCCCCCGAAAACAAGCAGGAGTAGCAATACTTATCTCTGACAAAGTAGACTTCAAACCTACATTGATCAAACGAGATAAAGAAGGACATTCCATACTAATAAAAGGGGAAATAGACCAAAAGGAAATAATAATCATGAATCTGTATGCACCCAATGTCAACGCACCCAATTTCATCAAACATACCCTGAAAGACATAAAAGCATATATAAACGCCAACACAGTGGTTGTGGGAGACTTTAACACCCCATTATCATCAAAGATAGGTCATCCAAACAAAAACTCAATAAAGAAATCCAAGATCTAAAATATGCAATAGATCAAGTGGACCTAGTAGATGTCTACAGAACATTTCATCCAACTTCTACACAATATACATTCTTCTCAGCAGCCCATGGAACCTTCTCCAAAATAGATCATATCCTAGGGCACAAAGCAAGCCTCAGCAAATACAAGAAAATAGAAATAATACCGTGCATACTATCTGACCACAATGCAGTAAAAGTAGGACTCAACAACAAAAGTAAAGACAAAAAACATGCCAACAGCTGGAAACTAAATAACTCATTACTTAATGAAGAATGGATCATCGATGCAATAAAAGAGGAAATTAAAAAGTTCCTGGAAGTCAATGAAAATGAAAACACAACCTACCGGAACCTATGGGACACAGCTAAGGCAGTCTTGAGAGGAAAGTTTATAGCCATGAGTGCATATATTAAAAAGATTGAAAGATCCCAAATCAATGACCTAATGATACATCTCAAACTCCTAGAAAAACAAGAACAAGCAAATCCCAAAACAAATAGAAGGAGAGAAATAATAAAAATAAGAGCTGAAATCAACGAAACAGAAACCAAAAAAACCATACAAAGAATTAATGAAACAAAAAGTTGGTTCTTTGAAAAAATAAACAAGATTGATAGAACCCTGGCAAACCTGACTAAAATGAGGAGAGAAAAAACCCAAATTAGTAGAATTAGGAATGCAAAAGGGGAGATAACAACAAAACCATAGAAGTCCAGGAAATCATCAGAGACTACTTTGAGAACCTATATTCAAATAAATTTGAAAACCTAAAAGAAATGGACAGATTTCTAGATACATATGATCATCCAAAACTGAACCAAGAGGAAATTAATCACCTGAATAGACCTATAACACAAAATGAAATTGAAGCAGCAGTCAAGAGTCTCCCCAAAAAGAAAAGTCCAGGACCGATGGATTCTCTGCTGAATTCTATCAGACCTTTAAAGAAGAACTGATACCAACCCTCCTTAAACTGTTCCACAAAATAGAAAGGGAAGGAAAACTGCCAAACACATTTTATGAAGCCAGTATTACACTTATCCCAAAACCAGGCAAAGACCACCTCCAGAAAGGAGAACTATAGGCCAATCTCCTTAATGAACATTGATGCAAAAATCCTCAACAAAATAATGGCAAACCGAATTCAGCAACACATCAAAAAGATTATTCACCACGACCAAGTAGGCTTCATCCCAGGGATGCAGGGGTGGTTCAACATACGAAAATCAATAAACGTAATAAACCACATTAACAGAAGCAAAGACGAAAACCACTTGATCATCTCAATAGATGCAGAAAAAGCCTTTGATAAGATCCAACATCATTTCATGATAAAAGCTCTAAGAAAACTAGGAATAGAAGGAAAGTTCCTCAACATTATAAAAGCTATATATGACAAATCTACAGCCAGCATTATACTTAACGGAGAAAAACTGAAACCATTCCCTCTAAAATCAGGAACCAGACAAGGATGCCCACTATCACCACTCCTATTCAACATAGTACTGGAATTCCTAACCAGAGCAATTAGGCAAGAAGAAGGAATAAAAGGAATACAAATAGGTAAAGAAACTGTCAAAATATCCCTATTTGCAGACGACATGATCCTATACCTTAAAGACCCAAAAAACTCTACTCAGAAGCTTCTAGACATCATCAATAGCTATAGCAAGGTAGCAGGATATAAAATCAACATAGAAAAATCATTAGCATTTCTATACACTAACAATGAGCAAACGGAAAAAGAATGTATGAAAACAATTCCATTTACAATAGCCTCAAAAAAAGTCAAATACCTAGGTGTAAACCTAACAAAAGATGTGAAAGACCTCTACAAGGAAAACTATACACTTCTGAAGAAAGAGATTGAGGAAGACTATAGAAAGTGGAGAGATCTCCCTTGCTCATGGATTGGTAGAATCAACATAGTAAAAATGTCGATACTCCCCAAAGTAATCTATATGTTTATGCAATTCCCATCAAAATTCCAATGACATTCATTAAAGAGATTGAAAAATCTACTGTTAAATTTATATGGAAGCACAAGAGGCCATAAATAGCCAAGGCAATACTCAGTCAAAAGAACAATGCAGGAGGTATCACAATACCTGACTTCAAACTATATTACAAAGCAATAACAATAAAAACAGCATGGTACTGGCACAAAAACAGACATGAAGACCAGTGGAACAGAATAGAGGATCCAGATATGAAGCCACACAACTATAAGCAACTTATCTTTGACAAAGGAGCTAAAAATATACGATGCAGAAATAGCAGCCTCTTCAACAAAAACTGCTGGGAAAACTGGTTAGCAGTCTGCAAAAAAACTGAAACTAGATCCATGTATATCACCCTATACCAAGATTAACTCAAAATGGATCAAGGATCTTAATATCAGACCCCAAACTCTTAAGTTGATACAAGAAAGAGTAGGAAATACTCTGGAGTTAGTAGGTATAGGTAAGAACTTTCTCAATGAAACCCCAGCAGCACAGCAACTAAGAGATAGCATAGATAAATGGGACCTCATAAAGCTAAAAAGCTTCTGTTCATCAAAAGAAATGGTCTCTAAACTGAAGAGAACACCCACAGAGTGGGAGAAAATATTTGCCAACTATACATCAGACAAAGGACTGATAACCAGAATATACAGGGAACTTAAAAAACTAAATTCTCCCAAAACTAATGAACCAATAAAGAAATGGGCACGTGAACTAAACAGAACTTTCTCAAAAGAAGAGATTCAAATGGCCAGAAAACACATGAAAAAATGCTCACCATCTCTAGCAATAAAGGAAATGCAAATTAACACCACGCTAAGATTCCACCTCACCCCTGTTAGAATAGCCATCATCAGCAACACCACCAACAACAGGTGTTGGCGAGGATGTGGGGAAAAAGGAACCCTCTTACACTGTTGTTGGGAATGTAGACTACTACAACCACTCTGGAAAAAAATTTGGAGGCTACTTAAAAAGCTGGACATCGATCTACCATTTGATCCAGCAATACCACTCTTGGGGATATACCCAAAAGAATGTTACTCCAGAGGCACCTGCACATCCATGTTTATTGCGGCACTATTCACAATAGCCAAGTTATGGAAACAGCCAAGATGCCCCACCACTGATGAATGGATTAAGAAAATGTGGTATCTATACACAATGGAATTTTATGCAGCCATGAAGAAGAACGAAATGTTATCATTTGCTGGTAAATGGATGGAATTGGAGAACATCATTCTGAGTGAGGTTAGCCTGGGCCCAAAAGACCAAAAATCGTATGTTCTCCCTCATATGTGGACATTAGATCAAGGGCAAACACAACAAGGGGATTGGACTATGAGCACATGATAAAAGCGAGAGCACAAAAGGGAGGGGTGAGGATAGATAAGACACCTAAAAAACTAGCTAGCATTTGTTGCCCTTAACGCAGAGAAACTAAAGCAGATACCTTAAAGCAACTGAGGCCAATAGGAAAAGGGGAACAGGTACTAGAGAAAAGGTTAGATCAAAAAGAATTTACCTAGAAGGTAACACCCACGCACAGGAAATCAATGTGAGTCAATGCCCTGTATAGCTATCCTTATCTCAACTAGCAAAAACCCTTGTTCCTTCCTATTATTGCTTATACTCTCTCTTCAACAAAATTAGAGATAAGGGCAAAATAGTTTCTGCTGGGTATTGAGGGGGTGGGGGGGAGCGGGAGGGGGTGGAGTGGGTGGTAAGGGAGGGGATGGGGGCAGGGGGGAGAAATGAACCAAGCCTTGTATGCACATATGAATAATAAAAGAAAAATGAAAATAAATAAATAAATAAATAAATAAAAAGATTTTTCTTTTTAAATTGTTTTTATTGTTGTGCTGAGTGGGGATACATTGCGGCATTTGTAAAAGTTCTTACAATTCACCGCTTCCATCATTCTCCTTTATTCCTCATTCCCCCATTCCTGGAATATTTCCAAAAGTTCTCATTTTTCCATTTACATACACGAGTACATAATGTTTCCATCATGTTCACAATCCTACACCTTTCTCTCACATTCTCCCTCCTTCCACTGGTCCTAGAAAGGACTGCTCCACCCTCCTCCTGTTCTCTGATTTTGAAAAAGAAAGAAATAATGTTTTTGTTTGTTTAAGATAGCTACACAAGTCATTTCCTTGTGACATTTCCATGTGTATATGTACTATAGCACAAATTGGTTCATTTTCTCTGTTTTTTTTCTTTCTACCTTTGTCTTTTTCAACTGGTTTAAAAAGAGGAAAAAAGAAAAAAGGAGGGGATATTTTACATAACTTTCAACCTCATGTATTCACCTTTATATTTTCTCAATCTTGGCAAAATAACTCAGTTCTTCTCTCAAGAGGGAGCCAACCACCTAAGCTTCTTAAATAGCTCTCAGAAGTTACTTTTTTTACTTATTAGAAGTATCATATAGACACATTAATATGCATTCTATATCCTTCCACTTTTCTCCTTTTTTTGTCCATTTCACAGTATGTCAGTTTGGAAGGAACTTCAATATTGACTTTAGTAGCTGAGCATATTCAGCTATATATAAGAACCATAGTTTATTCTGTTTACAATTCATTTAAAGAATTTTATCTTTTAAACTGATACATAAAACAGACACACATATTAATAGAATACCATATTATTTTAATGTACTTTCAATATTTTATTTCATATAATTTTCAAGTATTTCTGTAAGACAAATATTATTCTCCTTTTATACGTAACAGTCTCAAAACTCAGAGAATTGGTTTGGGGTTGGGATTCTCCATTCCCAGGTCTCATGCAGGTAAAGGAAAAATTCAAATCCATTTTTGTTTAATTTTAATACAATGCTGTTATTCTTTAGAGGAAAACATAGTACCCTGTCTTTTAAAATTTCATTTGATGTTTCCATAGTAATTTTATATTTTATACAAATTTGCAGCAAAGGGAGACTTTCCACTTTGGCCAAAACTGATTGAGCTATGGCCAAAATAAAAGTGTTTTGTTTTCTCTTTGTTTGTTAAAACTTTACATAGCCATGCTGGAAGCAATATGACTGAATACAATACTTTCAAATGTTGATGTCAAGAGCATTGAACTGCTTGAGATGAATGAATTGTAAGACAAGGAATAAAAACATAAATTTCTTCTGCATTTTGAAATATTTTGATGTTGAACTTCATTTACCCTTTATTATCTAAAGCTGTCTTCTTCTACTTTCATACAAACAACAAAACATACAAATATATACTTAGCTCTCAGCAATATTTGATTAACTGAAATTCTTGATTTAACAAAACAATCTTCATGAATTGTGAGTAAGCAGTAAATTAATGATCTATAAATCTTATAGATAAAAAGATATGTTAATAGAGAAAATCATTTAGTTAATATCAACCAGAAATATGAAGATGCAGAGTGGTTGAATTCTGCCCCCCAACCATACACACCATGTTTCAATGTACTCTCTGTGGATCTAAATTCATGGAATTTATACTACAGTAATTTATCCACTGCAATCACAAACAACACATGTTGACTTTTAACTGTATGTGTTTTCAGATGTTGCTTTTGTATAGAGTACTTTTCCTATTTATCACAATATTTACTCTAAGCATAGGTAATATGAAAATTTGAGTGAATTAATGTATGGTTGAATTGATAAAACTAATAGACATAGACTACCACAAATATTTGTGGTGTTAAGGAGGGCACAAAAAATGCAAACTTTTTAAAAGCCTAGTTAAAAATGTTTTTTAATGTCAAAGAAAAAAAATCAGGCACTAAATTTTAATCAATTATAGTATTAAGTTCAAATATTTACACAACTTTAATTTGCAAAGGAGAATTATTTATAAATCTTACTGTTTGGAAACTAGTACCATCTTGTAATGCTTATATATATATACAATGACAAATTAAAGGAATGCCTCAGTATGGTGTTTAGACTTCACTATTGCATTTGAGAGATGGCATTTATAATGTGGGCTACTTATTTGTAAATGGACTTACTTTATATTTTCTCACTGTCATACGAAAATGAAAAGAGAAGAAAGTGCGTTTACCTCCTTTTACTTTCTCATCTTGCATAGCTTGATTGGAGAATGGATTCGTTTATGTCGTTTATGCTCAGTTAGAGACTATGGCGGTAACTTCTCCATGGTTTTGCTATAATTGTGGAAATTTAATTGGAAGTAAAGCATACTTATTTACATAAGGATGTAGTAAGACTATTTCCAGTGATCACTGAGGTTCTTTGAGTTTTTCTAAATGCTCTATCACAGAGTCTTCAAAAGATAGTGTATGCTCCGGATTTCAGCTTGATACATGGCAAATAAACAGCGGATGTATTGCCTGATCACGGTAACTCCTGTCAAGAATAATTGAGCTGTACTTCTTCAAGACTTGTAAATTATAAGATAGTGGTGAAAATCTTTAATCAAATGGGAAAATATCAAAAGATGAAAGCAGTAATACAATACACAGCATTTCTCTGAGCCCACTGATCATTAACGCCCAATTCTTAATTTTCAGACCATGACTGTACCAAAGTAAGGCAGTGATAGGTCTGCGTATTTCTACTTACAATTTATTTAAAGAATCTTAATTGTGTGTGTGTGTGTGTGTGTTTACATTTCTGTATGTCTATACATACAGACATATAAAAAATGCCTGTATGGTAATGAGCAAAAAAAAAATGGTACTGAGCAAAAATTTAACCTATCTTTTTTATTAGTTGTTTAGACAGTTTTTTCAGTTGTTTAAATAGACCCTTTTCAGTTTTCCTCCATTTTGCTTCAATTAAATGTTACTCCCCTTTGTTGTGAAAAATAAATTCTAAGTATATTCTGCCTGTATTCTCAAAGCCAAGGGTTGTGTTTTTCTCAGGACATTTATAGGTGTTTGGAACAAGGGATGAGACGCTCCAGGGTCCCCAGGCCGTTCCCTGGCTATGGGAACTTTACTGAGTTATAGGATCTGTGTTCTGTCTGAGGTTTCTAATCCATCTGGCCAGAGTTTATAATGTCAAGACTAAAGATGTTCATTCAAATTTTCTTTAAAGTGTATATTGTATTATTGTGCCTTTCAGTGACAAATTCCACATCATATGATTAAGTAATTCTTTCATGGACTAACCCCAAAATGTAAAAATAATGAAATATTCTATTCATGCACATTCAAAGTTATATATTACCAATGAAAATAAATATTTTGAAATAATTTTTCTAGTTCCTGAATATTTGTGGAGTCATTGCTTAATGTCCTTTGCATTACTGTAAAAACCTCCCTAACTAGCACACATTTGTTTAAATGAGCTTATCCAGCTACACACTTGGAAGAAATAACCTAAATCTTATTAACTCTAGTGATTGCTCTCATAACCATTTCAATGGAAAAGGAATGTTGCTGCCAAATATTATTCAATATATAAAGTCTCTTTGGTTGCATAAAAAAGATGAAGTAACCCTGGAATATAACATATTCCAAAAACTTGGTGATTCATGAAGTGAAAAATTGTGGGCTTGGGTTTTTATAAAATTTGAAAGGTCAAGAGGGTAAGCAGATGGCTAGCTGTAGAATTTATTGCACATTAAGCAATTGTTTTTGATGTGCCAGGCAAAGTCCTGGAAGCTTATGAGATTGTAAAATACAATGACCCTGAATTAGTCTGAGGGTTCAACTCATGATACACATGCAATTTTAGAGATCACATCATTCATTGGTTTATTACCTGTCAGAAACTCACAGGATTCAACACAATTAATATCCTCCACTGCAGTTTTTACTATTGTTCTTTTTTTATTTTGGTATTTTATTCTTCTTTTATAATATTACTAAGTTCAGGATAATCAAGTGACAGCTTAGCAATGCCGAATGATTTTCCGGTAACTTTTCAGTACTCATAATAATGAAATTTTATAAGGGATATAAAGAATTTAGATACTCAATCCCACATGCTCTTTCCAATGTACATGAGTAATTTCATTGTCATCAGTTGGAGTTTTTGAATGCAAAGAACTGCAGTATTTTTCATTACTACATAAAATGCTTAAGACAAATAATGCCACTTTAAAAAGTTAATCCTAAGAAAGTGATCCAGGTTATTATAGTTGAGTTGCAGACCCCTTCTCAAATCAAATAAAAACAAACAAAATTGTCAGAGACAAATGAATAACTTATAGGCCTAAGGAAATGCTTTCTGGAGGCTGTTTTTATTGTGATGCTAATAAAATTTTACCAGTATGTCATGAAATAGCATGCCATACTTCTCCATTGCAGGTTCTTTTTAGTTTATGGCATCTGAAAACTTACGTTTTACTCAAGCCTGGAAGTAGAGCAGAAATCTGTACAGCATAGATTGCTTATAAAAATTTACCCTTGCTTCTGAGTTTCAGGAACTGTATAGTACTTATGATTTTTAAGAATATTACATTTTCAACCATAATTCTATTGAACATAACTCTTAGAAATTCAAATGAGTCACAATTTGAAAGTAGCCACCAGCCTAAATCATAATTCATCTACATGCTAGTTTTATTAAAAGTTACTAATATTTACTGCATTTGATTTTCTTTAATTATAGCTCCAAAACTTGATATACCTAATAAGGCAATCTTTATTAAAACTTAGATAAAATTTTAAGAAAATTTTAAATAACAACATTTTTATTTCACTTGGTTTAGAGAAAATAATCAAATGTTAAAATATCACATGTAATAGAACATATTTTGCAAGATACACTTGCAGTATCCTCGTTGTAGAGTTTAGTCTAGTACTCTCTGTTAGTAGGTTTTTACAAAAACAGATTGTTTCCTTTTAGGAAGATTTCTTGCTTAAGAAGAGATTTAAATGCCTGCCAAACTACTTATCAACATATGAGCCTCTATTTTCTTATATTTAATATTAATTTCTTAGATTTAATATTAAAAGTAAATGGGTGAAAGTATGATGGAAAGTAGACAGGGCTTTTGATCTCAAAAGCACTGCAGTTTCTTGCTAAAAATGCATCTGTGCAAGACACTGTACTTTCCAAGACTAAGTAAAATACTCCCTCTACAAGGAGAGGTTTTGGGACCATAGATCATCTCTAAAGTGATACTGCAGTGGGAAGTACTTTTGCTTAGAGACAAGTCTGAATTGCAATCCTCACTCAGTTTCTTCATCTGTATTATTCATAGCATAATATCTTCTGTGCAGCATTGCAATGGGAATTAAATGAGAAAAATTATCAAATATCTAGTTTAGTGCATGTCACACGGACAATGCTATTTTAAAATGCCTATTTTGTCAACATTATCATTCTTTCATATGAATCTTCCTTCATGTTCTAAGTTTCCATGATTTAATCTCAAAATATTTTATACCTTGACCTACAAAGGTACTTGCAAGTTAGGGTTTCAAAATCTTTCAATGTAGAGAAGCGTAAAAGAATGTAACATTGAAAATAATGCATATGGCCTTAAAGAAAATTCTAGAAAATAATTCCTAGAAATTGACACAGCCTTAAACACAAGGAACCATATTTTCTCATCAAAAAATATTATGAAATTTACAAGAAATTTAAAATTTTCTGATAATATGACAAGTTATGTTTTTTGTGTCCATGGAATTGTTTTTATGAGTTGGGCCTTCATTTGACAGTATCTGTAAAAGTTGTTGGACCCAATAAATGTGGAAGAATGCAAGAACTTAGAACTGCCTATATTTTTATTCTTACATACTTGTGTATTTTAATATATCAAATTCATACCAATTTAAAATATGAAGAAGAAGCAAGAAATATATAAACCTTAGCTAGAGAAATGTGAATTCCACTTTAAGAAAATTTGGTAGTCATGATAGAGAGTATTAAGTAGAAAATAATCAGGTTACGTATATTTTCTGCATCTCAGGAGTTAAATCATATGAATCTTTCATCTGTGTTATGGAATAATTGATCAGACCCTCTATAAGTAGGATTTTATGTGAAGCATCAGTGTCATCTCCACAAATCTGGTAAGCATCTTAATCAACATCCTTAGTTTGTATTGACTTCAAGTATTCTCAAAAAGATTCTTCCAAAATCAGTCAGGAAGTTATAATGGTTTTCTTTATTGATAGTAAGAAAAAAATGTTCATAGAAATTTAAAAATATTGAGTCTTCAGTAATCTCCAGTAATGAAGATAATAAACTATTCTTTGTGCTAAATATATTTCATTCCGGGAAAATTTACAATGACATATAGAATATAGTTTGAAAATGCCATAGTAATATTAATTTGTCTAAGGAGACATTAGTGGTATTCTATATACGTGCTACAGACTTATCTGATTAGAGTGATAGCTTTGTAATGTCATCTTACAATGTGTAATAAAGTGATTGTTGTTTTTACATAAAATTGGCATTCTACAAATTTTATATACTTTTAGAATATGTAAAGAATACTAATGTCCATGTTTTTATGTATTTAATTTGTCAATTATTGAGGGCTATCTTTTATTCAGAAATGTTTGTTTGCTAAGTCAGACAATTAAAATACTTATGAAGGAAATCAAATATAGTAAATTTTAAAATGCAGTTAAGTGTTTAAGGACATTTAATTAAGTTTGTAAATGAGATCTGGTGTGAGTGATAGTCCTCAATAAATATATGTATAAGATAGTAAAGTATATATGCTGAGCATGAAGGTTTCAAGCATTTTTATAACTTTGATGATTTAAGTCTTAATATTAAAAGGAACCTCTTAATAGTCTTTTTTAACATTGAAAATTTGAAGCTTTATGGGGAAATTTTAAAATGTAAAAACTTAAGACAATAGAACAAATATGGATAAGTAAACAATAAACTAGGAAAAGAATTTTTGATGTACATGTCTGATGAAGAAACTTTCTGGAATTTATGAAGTAATCTTACAAATAAAAAATAAAAATATATAGAACTTATTGAAAATAAGCAAATTCTGAATAGTCATTTAAAGATACAAAGCCAACTGTTAAGAGATCCAAAATTCTTATAGAAATACAAAGTCATCTTTTATTAGTTCTCCTCTTGGGATTTTAATATTATTTGATTTAACTCAACCTCAAACATACATTCTGTAAGATAAGAATAATAGTAGCTACTTTTAATATAAATTTTGAAGATTAAACAAAGCAAGACATATGGATTACTTAAATATTTTAGTGCACTATAATAACTATGGTTTATAAACATTTTTGGAACCTTATTAAAAAGCAATGGTTTTGCTATTAGTACTTAAAATTCTCTTTTAAGAAACCAAATTGAGCAATTTGAATGCCAATGTATGAAACTGCATTTAATAAAATATTTACTACTAATTGTAATTGATCTGCAAAAATGTTTGAAACATTTAAGCAATCCAAAGTTCTCCAAGTATATCACTGAGAGACATAATTTGTCCTATTCATGTCAACACTATTTTTTCCAAAGAAGCTTTAAAACATATATTTGTGCCTGTAAAGTTTTATTATAGTAATAAAGTTTTAATATATATGCACATAGTTTGTGAAAGGTGGTCTTCTATTTACTTAGGAATAGGTTTACTTCCTATTTACTTTATAATGGAAGAGTCCATTTGAATTTTCTAAGACAATAAGTTTATCATTGGCCTAAATAAAGCAAAGCAAACAAAAACCTTCATCAACAATAAAAGCAGAAAAAATAAAATGTGTGCTACATAAAAGACAATGAGCATGCCATCTCTCTGTATTTTCAGTACAGGAAGTACCTATTCAGTACTTTCTAAGTGTAACAAACTTTCTTAAATGTCTGAGACAGTTAACACTTCAGAAATATTAAATTGAGAATAAGTGGTTGAAGAATATCAGTATTAGATACATGTGCTGTTAAGCCTAGAGATTTTCTACTAAATGTCAAAGGCTAACAAATTGACAGCACACTTAAGTTGGACATGAATAAACTTTTATAAACTTTTGCTGTAATTAAAGGACAAAATTCCATTGGTAACTCTCTTTTTGGTTAATGCCAACTACTGAAAGAGAAAATGAAAATTGATTAAAATATTATGTTTGTGATTATCCATATATCTGGCATATTTTAATATAGAGAACATTTGGGGCTTTGGAGGAAAAGAACTAATCAATTATGACTTTTTTATTATGGTAAAATAAAAGCAAATTCAAAAAGATACTCTTCTATAGAATTCTAGTCTGATAATAAAATTATGGAACTATCTTCTGTTCTATTCTTCATTTAAAGTAAGCTAGTTATTCTTTGTAATGTTAATCTTACCACAATTATTAATTGATTCATTTTACCTTTGAGCAAAAATGAGATAGCTTCCCTTATGTTTTCAGTTCTTAAAATTTGCTTTATTTCTGCTAAGTAATATATTTTTGTTGACAAATATCATAATTGAACCTTTCAGTGATGAAAAAAGTTAATAATCCTATTAACTATATACTTTTAAGTTGCCAAGAAAGGAATCTGGCTGTTGTCATCAAAGTCCTCTGATTAGTGTTGATATTGTGTTTCCATTTTTGAGGTACTAAAGTCCTATTCTAAAACTAAACTTAACCACTGAAATGATTTGCATTCTTGTCTTTCTTGTCAATTGTTAGGAAGCTGACAAGTTTCAGTAAGTTGAAAACTAAAGAGAAAGAATAAGATATATGGCCATCTTGCTTTCATAGATGATATTCCAGTATAATCACAGAGTTGAGGAGGAAAAATCTTTACAAAGAATTCACATCATAACTATGGAAGGAATGCTAGAATTAGAAAGCCATTTTAAGTAAATCCAATGTATAATGGATTTAAGAAACAACCCCCCATTGTTGGATGCTAAAAATACATGTATAAATTAATATTAAACACTAACACCAGTATGGAATGAATGTCTGGTCAATTTTATCATTGTTTATATTGAGATAACCATGAACCATGTCTCCTACTTACTGCAATAAGACATGTACTGCATCATAAAATTACTGATCAGTCTCTAAAAACCAGGACATTGGGAATAGGAAACAAGAAATTGCTAATAAGTCTGGTGCTATAAACACCAAATTTTGCTGTAGATAAGGTATTCCGTCTGTAGTGGGAAAGAATTGGGCCAATGGTGCACTTTTTCCAGTGAAATTGGTGCACCAATTGGAATATATTCTTTGTATCTACATTTGCAAAATTCAAATGAACTCCTATTAATAAACATGATGTGTGTACTTTATTTCAATTTTATCAAATTAATAGTTACCCATTTGCTCAATGCTCTAAGAGATAAGAGCTGGTTTCATAGTAGGTACTCAATTAAAATTTATTAAATATAATTGAGGAAAAGGGAATCATAATTTAGACAAGTAAATATAAATGTGTCAAATAGTGATGTAACATGTATATTAATGTGAAAATTATTTAAATTTGTATCTTCCAAAAGGGAAATATTAAAATTGAATCTCTCTTAAAATTAAATTTCAGACTTGGATTGGTACTAAAATGCTTAGGAATATGTATGGGAAGGGAGACATGGGAAGGATGTGCTACTCTGTTTTGTCTCACTTGCTCTTTCTCTTTATAAAGTTATAGAATTGCAGGTGCAATTTTCATTCAAATCATATTTTGCATTATTAAATGCAATAATTATATGAATTATTATTATTTAAAATAATACAAGTCTGTACTGTTTTAGACCTCATAGGTATGAGTTGGATATTTTAGAATACATTCTCTTTAAACTCATGAAAAAATGACTTTTGTTTCTTCTCTTTATAACCTTTCAGGACATGTTTACCATTCAGCTTTTCCCAACAAATACTCCACGCTAATTCCTCAGGCATTCATTAACAGAGAATTATAAAGGGTAATTCCCTTGAAAGTCAAAGTAAAACAGTGAGTTGCCAGGAGTTGCTAGAACTTTTATTTGATTTCCCTATAACTGTTAAATAGAGTTCAAAGAAGGCATTGATAAACTAACAGATTCTATAAAAAAACCCTTTTGTATAGATGTTTAAAAAATAACCAAAAAAGAAATACTATGGAGAATAAAGATTGACAAGTAAAACTTGCTGCATGTAGGACAACCTTGAACAACCATATAATGTATCATTCAAACAAGTCATTTTGAATTTGTGCTATTAATAACTACACTGGGAATATATGTGTGACCTGTATCTGTGTCAGGCAAAGTAGGATGCATGATCATCTTAATACTGCATACAGTTTTCAATGTGTACTTAGATAAAGGGAATGCTGGTTTGTTAAAGCTATTCCTCATAGGGATCAAAGACTCAGAAAGGGTATTAGCTTCCACTGAAACTTTTATAAAGAGTGAGTGTAGATCTTATATTAGCATGTAAAAATAATTGTTTTCAAATTGTGTAATGTTTATGGTTAACATTTTTTTTTAATGGTCACTTTATTATATCTACTTTTAAAAGTTATCAATGGAAATAAGCATGAGAAAAAAAGCAAGTGGATAAATTCATTAGAGCAAGAAATAGTTAAAATAGTTTATTATAAAAAAGAATTAGATCTAGAGGTGGTGGTGCATGACTAATACCAGCACTTGGAAGGTTGAGGCAATAGAATTTCAGTTTTGAGGGTACATAAAAAAAAACAAAAAAAGGAAAAAGAAAAAAATGTAAATAGGATAAAGTTCACTAAAATATTATTTATATTGCAAAAATAGTTTCATATTTTAATTCCACTAAGCTAATTTTAAAGTAAAATTCTGGGGCTGGCATAATAATGGGAAAATGATAAAATAGAGCTACAGTAATCTGTCTGAAATGAAATCAGGCCAAGATCCTCTTGTGACCACTTCATATCTCCATAACCAAATATGATGAGAAAAAATAGATTTTGCATATTCAGCATATAATTTTTTCTGAAAGGTGTAGTCATTTCCTTCACATCAGTACACATATACTATGATAAATAACTAAAAATCACTTGACAAGGCTCAGTAAAGATGGACAGCAAAATGGACATATGACCTGTGTGATCATACAAAGCCCTGACCTAAGAACTGTTCTACATATGACCAGATGTCCTATGGTCATAATGGAAAATTAACACATATATTTGTACTTGTATTTTGTCAGCAAAACAATATGCTCTTAAAAAGAGAAGAGAAGAGAATATGCACATCCAAAACTGTTCCTTGTCTCTGCATTTTTGAACATTTGATTGTCCCATAAGCACAAATTCTGGTAGACCCATTATGTATTGGACTTCAATGAGAATAAAAGCTGCATCAAACTGAGGGTCCCAAGGATACAACTGAGATGGTGGAATCATTGACAACCATTCATTTCCTTTCAAACAGACCTTGCTTTAATGCAAAATGAAGCAATAAAATTATAAGAAATATAAATGACAAAGAAACTCTATCAGTCTCTCTTACCATTGTTACTAACCTTTATAAATCAACAATTTATGCTGAAAAGGTTGACACAGGAGAAAGATAAGACAATAGTATTTTAGTCCTTCTTTACTCAATAAATCAAAGGTTGAGAATCTTAGTAAAATGTGCACATATCAAGAAGTGGAATAGAAGCAATTAAGTTAGTTATATTGTAACATTTATAACTTTCTGGTAAAAAAAAAACATTCACACACAAAATACAAAATGGATTGTATAATTTTTGTGATTCTACAAATGAATTAGTTCAATGTTTTATATTTGAATTTAAAATTGGCTTTGCAAAATATAAAGATGAACATTAAAATTCACATGCTTACAATTCATCTTTATTTTATAATTTTTATAACCTAGAATGGCATTCATTTAATAATAAAAAAATCACAATTTGAGAAACCATGTAAGAAAAGAAAATGTTTTATATTTTGTTACATTTGAAAGGCAGATTTTTAAATAAAAGGTCTATGTGAATCACTTTTCATCAATAGGACAAAATACTTGAGAAAACTAAGCTACAAGAGGAAATAATTGTTTTGGCTCATAGCTTCAGTATATTGTTGCATGTCTCCATTGATTTTAGGTTGTAGTGAGACAGAACATCATAGTGCAAGGGATCTCATGTAGCAGGGACAGGGAATAGGGAGAAACACCAAGAGAAGAAAGCACCAGGGACAAGGCAGACCCATCAAAGTCTTAACCACCATGACCCACTTCTGCCAGTCAATCCCCACCTCCCAATATCCCATTCAATTATGAATCCATCAATGGGTTAACCCATTGATTAAATGATCCAATCACCTCTCAATGGTTGGATCCACCAGCTGGAGACCAAGTCTTCAATACATGAAACATTTGGAGGATACTTCATACACAAACTGTAAAAGGGCTCCACATATTCGTTTTTCTATAGAGTCCTCACATAAGAGGACATTTTTCCTATTGAAAACACAAAGTCTTACTACACTGCTGCTTCCCCCATGATCACTGCCAGCCTAGTGAAGAGTTTTGCAAGGATTTACATGCTCTTTTTTCATAATGTCTTTTATGGATTTTATGGAAAATAGAGTTAAGAAGTAACTGATTAAATCATACATAAGAAGGTATTAAAGAAATTAGGACACAGTAACCTCATTCTACCTCTGAGTCAAAGCTAAATTGACATCACTCAACTATTATCAAACCAACATACTCAACTTGAATGAAGCATCCATTAATCAATTTGCCTATACAAACTTGATACTTCATTCTCTCTTGTTCTATGAATTTTGAGATCCACATATTTACATTCTCCCCTGATTCTTATTGATAAAAATCAGCAGCATTTTTACTAAACTAACTTATTCCCAGGTAGCCTTGCATAAAGGCTTGTCTTGAAATCTACCTGTTACTATAGACTTAGATTCTAGAAGAATGGAGAATAGGAATGAGAAGAGGGCTTCTGGAGATAATGGCATCATCTTGTCAGGCAAATGGCTTTTATGCAAAGGAAGACTGACCCCTTCATTGGGAAAGAAAGTTGATGACTGCAGGCAAAGAATTCTGAAGGTGAATACATTAGCTCAAATTTTCCCCTTTGTTCCTATTTGCCCAGACATCACTGCCTCATTTCTCAGGGTTTCACTCATTCTACATATCTTCCTTTTACCTTAGTATAAGAAATCTGGGTATAAACCAGAGTTATTCAGTGTGCTGTTACTCAAGTCTTTAGAATCCAGGCCAGGCTTGATTATGAAATATTTCCCCTTTGCCTATAGAAGAAAATAAACTTCATCGAAGACAGTACAGAGGTCTTCTCATTTTATAACGGTATTATGGTGTGTACTTTTAAGTTCTTCACTTTGACTTTTTACTGTCATATGTGCTTTACATACCCCAAACCTAGTTTCAAAGACAAAATCTTGGTAATTATCCAGTATGACATCATTTTATGCCATATAAGACAAGTGCTCCATCTCCCTTTACAAGCAAGTTACCTATTCACTCCTAAAGTAGGGTAACAACTGAATCTCACAACTACTTTTTAAAGTTGATGATTACAAGTATCAATGGAAGATTCTAAGATGGCGACTATGCCAAAGAACCCAATGAAGCCCACAAGAACAATCTGAAAGAGGAAATCCTGCAAGTAATCAATGAGAATTTATTATAGAGATGATACTGGATATGGTCAACCAAAATGCACAGGAGACACTCAAGAAATTCCAAGACAACAAAAATAGAGAATTTGAGAAAGCACAAGAACAAATAAAAGAAACTATGGAAGCACTACATAAACACCAAAGTGAAACAAAGAACATGACAAATAAAGAGATAAATGGACTCAGGATGAAAATAGTCAATATTAAAGAGGAAACAACTCAGGATATGGAAAACCTTAGAAAAAAGAATGAAACAGAAATGCAAAACACAACTGAAGGCCAATCCAGCAGACTAGAAGAAGCAGAAGACAGAATCTCAGAACTCGAAGATGAAATGGTAATTAAAGGAAAAACCGAAGAACTATTAGTGAAGCAACTCAAGACCTGTGAAAAGAAAATGCAAGAATTTACTGACTCCTTCAAAAGACCAAACATGAGAATTATGGGCATGGAAGAAGAAGAGGTGCAAAGAAAAGTA
Organism: Castor canadensis; assembly: GCF_047511655.1. Classification (NCBI taxonomy): domain Eukaryota; kingdom Metazoa; phylum Chordata; class Mammalia; order Rodentia; family Castoridae; genus Castor; species Castor canadensis. The sequence goes on from NC_133389.1 coordinate 145,202,732, forward strand.
ATGTGTAATATATTCAACAAAATACTTACAGAAAATTTCCCAAATATAGAGAAAACTATGCCCATACAGGTACAGGAAGACTCCAGAACTCCAAACAGACCTGATCAAAGTAGAACTACCCCATAACATATTATCATTAAAACAACAAGTACAGAGACTAGAGAAAGAATATTGAAGGCTGTAAGAGAGAAAAAACAAATAACATAAAAGGTAAACCCATCAAAATCACAGCAGACTTCTCAACAGAAACATTAAAAGCAAGAAGAGCTTGGGGTGAGGTCTTCAGGGCACTGAATGAAAATAATTTCAATGCTAGGATACTATCCTAGGGTTAGCAAAACTATCATTCAAATAGATGGAGCAATAAAAGTCTTCCATGATAAGCAGAAACTAAAACAATAAATGACCACAAAACCACCACTACAAAAGATTCTTCAAGGGATTCTGCACACAGAAAGTGAAACCCAACATAACCATGAAAGGGCAGGCAGCACCAAACTACAAGAAAAGAAAAAGCAAGAAAGTAGAGAGTAGCATCTATTTAGCTACACACAATCAAACCCTCAAAAACTAAGACACTAAATGACAAGAATCACCACATATCTATCAATACTAACACTTAATGGACTTAATTCTCCCATCAAAAGACACCATTTAATGAACTGGATTAAAAAGAAGATCCAACAATTTGTTGCTTACAAGAGACCCATCTCATCAATAGAAATAAGCATAGGCTTAGGATGGAAGGCTGGAGGAAAATTTACCCAGCCAATGACCCCCCCAAAACCCGGCAGGAGTGGCAATACTTATCTCTGACAAAGTAGACTTCGAACCTACTTGGATCAGATGAGATAAAGAAGGACATTCCATACTAATAAAAGGGGCAATAGACCAAAAGTAAATAACAATTATCAACCTATATGCAACCAATGTCAACACACCCAATTTCATCAAACATACCCTGAAGGACCTAAAAGCATATACTAACTTCAACACAGTGATAGTGGGAGACTTTAAAACCCCACTGCCGTCAATAGACAGGTCATCCAAACAAAAAATCAATAAAGAAATCCTAGATCTAAAACATACCATGGATCAAATGGACCTAGTTGATGTCTACAGAACATTTCATCCAACTTCTACAGAATATACATTCTTCTCAGCAGCCCACGGAACCTTCTCCAAAGTAGATCATATCCTAGGGCACAAAGCAAGTCTCAGCAAATACAAGAAAATAGAAATTATACTGTGCATACTATCTGATCACAATGCAATAAAACTAGAACTCAACAACAAAAATAAAGACAAAAAACATGCAAACAGCTGGTAACTGAATAACTCATTGCTTAATGAACAATGGGTCATTGAGAAACAAAAGAGGAAATTAAAACATTCCTAGAAGTCAACAAAAATGAAAACACAATCTACTGGAACCTATGGGACAAAGCAAAGACAGTCCTCAGAGGAAAGTTTATAGCTATGACTGCATGTATTAAAAAGACTGAATAATCTCAAATCAATGACCTAATGATACATCTCAAACTCCTAGAAAATCAAGAATAAGCAAATCTCAAAACAAATAGGAGGAGAGAAATAATAAAAATAAGAGCTGAAATAAATGAAATAGAAATCAAAACACCATACAAAGAATTAATGATACAAAAAGTTGGTTCTTCGAAAAAATAAACAAGATCGACAGACCCCTGGCAACCCTGACTAATATGACACAGGTTACTCCAGAGGCACCTGCACACCCATGTTTATTGCAGCACTATTCACGATAGCCAAGTTATGGAAACAGCCAAGATGCCCCACTACTGATAAATGGATTAAGAAAATGTGGTATTTAAACACAATGGAATTCTACTCAGCCCTGAAGAAGAATGAAATCTTATCATTCGCAAGTAAATGTATGAAACTGGTGAACATCATTCTGAGTGAGGTAAGCCTGGCCCAAAAGACCAAAAATCATATGTTCTCACTCATATGTGGACTTTAGATCAAGGGTAAACACAACAAGGGGATTGGACTTTGATCACATGATAAAACAAGAGCACACAAGGGAGGTATGAGAATAGGCAAGACACCTAAAAAACTAGATAGCATTTGTTGCCCTCAATGCAGAGAAACTAATGCAGGTACTTTAAAGTGACAGAGGCCAATAGGAGAAGAGGACCAGGAACTAGAGAAAAGGTTAGTTTGAGAAGAATTAATTTAGAAGGTAGCACGCATGTACAGGAAATCAATGCAAGTCAACTCCCTGTTTAGCTATCCTTATCTCAACTAGCAAAATCCCTTGGTCCTTCCTATTATTGCTTATACTCTCTTGTCAACAAAATCAGAGATAAGGGCAAAATAGTTCTGCCTGGTAGCAAGGGGGTAAGGGGGGATAGGGAGGGCATGGGGTGTTAAGGGAGGGGCTGGGGGGAAGGGGGGAGAAATGACCCAAACATTGTATGCACATATGAGTAAAAGAAAAAATATTTTTAAAAATATCAGTGGAAGTTCCAAAATAAAACATGTAGAACAATTTGCATAAATTAAGCACATCCTATTTGCAATTAAACATAATATATGTAATTAAAAACTAATAAAGAATACAAATAAAATAGAAATAATATATTATCAAAACATCGCTTGGGCCCAATATGCTGACAAATGACAATAATAGCAGCACTCCAGGACGTGGAGGCATTGCAAATGCAAGTTTGAGACCAGCTTTGGCTACAAAGCAAGGACCTATCTCAAAACAAAACAAAAACAATAACCAAAAATATGTGCTTTTATGATTCTGTGTCACTGGTAAAATAAATTTAATTTAAAAGCAAAAATGTAAATAAATGTATAAGAACAAATGGGAGGTAGGAAACAGCTATCAAGAAAATAGAATTAAATTCAGTATTTTACTAATTACATATATGTATGTGGACACTTTAATTAAAAGTCAAATTGTAAAAAATTAGCAAAAAAGAAAAGTTTTCACTTAATAAACCATAATAGTTTGTTTTCATGTAACCTATACTTTTCTAAAATTTTTTTCACTGAAAATTTTACATTAATAAATTAAAAACAGATTTGTATAGTAATGAATGTTATGAATTCCTAAATATAGTATTTTAAAATACTCTAAATTTTCTTTTATTATTAAAATACTTTTGACATTTAAATTTATATTCTTAATCTCTACAAGTAGTAACAATGTTTAGGACACAAAAACCAAAACATTAATCAATATACCCAAATAATTCAATTCATAATATTCAAAACTCTATTATATTAAGAATCCTATATTAAGGTTTTGTGGGCACATGCCTATAGTCCCAACTAGTCAGGAGACACCTGCAGGAGGATTACAAATTGGAGACCAACCAAAGCAAAGTTAGGAAGACATACCTATCTCAAAAACAAAATACAAACAAAGGGACTATGTACCTTAAGTGGTATGATGTTTGCATAGCCAAGTATAAGGCTCTGTGTTCAATCTCCAGTACTCTCCCCCTTGCAAAAAAATCTTCTGCTTGTTCAATGAGGAAAATTTGTTTTCACCTTGTGGTTGTACATGTGTAGTTTGATCTATTCAAATCCTAGTCAAGGCTTTTATGGTGTTGGTGAGATGGAACAAAGGATACTATCTCTGTGAATAAGAAACATTGGGGTTTTCAAGAAGAAAGAATAAGTAATGGGGGGTGGTTTGATTAAAGCACAATATATGCAGGTCTGAGTTATCAAAATGAAATCCCCTTTGAACTATCAATATACACGTAAAAATGAAAATAGGGTAAAACAGGTCTCTTCCAGGAGTGGGTACCAGTGAAAAGGGTGAGGGCATAGGAAGGGATGAATGAGTGTGAATATGATAGCTATAGTTTGTATTCATAAATGGAAATAGAATAATGACACCTGTTGAAATTGTTCTGAGAAGTAGGGGAGTTAGGAAGGAGGAGGATAGAGTGGGTAAATCTAACTAAGATATAAGTACATATGTAAATATCACAACATATCCCCTGTACAACTATTATAGGCTAATAGAAAAATCACATACAAAAAGAATCTCTTGACATTCAAAAGGTGTAAAGGTTACCAAATTCCTTTCTTGTTATAGTTCACACGGAGTATTCCTCCTGTCAGCCTTGTGCAAGAATGAACTCCAGCAGATTTACAGCAAGATTAAAGTGATTTCTGATATATAGCATTCAAATGCAACACATGGTTCTTTATGGATGCTGATTTTGTAAAACTAGCGTAGCAAATATTTATCAATAATTGGATACATGTGACCAGGACCAAATTTTAAAGCATTAGGGAAATGCTTATTTTCTTACGTCTGTTAATAACATAGTATTAAAACAAGGAAAAGGACTTTATGTTTTTCAGATGCCAACTAAATCACTTATGTCAGGTGTGTTTTATAACATTTTAAATACTTTAATAAAAGCACTAATAAATGGATCAAATGTAACAAAAATATTAGCAGTTGCTAAGTCTTATTAATGTTGGATGGGGTGCTCATTAAATTATCCTCTTTTCTTTCCTGCATGTTTTAAACATGCATTACAGAAAATCATTAACCAAGCAAAATTTGCACTGTAGTTAACTTGTCCATTTTTTATATCTCAATTTAAATTTTAAATTATGGTATGATTATAAATATGTATTTGAGGTAGTCTGAGATTGTGTTTATATCAAGTTGTAGTTATAAAACCAAGTTGATAAAAATAGTTCACTAAAGCCAAAGTCAGAAACAATTGCTAATTCTGTTAATATACTTCAACCAAAGCTTAACTACTAGGACAAACAAAACAAGGCAAAATAAGAAATGTTTTCACAGCATACTAATTATCTGTTTCTTAATGGGAGGTTGGAATGCATACATCTTTTCTGGCTTTGAGTTATCGTAGAACATTCTATCAACTTAAAACTATGTCACATTGAAAGGCCTTTGGAGAAGTAAGGTAATGACTGTGAGAATGATTTTAAGAGTGACAGAGCATGGGCCTTAAACAGAATCCGTGTACTGTTAATGATGTCCTCTCTTCGACAGTTCCGTATCTATAAAAAGGAAAGGATTTTAGGTATACAAATACACACAAGAAAGTAAGACATTTGATTTGGCATGTACTGTGAAGAGAACAAGAGAAAGTGCCAAGGAGAGAAATGGCACAGGAATGGGAATGGTATGGTATGAAACAAGGTGAATAAGTGAGACCCTAGCTATGACACAATCTTGTTACATCCAGTTCTTTGGCACACATATAGTTCACAATATTCCAGGATATCGCCTAATAACAAAAATTTATTAATAATTATCAAAATCAAAAATTAGTATTTCTCTCAAACATTACTTTACATTGGTTATATAAGGCAGTTATATGGGTCTGAATATATATTATGATTTTTAAAAACTTGACATATGCTCTGATGGGTATAAAAATGCATTGTGGCATGACACCAAAATCAGCAGCTCCACATTCAGAATTATTCAACTTAATGTAGTATATTTTTGGTCAGGAACATTGGCTGCTTTAGAAAACACCTTTGATTTGTGTTTATTCTCTTCTTTATTCTCTAACACCTATACCCTGTCCATATCCTAGAGTATTGAAATTACTCCTCAAGGAATATGATAAACTTGAAAGGTAAATATGTAGTTATAACCAGTAAAGAAAAGTTTACAAATACAGAGAAAGTTTTTTTAATGTCAGATCTAAAACACTGGCTGTTCTGTTAAGGGTGTTGACATTTTCAAGAGCATGGTAGTATTTTTATTCTTTCATCCTGATAATTATAGGATTGTAAAAAAATTCATGTACATGTCTTGCTAAGTTAAAAGATAAATATCAGAGAGATATGATAAAGATTTATGTAACTCTTATTTATGCATTATTGATAATAATTATAGCTTTATCTATTAATGTAGATTTTACAAAAGGATATATTCATATATGAGAATTCATTTGTATTTGTGGAATTAATTTTACTGTTAACTTAGAGATCGTTTTGGTTTTAAAACTAGAAAAAGTTAAATATACAGTGGTACTATTTTATCAGAAGTTTTTATCATACATCAATTATGCACATATTAATGAGAGAAAGCCAGCGACTCATGCAAAAGTAGTACTTCATGCAGATTTGCGGGAGCTAGAAGCAGAGAATTCCTCATTTCCCAAGTTTCTGTTCATCTATAAGAAGAAATCTTTGGAGATAATGTAATAATATCCAAGCATCCATTCCTTTAATGTTCTATAGGTGCTATTGGTTGCTCATCAGATAGTTTCCTTATCATTTAGAAAAAAAAATATAGTCAAGGTTTCAGTGCTGGTTAAGTATGAGTTTATTCTCTTAAGGTGATATCTGATATCAAAAATCACACATGTTTACAGTTTTTAAGAATAATAAAAATACTTCAGTCATGGGAAACCCAAATATGAAATGAGACAGTAGACAAATATGTAAGACAAAAAAATATGCAATAAGACCATGAAAAATAAATGTTAATTTAAGAAAAAAACCAAGATATTTCAAAAAGTAAAGTTGAAGATCTTAGGGCTAAATACATAGAGTTATCACAATGATTAAACTAGATCTTGCAACTTAGTATCTTATTTTTTGGAAGAAACAGACAAAGGAAAATGTAACTTATTTCCTTTCTTTTCTCTAACCCCATCCAACTGGTCCACACCCCAAACAAAATGGTCCCTTGTTTACAGTCATATCATTTGTTTAGGCGTAGATTCTACTTATGAGTGACAATATGTGAAATTTGTTTTCTGAGTCTGGTTTGTTTCACTTAATATGATAATCTCCAGTTTCATCAGTTCTCCTGCAAATGACATCATGTTTTTCTTCTTTATGGTTAAATAAAAATCAATAGTCTATTTATACACATTTTCTTTATCCATTTGTCACTGGGTACCTAGGGTTAATTTTGGTAGTATATACATTTTCACAATATTAATTTTGTCAATCCATGGACATGGGAGGTCTTTCCATCTTTCAGTGTATTACTCAATTTCCTTCTTCAATATTTTGTAGTTTTCATTACAGAGACCTTTAAACTCTCTAGTTATACCTCTATATTTTATTTTAGGGTGAGTGATTGTGATTACGATTGTTTTCCTGATTTCTCTATCAGCCTGTTCATTATTGGTTTATAGAAAAGCTACTTATATTTCTGTATGTTGATTTTGTATCTTGCTGCTTCATTGAAAGGGCTTATCATATCTAAGAATTTTTTGGTGGAGATTTAGGTCATTTCAAGTACAGGATTATATCATCTGCAAAAGGGAATAATTTGATTTCTTCCTTTCTTATTTGTACCCCTTTTATTTGTTTGTCTCATCTTTTATGCCTGGCTAAAAATTCACACACTATATTGTTTAAGAGTAGAAAGAATGGACATGCCTATTTCATTCCTTATTTTAGAGGAAATTGTTTCCATTTTTCCATTAAGTATGATGTTGACTATAGGTTTGTCACATACAGTTTTTATTATGTTGAAGTATGTTACTCAATTCCTAGTTTCTTCATGGATTTTACCATTAAAGATTATTGAATTTTCTTTTTGTCCCCCTTTATTGTTGTGCTGGGTGGGGGTACATTGTGGCATTTACCCAGGTTCTTACAATGAATCAAATATATCATACTTGAATTCACTCCCTCCACTACTCTCCTTTATTCTTCCCTCCCCCAATTCCTGGAATAGTTTCAAAAGGTATCATTTTTGCATTTATATAAATGTGTATGCATTTTCCCACCATATTCACCCTCCTACTCTCTTTCCCCACCACCTACCCCCTCCCACTGATGCCAACCCTACCCCCTGGGAAGGATCTGTTCCACCCCCCTGTTCTCTGATTTTGTAGAAGAAAAAAGATAAAAAAGAAAAACATGACATTTTTTCTTGTTTGAGATACAGGTGCCTACACAGGGAGTTTCCTTATGATATTTCCAAATACAGATGTGTTGTAACCCCAACTGGTTTATCTCCTCTAATTTTCTTCATTCTACCTTAGTTTCTTACAGTACTTTCAGGTGGAAGTTTAAGATTTCTATATTCATTCTTATATATTCCAACTGGGATTTTTGTGGATCTATTGAGATGATCATTTGATTTTTATCTTTTTTTCTATTTATGGCCTTTATTATAATTATTGATTTTTATATGTCAAACCATCCTTTCATCCCTTGAATAAAACAACTGCTCATGGTGTATGATCTTTTTTAATGTGTTGTTGAATATAGTTTGAAAGTATTTGAGAATTTTTTATCAATAATCCTCAAGGAAATTAGAATACTATAGAGTGTTCTTTTTGATCTTCCTTATAAATCTTCTTTCCTTATAGATTTTGCTTTATCATTATAGATCTCTTTAAGTCATTTTTATCCTCTAGGTTCAATTTTAGTAAGTCCTATGGATCCAGAGATTTCTCCATTTCTTTGAGATTTTCCAGACCCTCGGAATATTAATTTTTAAAATATTCCCTCACTGTGCTCTGAATTTCAATGGGGCTTGTTTTTGTGTCACTTTTACTGTGTCTAATTTTACAAATTTGGATGACCATCTCTTTTTAGATTTGCTATTTTTTCTTATTTTATTGACTATGTTTTCTATAGCTTTATCTGACACTTCTCTATGCCCATGATGATTAGGTTTTGTCTTTCAAGAGTGCCCCAGATATCTTGAATGCTCTATTAATACTTTTTAATATTTTTATCTACTTGTTCTAATTCATCTACCTTGTCTTTCGGCCCTGATGTTCTATATTCATATTGATCCAGTCTATTGATGAGGCATCCAACTGAGGTTTTAAATTTGACTTATTGAGCTTTACATTTCCAGAATTTCAATTTGTTATTATCAGGATTTCTGTATGTTTGGTACTTTATTCTTTCATAGCCTATATTTTCTTCCTTATTTCATTCACTGTTTGTTTTCATTCTCTTGGAATTTATTCAGGCATTTATTTGAGTTATCTTTCATTTCATTGATGATTCTTGTAATTATTCTTTTAAATTCTTCTCTTGAATTTCATACACTGTATTATTATTGCTTGTTCTTGTGAAGTCATTGCTTTTTGGAGGAGACATGTTGCTCTGTTTTTCACTATATCTTGTGTTTCTACATTGAGATTTGTGTACCTGAGGCCATTTTTTTGGTTGGAAATTTTAATCATTTGTAATACTTTTATTTAAGAATTGTCAATATTCAGGCAGGACTGTGTAGTGACATAATTGAATTTCAGTTTCTCATGCTGCACTGAGGGTATAACTCAGTAGCCAAATATTTGCCCATGTGTTCATGGTATTATCCCTGATCACCATCACTACTAAGATATAGGTAACCTGGCTGGAATCTCTCATAGTTCTGAGTGCATAAACTAGTTTGAGTTGAAGGTAGGACTTGTCTAGTGTAAGATGTCAAATTTTGGGTTGATTTCACTTTAGAAACTTCCCTTCTTGGTGTACCAGGAGTTTGCAGACTGTGCACCAGGTGGGTTCCCACTTGTTCCACAAACCCCTCATTTTGTATCACCAGGGGCAGCCAGCATCCAAGTCTAAGTGTCTTTGAATACACCAGAGAGTGGGAGTGCAAACAAAAAATTTAGGTTTGCACTAGTAGGAAAGAACTGAGGCACTCATGCACTCTGCCTGCCAGAATCATTGCTTTCAGACCCCACCCAGCATATCACTACCCTGTGGGAAGGAGAGGTCTGCAAGAAATCTCATGATCCAAGGATTCTGGGCTCAGAACTGTCAGTCTCACTTGGCAGTAAAAAATTGCAACAGGGAGGCAACTCCTGGAGGGTGGTGTATTGCCTTCAGACCCTGCCCAGAAGTTCCCCACTATGTGGAAGGAGCAAGTTGGGGAAATCATGTGATTCATGAGACCTGGGACCAGAGCTCTCATGTAGAGACACACATAGCTGTGAGACAAATCCCAGAGCCTGTGCAGTCCACCAGCCATAGGCTCAGTGCTCTGCTTTTTCAGTGATCCTCAGATGCTATGACTTGCTACTCACCTGGGAGGGCAAGGACAGGTACTATACCCTTCACTGCCTGAGTTCTGTATTGTTTAAAATTCTCAAGGGCCCACATCATACTCTTTCCCTCTACAAGGCCACCTCTCATGGCCATCTCCCACCCAGGCACTATAGCATGCTGTCCCAAGCTGTGATTCTTCCTGGTTTTCAAGTCTCCAGAGTAGCTCAGTCTCAAACACAGGCCCTCTCTCACAATGGTATCTTACTATCGTTCTCTAGGATATGGGAAGTGATTCAATGTCTTTCTTCTGTGAAGCTTGCCTGCCACACAGGAACAGTCACTGTCACAACATTTCCCTTCACTGGGTTTAGGGATGGCAGAAAATTTGGGATTATCTTATAGCTACATTGCCAGGCTGTTACCAGGACCACCTGGTTTACTTTGGGATTGTGACTTCAATTTATCTTTCCCTTCATAGAGCTGGATTTGGAGTTGAAGACTATTTTGTAATTTTCTCTATTATCATTTTGTTTCTTCATACTTTTTAGCTCTTTCCTTGTTCCTGATAGTCTTCCTTGCTTTCTGTTTTCAGAATATAGTCTGTCTTTTGTTACACTGACTCTTCTCTCTCACAGGCAAACAGGGGATCCTTGCAATCTACCATTTGCCCTGCCTTCTCTGAAAATGTGATTTACTATATTTTATAAAATTAATCGCATAGATCAATAAGAGGATTATAGAAATAAAAAGTGTGTCACCTAAACATTGTGGAAAGGTAGAACATGAAGAATGAACTGAATATTAGAGGGTAAATAAAAATCATCAATATTAATAAAGAATGGGAAGAATATTCCAAAGCAACATTGTAACCCAAGTCAGAAGCACCAATGAATGTGTTGTATCTTCTGTAATATTTGACACTGGAGAATTATAAATTAACAAGTCAAAATAGTAATAAGGTTGAAGCTATGACTGAATTCTCAATCTTGAGAGGCATGCTGTTGAATCTGTATATTTCTTTGGAAAGTATAGTCCTCTTAATATAAATCTTCAAGTCCATGAACATGGGATGCCTTTCTATTTATTTGATGTTTCATTTCTTTCAGCAATGCTTTATATTTTTCACTATCTTTCACCTTCCCAATTAAATTTATTTTTAGATTTTTTTTTGACATTATTGCAAGTGAAAATAATTTATTTATCTTATTTTCAAGTTGTCCTTTGTTGGTGCATAGAAACAAAACTGATTTACATCTAAGAGTTTGTCAATGCAGACTTAAATCTTGGGATAAGAAGGATAATGTAGAAATACAGCTGTAAAATGGGAGTAATTCACAAGAAGAACTTTTAAGACAATGACTATTATTTTGGTGGTATAAATATGAAATTATGTTTTAAAAATTTCTCTTCAAGTGTGTACATAAAATCATTTCAGCAATGATTTTAGAAGACTCTTTGATAGCCACCTTTCAAGAGTCTATCACACATTGTGATCTTGTAAAATACAAGAAGTTATTTCAATTTATTTTGTGTTTGTTATGACTTACTTGTCCTAGAATATGATCTAGTTTGGCAAAAGTTCCAAGTGCTGCTGAGAAAAATATACTCTGTGGGTATTAAGTAGAATATTCTGTAGTTATTGTTTATGTCCATTTGATCTATAGCATAGTTTAATTCTGATATTTCATGTTGATTTTTTTTCATCTGGATGATTTATTTACTGGTGAGTTGGGAATTGAAGTCATCCACTATTATTGTATGGTGCCTATCTAAGCCTTTATATCCAGTGGTATTTGTTTTATAAAACTTGGTGCACATATGATTACAGTTGTTATACTTCTTGATCAACATGAAAGGATGTTCTTTGTCTTCTCTCACTAATTTTGTTTTGAGGTCAGACAGTGTATTGAGTATAGCCACTGTCACTTCTTTTCAGCTTCCATTTGTTTGGAAAACTTTTATACTAATTTCAAAAGCAGCTGCACTAATTTACAGTCCTGCTTTAAGTTCTCTCATGTCTAATTTTATTAATTTGTGTCCAGTCTCTCTTTATTTTGGTTAGTTTGGATCAGGGTTTGCCAATCTTGTGTATTCCTTTCAAAGAATCATCTCTTTGTTTTGTTTATGTTTTGTGTTGGTATTTTAGTTTCCACTTCATTAATTTTAGCTCTCATCTTATTATATCTATTTAAGTGTAGGATTTTTTAAAAATTTAAAAGTTATTTTTCTGATTCGCTATGCCAAAGTGGATTATTCAATCTCCTTTTGTTTTTATATTTTTCATAGATTCTCTTGCTATTGGTTTCTTGTTTTACTCCATTATAATCTGTTGGCCACTGCAAAAAATGCACTTCACTGGCAAAGAAATAGACAGAAAGTGAAAGGATGCAAAAATTTTCTACTTTACTATTTAAAAAATTTGATACTTTGCAGTAAGCTTCTATATTTAAAGCATTTTATAATAATCCTTTAATTATTGGAGATTTTTAAAAACTTAATTGTTAACGTAGTATTAGCCCAATGTTCATGCCATGAGATAGATATAAATGAAAAAAGATGAAAACAACTGAATGCTAAGAATTTCCATTTTTAGAATATTGGAAAATGTTTAAAAGGTGAGAAGTATGACTTAATAAATTTATTGATATTTTACATGATATTAAAACCTTTAAATGAAAATGAAGGTATCCCAACTATGTACCAATATATGTAGATAATCAAAGAGATTGTTTTAATCATTTTCAATGAAAAGAAAAATGAAATTATTTCTACATGAAAGTCTTCATACTTCTCTCAGTATTACAGAGGTGTTGTAGGCTATTCTTCAATTTCAGCTTTAAAATACATAAGTTAAAAGTTTCAGTATATTAAAAGTGGTCAAAAATGTAATTCAATAGGAGAAAATATTTGCAAACCATATATATGATAAAGTCTTAGTATCCCCATTCTCCTTCCAATGGAAGAAGATTTGTGAGATGCTGTGTTAAGACATGCTGTAGGACAAATCAAAAGAATAAAAGAATAAGTGAAATTGGCTTTGATTATAACTTTGTTCCATACTTGTTTAAGATGTCTGAGGCAGTAAGCTTCTTGGTCAGCCCTTCATCCTGACTTTCAATATGCTTCAGACATAATATTCACCCTGTAGGGTATTGCTCCCTTGTGTGGAATGCTCTTTCTTTGTTTGATTTGCATGGTTGGTCCCCTCTGAGGATTCAAGTCAGAGTTTGGAAATGTCTTTTCCACACTCCTGCCTCATAAATTGATGGATACATGGGAAAAAATGGATGAGGAGAGACAAAGGGAAGTGAGAGAAAGAGATCTACTTTGTGTTTCATTCCTTTCCATGTGACATATCACATTTTATAACCAAATGTTTGCTTCTTTTCTTATTCTATATCTTTGCCAGAAGACAGTAAACATCATGAAAGCATGGACTTTACCTATATATATAATACCCAGCACCAAACTCGGTAAAGATGATCAGTCTTGATATTTATTAAATGAAAAAATAAATATACTGGAATGTACACTGAATCATTATAATGTTGAAAAATTTACTTTCTCAATAATAACAGGAATTTATAATTTTTTAACATAGCCATAGCTAAAATATTATACATAAAAAATTGTGTTGTGAATATTTTTCATGATATATATGAAATGTTTAATATATAATAATGAGCAAAATTCTAGGATATAATGCTACATATAGAGTAAGATTATGATTGTAAATACTAAGCTGTCTTTTTTTGAGTATTAGTTTGTATAAAATGTACCTTTGTAGTATGTTAAAAATATCTTTTTAATATACACTATTACATAATTGAAGTAAGAAAACTTTTATGTTATAAACCATGGATTATAGAGATTAAAATATAAACCTAACATTAAAATAGCTTGCAAATATTTGAAAAAAGAATCTTGTTCATACTTAAACATGCATGTTCATTGACAGTAAGCTACAATGTTATACATGAATTTCTCTAATTAGGAGGAATAAGGATGAACTTAAGATTTTCCATTTTTTAGAAAAAAATTCTTATATTTTCCTTAATGGTTAAATATTACATTTTATTTCAGAGGAAATTAAATTTCTGTCAAAATAAAATTTAAATTTTTCATGTAATAAGAATATATTAGTTTCAAGATTTTTTTTCTTCCTTGTAGTGGATGACCTTTTAAAAGATGATAGCACCAACACTTACATTAGCTAGCTTAATTTGCCCTCTATACCATTTTAATAACCATTTCAAAAAACTTTAAGTCTTTTTAGAAATCACAGTTTACTTAGCTTTATTTTATTAGTAGTTTTTAAATTTTAGAGGTGTTTAGATGTCAAAGATTATTTGGAAGTTTATTATAAAAAGTATAGTAATTAACAATTAGTAAATGTCTGTTTTTCTCACATTCTTAAAATAATTTATTTAAAATATATGTCTGTGCCTTCCAATTATTGTAAATATAATATGATTATATATGAGATAATATGTATTATGATTATATATATTATATATTAGACAATTTGATATCTAATATATAATTATATATACTGTAGGTTTGTTTGGGGCAGTATTTTAGTGTTATGAAATTACTTTCGGCTGTTTTAGATTTGAGTGAATGAACTAATACAGTCACAATAGTGGGAATCAAATTTTGCATGTCTATGAAGAGACAGAGACATGAAGAGTAAAGACTAGAAAGCATCCTCTCTCTGGTGTTAGATTGGAATTGCAGATATCAATATGACATATATATCTATACCTATATATCTACATTTGTCTATGTATATACATACATGGAAAGTTAGAGAGAGACATAAAACTACGCATTTGTAAATGTTTGTACTTCCCAAAATACACTATAAGTATTTGTTAAATATATAATGTAATATCAATATTGTTATATATTTATGTATCTTAAACTATTTTATGCAATAAATATTTATGCATTTTATAGTTATGCACATTTATTTTGTATGTGTTTATATAATCTTTGATATTTTGTACTATACAGTTAAGAATCATTGTATATGGATTCCATATTTATTAACTTACTTTCTTACTAAAATACATTTGTAACCCAAAATTGACCAGTAGTGCTTTCATGGCTGTTTATGGACAAGTAGATAATGATAAAGAATTTGAGTTGCTTCAGGCACATCCAAGATAACACAGGTGGTGAGGTTGAATAAGGGGAGGCTGTCTTTTCATTTCAGCTGTCATATTTTAAATAATTCTCTTTTCATGGACTATTTATGTTCTCTTCTTCATAGTTTGTGCTGATTTTGTTACATAAAACTGCCCTCAAGTTTATTGTTTAAAAGCTGTCTAATTTACCTAAGTACGATAAGATTTGAATATGTGTCACATAGAGAAAATATATGAGCTTTATTTATATTTAAATTTTACTGCCATTAATTATAAATTAACCTGTTAAAACTCTTCTGGACATTTCCAATGTATTGATTTTTTTAAGTGAGTAAATTTCTTATTGATAGCAACTAAGTCGTGTTTGTAGTATTTTTCCTTCAGTAGATTCTGTCCGTTTGCTATATTTCTCTGAGTTGTCCTGCATGTAAGTACACACTTTTAATGTTACCTGCCTCCTGTATTATTTCTGTAAGTTTGCTATTACAATACATTGATCTAGAAATTAGGGTTTCTAATTTCTAATTAGAAACTAGAATTAGGGTTTGTTGTTCAACATTAATGAATTAATGTGGAACTTTCAGAAAAAAAGAGGAGAAAAACTATATTTGAACTCTCTAGATAAATGTAAAGGTAACATTTATAGTCTATGATAAAGTTATAGAAAAGATGAAAAAAACACAATAAAATCTCTGTGTTCATTAGATAACAATCTAGAAAGAGAATGGAATGGGGACCATTTTTTGTAACTATGAAGTCCAAAAAATTAAGGGTTATTGTTATTCAAGGTCATAAATATATTAAACTTTAGTTGACTAGTAGTTTACTAGAGAAATACTGCATACTATTATCTGAAAGAAATGTGTGTATGAAATAAGGTGTATGTAAGCACAAATATTAATCCAGGTGGCATACTAATTATCTGATGAAAATATTGTATATAGCTAGACTAGGCAGCTGATACTTGTAATTACAGCACTGGTAAGGCTGAGGCAGGGAACAATAAATTGTAGGACAGCTTGGATTACATAATGAGAACCTGTCTTAAAACCACAATAACAAAAAAGAAGAGATGAGAAGAGAAACAAAGACAAGAGAGAGAATAGAGAAAAAAGGAAGAAGAGAAGAAAAGAGAAGAGGTGAGGGGAGGGGAGGAGAGGGGAGGGGACGGGAGGGAGGGAAGAGAAGAGAACATTCTATCAAGAGACTCCAAGAACTTAACCCAGGATTTCTTCCCAAAGCAATGATTCAGTATTCACTAACTTAGTGTGTTAGTGGACCCTTTATGGACTTACATAATATGAATAATAATAAGATAGGAATCTTCTTTCTCTCCCCATCCCCTCTCCTTTCCCTGTATATTGAGAAATGAATAGACAGATATAAACATGGATAGACATATATATACATAGATAGCTATAGTCCCACTCTTCCTATTGACAGTGCTTAATAACAAGAGTGCAAGTTTCATTAAACACATTTAGATCTTGTTTTCTGAAAACCATTGCTAAAAGTGATAAGGACTTTTTGTAAATTGAGTGATTGGAGGGCCAAGGCAGGGAAGGTAGAAGATGAGCCTGGTGCATTTTGTTTGATCAGAAAGTGAGGAAATACTAAAAATATTTCTAAAAAGCAACTTCTTCATGAGGGTGAAACTTAGAGTACAACTAAATCATCTGTTTGACTTAAACCAAACAACTTCATCAATATTGAGAGAAACCTACATGAAGAAACTCACAAGAATATGACAAAGATGCAATATCCTTCCAAGTGGTATTAATGCTAAAATACCTAATTTAACTCTAATCATGAAGAAACAATTAGAACCCAAAATTTTCCTGCAAAAGAACTGGTCTGTCTTAGAAAAACATTATTTTCAAAAATATAAAGAAAGGTTAAGAGACTGTTTTGACATTAAAGGAGACAAAAGAATCATGCAATTTAATTGTAGGTGTGGTCCTGGTTTGCGTTTTAAGGTGGGAAATTGATGAAATTTTCACAGAAGCTGTGGATTACATAATAGTATTATAATACTGGTAAACTGATTTAGATAACTATACTGTGGTTAGTCCTTTTTCTTAGGAATATATACATTAAAAATTTAAAGACAAAAGGATTTAATATTTCTTCCTTTCACACAGTTCAGAAAAAATAATACAGACTACGTGTATACTGTCATCCCTTGGTATCCATGAAGAATTGGTTCCAAATTATAGTTACCATAAGTTGAAGGTGCTCAAGTCCCTTTTATAAGATGAGATAGCATTTGCATATAACTTATGTAAAGTCATCTCTAGATTTACTTATAATATTCAATACTATTAAAATAGTTGTTAATGTTAATGTATTGTTAAGCAAAAAAGAAAAAAAAAGTCTCTCTCTCCCTTTGTGGGTGGGTGTGTTCCTAAAATACTAAAGCAAATCAGCAAAAGGTTAGTAATTCATGATCCTGGATATATGACATATGGGATTCCTTGCACTATTCTTGCAAATTTTCCTATTAGTTTGAAATTATAGCAAAATAAAAAGGTACAATATTAAAAAAGATGAATTTAAAACACTAAGACTCCACATTATACTAGTTCAGAATTATACCTTGATAAAGAGAAGAAAACATTTAAATACACTATGCAAGCTCATCAAAACAAAGTTGAGGCTGCATTTTGTTTAATGATGTATAGGACCAGTATATACGTAACATGTTTTTTAAGTAAAAAATAAGCTAACAAAACTGCATAGTATAGAACATGAAAGGAAAACCTTAAAATTGTGTAAATTTCTTTTAAACATAGACTGGAGAAATGAAGATTACTTTAATTGCAAAAAATAAACTATAATTTCTCTTATATGCTTGCATATTCTTTAAGTTTTAAAATCATCAGTTAGAAAAGTAAAGTTTTACGAATAAGGTTGCCCCTTTGTTTCAATTTACACATGGGATGGAAAATCCAGTGGATGCTACACAAAAAGTTTGACAAAGCATTTTCTCCTTTGAATGGACAGGTTCTTCTAAATATTCTTTTAAATATTCTGCATATTCAAAATAGTTTCACATACTCAAACAAGAGGATGGGGCTTGTGATTATTATAAATCTTATTGCTAATGAAGTTTTGTGACAATTGAGCTCTTGAGGCCATTTTAGGTTAATTTGCAAATACCAGACTGAGAGATAAATGATGAAGGACCTAAAGAGCAAAACAAGATAATGCTTCTGCTATGACTCATCACTTAGATTTTCTATGTTTTTAACAAATCTGAATTTTATATGATCCTACTCTTTTGTTTTCACATGACTTGGAAATTTTTTGTGTTTTCCTCCTGCAACCATTAACTGGTTAAATGAAAAACAATTATCATTCTAAGGATTGGGGATTATTCTGAAGGCTTGTCAGAGACTTTGGAAAAAACATTTTAGAAAAAATAAATTTCATATGAACCACAGCATAAGCATAAATTCTTCAAGCTGTTTTTTTTTTTTTTGAGCTTTCAATATACAGAAAGGTTTCATTTTTATTTCTCCTCCCTCCATCCTTCCTTTCTTCCCTTTCTCTCTCCCTCTCTTCCTCCTTCTCTCCATCTCCTGGGAGCTGTATGACAAACAGGTGAAAAGGAAATGTGAAACCACAAAGAGCCAAATAAGTCAAGAAAGGTCCACCATTACCCTTTATTAGCATAATTTAAAGTAGTATCATGGTCAAATTTTAATTGCTACATCAACAGCTAGAAGTTTATTCATCTAAACATGCTTGAAAAGTTGTTTTTAAAAAATGGAGTAGAAAAAGAATTGAAGTTTGGGTAGTAAAATTTGAAGAAAACATTATGTGTATTTCTTTGATAGAGAAAAGTGTCTGTTGTCTCTAATGAGATGTTTTGAAGGGAAGAAAAAAATAACTGAATTATAAGAGTATAATTGAAATTATTTCTTCTTAAATTTTTTTAAAGTAATTCTTGCCTGCACTACAGTAGCAGAGATCCAAGAAATGATGCTTCACACAGGATAAGTGTAATTTCAATTATAAGTTCAATTTTATTTTTGTTGCTCTTATAAAAATGATCATTATTTTAATTTACAGGAATTTTGGGGGTTGACAGAAATCAACATTTGCATTTCTGATCAGTCTCTAAGTGAATCAAATTTAAATTCATCAGAATGTACCCACTGTGCTAAGGTGTCTAGGCATCCTTTTTTCCCCACTTTATTACATTCTTTAAGACTATAATTAGCATATTTTAGGGAATTAAAGCATTCCTTAGCATCTCTCAGTATAAGGATTAATAAGACCTTAGTAAATTCCATGTCTTCTTTTAAGATTTTAGTTTTCTCTGATATTTCATCCCCAGTGTAACATTTGGAGGTTCAGATTGCATGCCTGTGCTTAATTCTGCTCTTGGAGCTTCTTGTTTTTGCTCTTATGTGTTAACTTCTATTCCAATTTATAATGACGTATTATGGAAACATTTTACTGAGCAGAAAAAAATAAGCTGACTCAAAGATTCATTATGGCTGTGCATTTGTGAATTTTAAATTGTACTTACATGTCCTAGATTTTATAATCAGAATAAAAGGTCAAATATAATTGAGAAGTTCATTTGTGTTTATATTAACAACGGACATTTAAATTTGGAAAATTTATTACAAACTTATAAATGCTAAAATGGCACTTATTTAGAATATGTAATAACTTTATAATATATTCCATAGGTATGTAGGGTTCAAAATTCTATAATCAACCATAGTATTTCTTTAATACTTTTATGTGGTTAAATATTTAAAGAAAATTTACCAATTAACGTGCATCCATGGAGACTGATTTAAAATAAAAATAGAAGTTAATGGACATATTAAAGAAGTCAAGATTAAAGTAAAATGTGCAAATTTGAAAAAAATCTATGAGAAATTTATTTTTAAAGAATTTGAATTTTAGTAATTTAGAGATTGAGAATTCAAAGCACAAAAGTACTAGTCAAGATAATATCAGAATTCTGAATAGCTTTTAAAAGTGGACCTCCTTCAGAAAGTTTTAAATTCATCATTTAGTTTTAAGCCTATGCATATTTTTATTTTTATTTTAGTTTTTTTTCTTTTATTATTCATATGTGCATACAAGGCTTGGGTCATTTCTCCCCTCTGCCCCCACCCTCTCCCTTACCACCCACTCCATCCCCTCCCTTTCCCCCCACCCCCTCAATACCCAGCAGAAACTATTTTGCCCTTATTTCTAATTTTGTTGTAGAGAGAGTATAAGCAATAATAGGAAGGAACAAGGGTTTTTGCTGGTTGAGATAAGGATAGCTATACAGGGAGTTGACTCACATTAATTTCCTGTGCGTGTGTGTTACCTTCTAGGTTAATTCTTTTTGATCTCACCTTTTCTCTAGTTCCTGGTCCCCTTTTCCTGTTGGCCTCAGTTGCTTTTAAGGTATCTACTTTAGTTTCTCTGCATTAAGGGCAACAAATGCTAGCTAATTTTTTAAGTGTCTTACCTATCCTCACCCCTCCCTTGTGTGCTCTCGCTTTTATCATGTGCTCAAAGTCCAATCCCCTTGTTGTGTTTGCCCTTGATCTAATGTCCACATATGAGGGAGAACATACGATTTTTGGTCTTTTGGGCCAGGCTAACCTAACTCAGAATGATGTTCTCCAATTCCATCCATTTACCAGTAAATGATAACATTTTGTTCTTCTTCATGGCTGCATAAAATTCCATTGTGTATAGATACCACATTTTCTTAATCCATTCGTCATTGGTGGGGCATCTTGGCTTTTTCCATAAATTGGCTATTGTGAATAGTGCCACAATAAACATGGGTGTGCAGGTGCCTCTGGAGTAACCTGTGTCACAGTCTTTTGGGCATATCCCTAAGAGTGGTATTGCTGGATCAAATGGTAGATCAATGTCTAGCTTTTTAAGTAGCCTCCAATTTTTTTTCCAGAGAGTTGTACTCTCTTACCTATACCTACTAACTCCAGAGAATTTCCTACTCTTTCCTGTATCAACTTTAGAGTTTGTGGTCTGACATTAAGATCCTTGATCCGTTATGAGTTAATATTGGTATAGGGTGATATACATGGATCTAGTTTCAGTTTTTTGCAGACTGCTAACCAGTTTTCCCAGCAGTTTTTGTTGAAGAGGCTGCTATTTCTCCATCATATATTTTTAGCTCCTTTGTCAAAGATAAGTTGCTTATAGTTGTGTGGCTTCATATCTGGGTCCTCTATTCTGTTCCACTGGTCTTCATGTCTGTTTTTGTGCCAGTACCATGCTGTTTTTATCGTTATTGCTTTGTAATATAGGTTGAAGTCAGGTATTGTGATACCTCCTGCATTGTTCTTTTGACTGAGTATTGCCTTGGCTATTCGTGGCCTCTTGTGTTTCCATATAAATTTAATGGAGACTTTTCAATCTCTTTAATGAATGTCATTGGCATTTTGATGGGAATTGCATTAAACATGTAGATTACTTTTGGGAATATAGACATTTTTACTATGTTGATTCTACCAATCCATGAGCATGGGAGATCTCTCCACTTTCTATAGTCTTCCTCAATCTCTTTCTTCAGAAGTGTATAGTTTTCCTTGTAGAGGGCTTTCACATCTTTTGTTAGGTTTACACCTAGGTATTTGATTTTTTTTGAGGCAATTGTAAATGGAATTGTTTTCATACATTCTTTTTCCGTTTGCTCATTGTTAGTGTATAGAAATGCTAATGATTTTTCTATGTTGATTTTATATCCTGCTACCTTGCTATAGCTATTGATGATGTCTAGAAGCTTTTGAGTAGTTTTTTGGGTCTTTAAGGTATAGGATCATGTCATCTGCAAATAGGGATATTTTGACAGTTTCTTTACCTATTTGTATTCCTTTTATTCCTTCTTCTTGCCTAATTGCTCTGGCTAGGAATTCCAGTACTATGTTGAATAGGAGTGGTGATAGTGGGCATCCTTGTCTGGTTCCTGATTTTAGAGGGAATGGTTTCAGTTTTTCTCCATTAAGTATAATGCTGGCTGTAGGTTTGTCATATATAGCTTTTATAATGTTGAGGTACTTTCCTTCTATTCCTAGTTTTCTTAGAGCTTTTATCATGAAATGGTGTTGGATCTTATCAAAGGCTTTTTCTGCATCTATTGAGATGATCAAGTGGTTTTTGTCTTTGCTTCTGTTAATGTGGTTTATTACATTTATTAATTTTCGTATGTTGAACCACCCCTGGATCCCTGGGATGAAGCCTACTTGGTTGTGGTGAATAATCTTTTTGATGTGTTGTTTAATTCGGTTTGCCATTATTTTGTTGAGGATTTTTGCGTCAATGTTCATTAAGGAGATTAGCTTATAGTTCTCCTTTTTGGAGGTGTCTTTGCCTGGTTTTGGGATAAGTGTAATACTGGTTCATAAAATGTGTTAGGCAGTTTTCCTTCCCTTTCTATTTCATGGAACAGTTTAAGAAGGGTTGGTATCAGTTCTTCTTTAAAGGACTGATGAAATTCAGCAGAGAATCCATCAGGTCCTGGACTTTTCTTTTGGGAGAGACTCTTGATTGTTGCTTCAATTTCATTTTGTGTTATAGGTCTATTCAGGTGATTAATTTCCTCTTGGTTCAGTTTTGGATGA